>NC_088930.1:4802500-5002500 GCF_038396675.1 Hydra vulgaris | reverse complement strand
ATGTGATTTTTTTTTATAGTTTTACTAATTTTTTTGTTTTTTCTTACAATTTTCAAATGGAAATATGGAAAGTCAAAAGAACCAGAAACAATTTTAAGAGGTGCCTCTGTTAAAACTGAAAGTTCCACTACAGATGAGACATATGCTGTTAATGGTGTAGCTAGATTTCAAACATGTAGTCGAGTAACTTAAGTATTGAGTTGTAGCACAAAACTGCTATTAGCTATTTTAGATTTGAACCGAATACTGGTTCTACTACTGTGCAGATACCAAAGAATCCCACTTATATCTGTATTTATTTTATTCAAAGAACAAAAAACAAATGCAATTTTTGATTTTTAAACATTTTAGCATGTGTAAGCATTTTTTCTATAAAGGTTATGACAACATTTTTTGAAAACAAACGAGTTAATCTTTAAAAAACGTTTCTTATTTTTTGTTGTTTGTCAAATGGCTTATCTGTTTCAATAACAATAACAACCAATTACACACCATGGGCAAAATATAACAGTTGATTTATAGATAATATTCTTCAAACTTTATTCACATTTACTCTGTTGCAATAACAACAACATTTCGCAAATTAAGTACATGTTCTGTAAGTTTTTGTTCTGATAGCTCAAAACTTGTAGGCATTGATATTATTATTCAAATTAAACCTAAGCTCAGGAATCAACAATATATATTGTTTAAGTATTAGCGAGAATTTAAATTCATTAGCGAGTATTTAAACTTATCAGCAAGTATTAAAACTTATTAGTAAGTATTTAAACTTATTAGTAAGTATTTAAACTTATTAGTAAGTATTTAGACTTATTAGGCCACCTTTTTACAATCTATGATTATTTTTTTTATTTATTTAAATATTAGATTTAACTCATTTTTGCTTAAAAAAAAATCCATCGCTTTTTTAAAGCCAATGGTTTTAAAAAAGCCATGGATGCACATGTTCCTGCTTTGAAAATAGTATGATTTAACTTGAAGTACATTTGTATTATTTAGGTGATGCTTAATTGTTTTAACATGTTTATCTGCAAAAATATAGAGGGATGACCATTTTTAAACTGATTTTAACACACAGAACAAATTAAGTATTTAGTGTTGAAGTAAGTTTTGGCAAAAAAAAACACAAATTAAAAAAAGATAAACAAGAAATAATGATATAATTTAGAAAAAAAAAGATATAAATTAAAAAAAAAAAAAAAAAACAAGAAATTCAACCACAGAAAAATTAAAAAAGTTTATTATTAGAGCATCATTTAAAGATTGAACAAATAGTAGCAATAGCATAGGATGTTAAAAAATTAAACAAGTTGCAATAATAAAATATTTTAAAAGTTTTAAACATTAAAAAAGTTGAACAAATCACAATAAATAAATTTAGCATTTAAAAAATTAAACAAATCAAAATAATAACACAACAGTATTTACACGATAAAATAACGTGTTTGGTTCAAACGCTAAAACTAAACATTTATAAATATTCAATAAATAATCTAATGATTATGTCTACCATCAATTAAGAAAATCTAAAACCGATAAAAGATTAATTTACCTCTCCACCAGCTTTCCAAATAGCTAACTTTTTTTCATAAAAAATCAAGAAAAATCCAAACAAAGCCATAATTGCTCCATGTCCTAAATCACCAAACATGACAGAAAACAAAAAGGGAAAAGTGATGATTGTATAAAGAGCAGGATTTACTTCTTGATAGTCTGCAACACCATATGCATCAACTATGGCTTGGAAACCGTGTGTAAACTTATTTGTGCGATTAAATGTAGGAGGAACCTTTTTGGTGGCCATTCGATTAACAATTGATGGAACAGATGCTCCACTTTTCTCAGTACCTCTTTTTAAAGATGCTTGAACATCATTTAGATCTGCTACCGGTATCCAACATTCTGCAATTAAACATTTGTGAGTAACATCTACGTTAAACATGTTCATCGTGTGATAAACAGCTTTAATCTTTTTAACCTGAAAAATTTTTTTTAAATATTTAAACTCTATATGTATGTATGTGTGTGTGTCTATATATATATATATATATATATATATATATATATATATATATATATATATATATATATATATATATATATATATATATATGTATATATATATATATGTATATATATATATATATATATATATATATATATATATATATATATATATATATATGAGTAAATGTTCCAGGTAACAAAAGAAAAACTATTCAAACTAAGATGAGTAAAATATATTTATTTAAATTTTGACAAATATTTAAAAAAAAATTTTCTCTAACACAGAAGGCCTTTCATATAAAATCTTCAGCTGTGTATGAATATATACACAGCTGAAGATTTTATATGAAAGGCCTTCTGTGTTAGAGAAAATTTTTTTTAAATATTTGTCAAAATTTAAATAATAAATATATTTTACTCATCTTAGTTTGAATAGTTTTTCTTTTGTTACCTGGAACATTTACTCATATTTGTTAAAAAAATTAAACATATATATATATATATATATATATATATATATATATATATATATATATATATATATATATATATATATACACACACACACACATATATATATATATACATCAGGCCTTGTTACGAGATTTTGCTGTGTAACAAAAAAGTGTAACGCATTTCCAAGTAACTCAACTCAGCAAATACATTTTGTATTGTTGGGAGTAATATTGCATCACTAGCGTATTTTCAAGTATCGCATTGTAATTAAAGTTATTTTATTAACGTGTTAAAAATCATACAAATAGTTTTTTTCTCACACTATAACAAAAGTTACAAATAAAATCTTAGTTCTTATTTAAAAATTTTTTTTCATAAAGCGTAACATAATATTTATTTATTTCCTTATAAATTTACAGATAGTTTTTGGTTATTTTATCAACTGTTAATAAATTTTTCTTATTTATTTTGTGAACTCTTTTTAAAAGTATTTTTAAACAATAAAGAGTTTTATCAGTTACCAATAACATTCGTGATCATAGTTTATTTTCATAAATTAAATGAACAACATTAAAACTTTATGTTATTGAATCGACAATAAACTTGAAATAAAATATCTTATTAATAATATATTTACATCAAAATAAATCATGCATTTTTTAAACTATTATGACAAAAAATAATTTATATATTAAAAAAAATTTGATACAATTAATTCCTTAAGATAAAGCTTAAAACACTTCATCTTCTTTAACTAATTTTTAACAACAACAAAAAAATTATTAAACAAACTGTTTCTTTAACAAAAAAAAATCTATTAGTTTACAATTGCCGTTAAATGCTTTTACTTGCGACTTTATTTCTTTTGAATAAACGTCACAACAATATCAAAAGATTATTTAAATATTCTAAAAGTTTTTGCGTAACGCAAAACTGCTGAACGCATAGGCATATCGCCTTTTCACAAGCAAAATGCGAACTGCATAACGCTTCTTAACAAGGCCTGATATATATATATATATATATATATATGTATATATATATATATATATATATATATATATATATATATATATATATATATATATATATATATATATATACATACATATTAAAAAATATATAATATACATATTAAAAAATAGATAATATATATTAAAAAAATATAAATTCAGATCTCCATTTTTTTCTTCAAATTTTATCAAACAACAAATTTTAAAAATAACCTTTATCAACCAAGTTTTTATATTTTTTGCGACTGTTTGAAGCAAACGACCACGATGTTCTTGAGTTTCATTGATTACCTTAATAAATTTAAAAAAATACAAAAATTAGTAAAGAAACAAAATAATACAAAATTTGTTTTCTCTGCGTGCATTGCAATGCATCAAGTACACAGCTCAAAAAACTAAAATTGGAATAATCAAAGAACTTAAATATTTAAATAAAAACTAAAATTATTTAATTATCAGCTTACAGCATCCAAATCTTCAATTCTTGTCATTACACCTATTGCCATTTCTCTACGTTCACCAGGTGTTTCTGGACAAGGATACAAAGTTGCATGAAAACTAAATTTAAAAATTTAATGTTATAAATGAATGTTTTAAAAGTTAACACCTTTAAAATCTTTAGACATTAATTCATCTGAGGTTATACAAAAAGTTTTAGAGAAAAAAAATAAATCTATATCAATTTTTTTTTTTTATTATTAAAAATTGAACAAAAAAAAATAACCTTAAGAGAGAAAAAAAATCAGAAAATTTCAGGTGAAAACCAACAAAAAGCATGGAAAAAATGTTCACAATTTTTTCAATCATTAGATCATCAGATCATTTTCACTCAATAGATCATTGGTCAAATTGTTTGTTCATTTTCGCAACACACACACACACACACACACACACACACACACACACACACACACACACACACACACACACACACACACACACACACACACAAAAGAATGCTTTAACTTTATTTCAACAATATTAACACTAATCAAATCTAGAATTTTGTATGTCAAAAAGTTGACTTAATTAAATTTACTATCAAAGTATTTAGGTTGTATCCAGAAAAATTATGAAAAAAACTCCATCAGAAAATCAATTTTAAAAAGTGGTTGGGTTAAGTTTGCTTTTTTCTCCTTGTCTTCTACTATTATTTTTTATTTTTTAGACCAACTTAAACATGAATAAAATTCATTTTAAATTTCAAGAAAAAATATTGATTGTGCAGAAGATGGTATCATTAAAATATTTTGATGTGCAGAAGATGCTACCATTAAAAGTAATATTTGTCAGAGTTTTAACAACTTAAAGAAAAAAAATATTTTGTTATAAAAATTAATGATCTATTACTTGCATTCACACTAGTATAACTAATATATTTATAACCCTAAACATATTTTGGGTATATATCCACAAGTTTACAGATAGAAAAAAATTGACTAAAAAAAAAAACTATCAAAACTTGTCTAAATTTAATTCCAAAAGAAAGTATATGCCAGAATGTATTTATAATTTAATAGCATTGGAATGTAAAAAAGAATTCCCTAAAAAATTACCCTAAGTAGATTAGGTGCGAAGTTCTTCCAAAATTAAAATGTATAGATAAGTCTAAATATGTCTAAATAAGGTCTAAAATATGTCTAAAAATAAGGTCTAAAATATGTCTAAATAAGGCTTAGGACAACTACTACACAGTAGAGAATGTGCAGTTTACATCAAAGAAAAAAAAGTAAAAAATATAACTATGGTTTTAATTAAAATGGTAAAAACATAACTATGGTTTAATTTATCTAATGTCAAAGATCCAATTTATCTAATGCCAATGATCCAATATATCTAATGTTTGCACTATTAGGAGTCTAAAGATCGATTAAGTTTTTATTTGTGTAGAAATAGTGGATAGTGGCCAAAAAACTTTGAAAAGTAAGAAAAATATTTTTAATAGAAACCAAAGAAACCAAGAACAGTTTTGTTAAAAAAAGCATTATACAGCTTACATAATAATATGTAAATGAAAATTATGCATGTTCATACTAAAGATTCATACAACAAATTTATTGTTAAATTGTCAAGTCTAAATTTAAAAAAATTACCCTTCACAGATTTTCTTAACACGTATCTTTAACTGCTCTCCTTGAAAAAATACAATGAATACACATTTGTAGACCAAATCGCCAGCACTGGGATCATAAAGTCTATTTTCTATCTCCGCTTGCTTAAAAAACACATTACCACGGCAAGCTCTCCAAAGTAAACGCTCAAATGGCACTATTCTATCTCGAGTTATCACACCAGCAACAAATCTGTACAAAAATTTATAAAAAATATTTACAGTGCACAGTGGTGCAAAACCTAAAAAATGTGGCCATAATTCAAAATTTTTTGAAACTTTATAAAATGAATTTTTTTTTTTTAATGAATTATACTGCTTATATTATCTAAAGATATATAGGTTTGTTATTTTTGTTTATTAACAGGACCGCTACATGGATTATAAAGACGTCATTTTTGTAATAAATTTCCATTAATAAGGTTCAAAAGTTTTCAATGGAATTTGTTTTTATTTATTTATAAATTTCTTTTGTTTGTTTTTTAATCAGAATTTTTAAGATTACTCTAAAAAATGTTAAAAAATGCAACTTTTTGAAATTTTGAATTTGCTGTTTGTTCAAAAGACATCCTGTTCCAGCTTATCTAATACAGTCTTTATTAAGTTCAGGTTATGGTAATATCTCATCAAAAAATTCAGCTGTATATATTCATGCATTATGAATAATTTTTAGCTACTAACATGCAACCTTTTTTATGCTCTAATATTCTTAAAGTATATAATTCGTTTAAAAAGTATATAAATGCAAAAAATTTAGAAACTTTTATAAACACCAACAACATGCTGTTAGGTTAAAAAAAAATTACTTTTTTGTTTTAAATTTATACACACCTTCATATTTTTATTGTGAAATTTTGAGAAAAAGGCATTTTTTAAATGTATTTTATATATAGTGCCAAAGGGGTAAAAAAAAAATTTTTAATTTTTCTTTACTGCCAATGGTAAATGACTGTCTTAAAAAAATTCAGTTAAAGTTACTATGTTTTAAAGTTTTTATAATAATTTTGAATGACGAGTTCTTTTAATGCGCTTAGCGATTTTAACAACATTTTTTTTGAGTATTATTGGAATCATTTTATTTATTTCCATAGAAACAAATTTTCTATTTTAATCAGTTATACGAAAAAATATAACTTAAATATGATTATGGAGAAAAAACAGAAAAAATATTTTTAAATTTAAGTAAAAATAAAATTTATCAAATTATTTGTTTTTTTAAAATTATTATATTAGTTTAATAATATTAATCATAATAGTAATCAGGCTAATCAACATCACTATTTCTTAACTCTTTCTTCTTTGGTCTCTTCTTCTTTGTATGCTTCTTCCTTATCTTCGTCTGTATCACTATCTTCAACTTGTTTATTTATTTGGTTTGGTATTTTCTCGTCTTCATATTCGCCTCTTAGATCATTTTGTGTTACAACTTAATTATTTTCTAGTAATTCTACTAGTGAAAGGATTTCACTTGTGAGTTTGTGTTTATTTGCCATTGCTTTGTTACTATTATCAATTATTGTTAAAATAATGGGATCACTTATTTCCAATCATTTATTTAGCATATCTCGGTTTATCAATACGTTGCTCATTTTTCTGGAATATTTACTTCTGTATTTCTTAAACTCTTTCATTCTTTTTCAGCTGGATCTTCTGATAAAACTCCAAAAAAAACCAAGCAATCGTGGTTGATAATTATTTAACACAATTTGAATGGTGTGGACCACCAGTTTATGTACTGAAACTGGCATAAAAAATCAATTGTAGGAAAAAACATACCTTTCAAAAGTTGCTTTGCAGTAGGCTTCAAATGTAGAAAAATTGATGTTTACATTTGAGTTTATGACACTCAATATAATGTAGAGAAGCGGCAAACCAGTTTGACATCAACCCCAGTATTCTCGCTGAAAATTTGGTAATTTTAAAATGCTTTTCACGAGGTATCACTGTCATCAGTTGTGCCATTACCACCTTCTTTTAATGTCAACAATAAGACCCAAACACTTTCGAAATTCAATTTAAATGTGATGTTTTAGATCTGAAGCCAACATTTTATGGTCTTGATCATGAATTTGCCAAGTCTTAAAATTTCTTTGAAAAATTCAAAACAATAAATCCAGGTATGCAAACTTGATAGACCTAGCTGAAGACTGCTTTATTAACAGTTTTTTTTTTTTCACAAAGCATTAAGTTCATTTGCTTTAGTGTTGTCAAACAAATGTTGCACAACGCTGAAGATTTTTGACTGCATATGGCATTAGCAGCTTTGCCATCTATCATGGTAAGCACCAGATTATACATAACTCTTAGCTGAATTAACTTGTTTTGCTCATTTGGAAAGCTTACTATTGTGTCTTCTAATGATGCTATTTGATTCTGTATATACTCTTTTTCTTGTCGTAACAAATTAAAGTCTTCTTTTTTGAACTGTAGTCTAATTGGTATACAAAAATGAGAAGATGAGGGTTTTGATTTCTCTAAATTGAACTAGACATTTTTCCAGAAGACATTAATGTATTCTCAAAAGAAAGATCAAGTGGAAGAAATGTTGTCGCTAACATGTGCTTATCAGAGCTGCTATTGACCAAATAAAATTGCTTTTTGTACATACTTTGTCTAGATGCACCGTCAAAGCCCCATTTCCCACTTAGAACTAATGTTTTATCAAAAAGTTCAACCAAGTTTTTAACTTCAGATTAAACTTGATATAACTGCAGTAATTGACAACTTGTATGATTCAGCAGATCTTGCAAAGGTACCTCGCATTTTGATTCTGTAACTGTTGCATTCTTACGGTAGCATAGTTGTTTAGCTTGTAGTACTTTGCAATAGCTTGGATAAAGTACAGCATTGTGCTTCTTGGCATTGTTTTAAAGCTTTTGATAAGCATTTCTGGTCAAATCTGTTGAGATCATCAATGCAAGAGAATCCTCATGAGTCAATGATGATTTAAAATTATGCTTTAAATTGCGTTTTAAGAACTTGGTAATACTTGTTGCACTTGATGATTCTTTTTTTAAATGCATTAGGACATATCCAAATCAAGTTATCGCATTGCTTTAGCAGATGCCGATAAACTAATAAGCTAATAAGAGCTTTTCAATAGGAAGCTGATAAGAGCTTTTCAATAGGAATAGTTTTTAATAAATTATATGAAGCTCCATTATAAGTACAATGTGCTTTCTCATCCCAGCATTGTACTTTAGTTCTTTATAAAAGAAATTTGTTAAAAATATACTTATAAATATAGTCATAAAAATAGTACTTATAGATAAAAGACATTTTCAAATACTATTTATAAACAAAAAGTTAGTTGTTTAATAATAAAAAACCTCTTGTTTTTTGTTTGAGTCATCAAGATATCTCAAAATATTGATAGATGAAGAAGAATGGATAGCACTGTTTCTTGCAGCAATCAATTTGTTGATTAAAAAACCCTTGAGTAAATTGAACTCGCACTTTTTAACAGGATTTGCAATGTTTGTATTTAATCATTTTAAGTTTGTATTGGTTAATGAAAGTAAAAAGATGCATTTTGAAAATTTGATTTTCTTTTATATTATTATCATAACAAGACTTTAGTTTTTCTGTTAATAAAGTTCTGCATTTTTCAGCAATAACACACTTTTTGGTAAATTTTAAAGAATAATTTTTAGGCGAGTCAATTTTACTAACATTTTTAAAAACCAAGTAACAAAAAAAGTTCAGTTTATTAAAGTAAAAGTTGTAGAAAATTATTATTCATATTTTTTTTGTAGTGGTTTTAGGGAAAGTGAAACAAATGTGTCTAAATAAAATGAAAAATTGTTTCTATTGAAATAAAAGCGATTCAAAAACCATAAAATGTCTCAACGGTTCTCGACTTTAAAATAGTTAAAAATTATGAAAAAATATCTTTTTACCAAAAGTAAAGTTAACCAAACAAAGTGACTTAGTTATTGATATTTTTAAATTTTTTGCATTTATATACTTTTTAAATGAATTATATACTTTAAGAATATTAGAGCATAAAAAAGGTTGCATGTTAGTAGCTAAAAATTATTCATAATGCATGAATATATACAGCTGAATTTTTTGATGAGATATTACCATAACCTGAACTTAATAAAGATTGTGTTAGATAAGCTGGAACTGTGGAATAAGCTGGAATTGTGGAATAAGCTGGATGTCTTTTGAACAAACAGCAAAACCAAAATTACAAAAAGTTGCATTTTTTAACATTTTTTAGAGTAATTTTAAAAAGTTTTTTTGACTTAAATGAAGTGAAACTTAATTGATGTAGAATTTAAGATATCTTAAAAATTCTGACAAAAAAACAAAACAAAAAAAGAAACTTATAAATAAATATAAAAAAATTGAGTCAAAAACTTTTGTACTTTTTTAATGAAAATTTATTACAAAAGTGACGTCTTTATTTTTCACACCACTGTGCAGTGGTGTGAAAAATATTAGAACCGACAACTTAAAAAACATAAAACAATCATTTTGTGCAAAATAGTTTGGAAATTTTTTATATTGTTCAAATCAAAAAATTTCCATAATAAACTGTTTTTGCTTAGCCAACCTTTCAACATGTTTTAGAGTACTATTTTCAAATTATGAGCACACTTCCTTGATTTCAAAGTCATATACATTATTATTTTTGTACATTAATTAAAGTGAAATCAATGAAAATTTGCAAATTTGTTTATACTGCGAAGCTCCCTGAATGTTGATTATTTTTATATTTTAAATTGGGTTCATATCTCTTGAACTATTTTGACCGTTGACAAGGCCATATGATATATGTTCTGGATCAAAAATGTAGCAAACAATTTGAATTAGTAAATTAAACTTTTTAAAGATCTAGGTTACATATGAGAAAGCAAAGAGGAACAAAAATGTGTGCAATAAAATAATGTGATTTAACTAGATTTGCTCTGAACAGGAGTTTTTGTTAAGCCTGAACAGGAGTTTTTGTTAAGAAATGTTGATAGTCTTTATCCTACTAGGGATATTTGGCTTTTAATTATTAGCAGTGGCTACTTGCTTGGTCCCAAAAAAATGAAACCTGATTGGATAAAATAACAATTTACACAACTATTAGAAACATTAATATTATTTTGCTCAAATTTGTTTTAAATTTAATTTCTTTTTTCTTGCACAAACCAGTCAAAATATTTAGCATATGTTATTATTATTATTATTATTATTATTATTTTTAAACATCTTCGCTTCCAAAAAGGCAGCAAGCAACCACTAATTAAAGTTGGAAATTACTGGAAGAGAAAAGTTGAAGATTGTAGAGCAACATAACGAATGACAGACGACTTAAAGGATTGCAAATTATATGAATCAGGTAAGCAAGATGAAGAAAGCGAATTCCAAAGAGCTAATGTTTGAGGAAAAAAACTAGACGAATAAGAGTTTTTGGAGCACTTAGGAACAGTCACAGAAAAAGGATGAGACTTAATTGAATGACGAGTAACACAAGAATGAATTTTAGTAGATGGCACAAGAGACACTAGCTCTTTAGAGCATTGCCCATTATAGTATTTGTAGAAAAGAGAAAGAGAAGCAACATTACGATGATGTGATAATGGTTGGAGGTTGGCTGCAAGAGCAGGTTCAACTATGTTTACAATGCGTTTTTGCACCTTGTCTAAAAGAGAAAGAGCATCATTAGAAGAACCGCCCCAGATATGGCAACAGTATTCCATGCAAGGTCGGATTTGAGATTTAGAGAGATAGAGAATAGAATCTAAAGTAAGAAAGTGCTAAGCTCAATAAAAAGATGCAACCTTAGCAGATGCTAATTTTGCAACAGATTTGAAATATGGTTTCAAGAAAGATTGGAAGTAAGAGTTAATCCTAGAAGATGAAGAGTGGATGACTCATCCAGTACATCACCATTCATAAATATAGGAAGATATAAATTATTGTGATAACGATTGGCTGAAAAAAATTGAGTTTTATCTGTATTGAAGTTTACCAGCAACTGTGAGCCCCATGCTGTAGTAGAAGTGAGATCCTTTTCAAGCTCAAATGCCTCCTCCAAGCAATCAGAGAGTGTTGGCTTCTTATCACGACAAGAATAAATGGTAGTATCATCAGCAAACAATGCTTAGATATGAGAATATCTGGAAGATTGTTAATGTAAATTAAAAAGAGTATAGGGCCAAGGATAGAACCTTGAGGAAACCCTAAAGTTACAGAAAAAGAAGAAGAGTGCTGTTGATCGAGGACAACTTTTATACTATGATTGGAAAGGAAGGATTCAATAATCTTAAAGATGTTGCCAGATACACCATAAGAAGAAAGTTTATGGTAAAGACCAGCATGCCAAACTTTATCACAAGCTTTTGAAATATCAAGAGCATTGGCCTTAACCTCTTCACCTTTATCTAACGCACGATAAAACCTATCGATTATTACTGTTAGCAAATCAGCTGTAGAACGAGAAGATTGAAATCATTATTGATGGTTAGAAAGTAAGTTATTAGATTCAAGATGAGAAATTAAGTGTTTGTTAATTAAAGATTCAAAAACCTTGCTTATGATAGGAAGAAGACGAATGGGACGGTAGTTAGACAAATCAGATCGCTCTTTAGAACTTTTGAAGATAAGGATAACAGATGCCTTTTTCCAGCAGGTTGGAAAGCAAGACTCTGATAAGCACTTGTTGAATAGTTTTGAGAGTATAGACGACAGCTCCTGAGAACACTTCTGCAAGACAATAACAGGTATGTTGTCCTGGCCACAAGCTGTAGAAGCGTCTAGGCAGGAAATCACTTTAGATACAGATGCTGGAGTGATATGAATGTCAAGCAATGGATCAACCTGTTTGTTGGCAATATCAGGTAGAAAGCAACTAGTGGAATCAAGAGATGATATTGATGAAAAGTTTTTAGCAAACAATTCAGCTTTGTCTTTAGGTGAGGTGACAAAGTCTGAACCATACAAGAGAGGTGGAATTATAGATTTTCCCTTATTATTAATACTATTAAAGATTCTCCAGAAGTCACGAGAGCCAAATTTTTGAGATGAGATGCAAGATTTTATGACCTGAGAATAGCGGGCTTTGGCATTAGACAAAACCTTTTTACAATGGTTTCTAGCAGTAATAAACAGACATCTGTTCTCTGGAGAAATGTTTTGCTGATAGATATGGAACTAATGGTTTTAATTGGAAATTGCAGCAGCACAATGTGAGGAAAACCATGGAGGAGAGTGAGGCCTGACCTGGAACCGTCATGAGGAAACAAAAGATTCCATGCCAGCCTGAATCCCCGAAGTTATGTAAGAAGCACATTTATGACCATTGTGCCACATTTCCATCACAATCTGAGCATTTTAGGATCATTTTCAGCTGTATAAAGTGTTTGGGGTTGGTATGAATTACTTATTAACTGCCAACTACTTTTTTTTGTCTATCTTTACCTAAAAAAATACATTAGGATTTATAGGGCTTTGGCTTGATCTTTTAAACTTTTGCTTAAACTAGGGCAGAGAAATTGAGCTCATAAAGCTGTATGTGTAGTATTACAGAGTATCTTATGTTCAAAATAAAATAAAATGCAAAAAGTGTCTTTATGCTGCTTAGTATACACATACTTTCTCACAAACATTACTAGTACATATAATATACATAGTAACATGTCAAAATAGCTACCAAACCATACTGAAAACTCATTTAAATATCAAAATTCTTTTGCACTCTCCAAAAGTAACTTATAACATAACAAAGTTTTTTTTTTACTTGTATCTATTAAAAAAAACTAAATGCCATGCTTTAAATTGAGAAACCATTAACATTTGTAGATTCTAACATTTTTCACACCACTGTACACTAAAACTATATTAAAGCAATAACAAAAGTAACAAGTTATTAAAAAATTTAAAAATCTCAAGAAGTTAAATAGAAAAAATGTAAGATAACAATACACTACAGTTTGGACTTAAAGTCATGTTAAATCTTTATAGTTAAAATGAGAAAGCTAAATATAATCGATTAAGTCTTGCTTAATTGATATGTTTCAATTGAAAATCTTTGTTGATGAGAAAATAATAAAATGATAATATTCAAATGTAATAGCTGGGTAGATACTAAACATTTAAATATTTACAAAAAAGTAAAACGGGCCAATAATTTTTTTTTTTTCATTTTTAAACAACAGCATTTTGTTTGTATGAATTAGGTACTACACCTTCATGGATTAATTTGTTAAATAATAAAGTAAATGGATTAGAAAAATTATTTAAACATTCCTTTAACACAATGGGATGAATTCCATCTGGTCCAACTTTTTTTGGGTTTGAAACATGCATGATATTAGAAACTTTAGTTTAGATTCAGAAAATTAATAAAAGTATTATGGTAGTGGTGTAGTGGTAAAGTGTTTGCCTTATAAGCAAGAAATTCTGAGTTTAATCTCCCCAGTAATACCATGCTTAACTTGTTTCTCCACGCAGCGACCTTGTTCGTCAAAGTTTGTGTTTCGGAGTTATAGAGATGTGAGAGGGTTGTAATCACAATTAATGAGCTTCCTTGATTGTAGTGGCCTTCTCAACCTTAGGGAGGTGAATTAGCAGAGGCTTAAGTTTGTTGGCTAAAGCAGGTCTTACTATATTCACAATTCATTTTTAAAATTGTTTAAATAAGAAATGACATCAACACAAGAACTAGCACTAACTAACTAGAACTAACTAGAAATCAAATATTTAACAAAATTCCATACTAAGACAACAACAATCCATAAAAAAAAAACAATATTCCATACAAGGACAACAATATTCCATACAGAACAAAAAAGAGATTTAAAGAGAATGGAATCAGGAATAAGAAAATGGTAACTTTGAAATGGGTTGTACACAGTTTCCATGAGAGGTCCGTGGTGAAAGATAATCCAAGAAGACATAAAATAAAAGAATCAGTAAGAGTAATGCCATTCATTAATATAGGGATATCAACAATATTTCATTACATATTATCAAAAAGTAAGCAACTGGGTTGCTTGTTTTCACTGCCTGCTTTTAGCAATCAAATAACTATAATTTTTGTCAATACTGGAGGATGTAGTCATTTTATCAGCAAAAAAAGCCACTTAAGAGGTAATTCTCTTAAGTGGCTTTTTTTGCACTTAAGTGGCTTTTTTCAGTCTTGGTAACCTTGTGGTTACCAAGACTGCATAGGCTGCATTTGATGGAAGTGCGTTCCATGCATTTACCATGCGTTTAGTGAAGAAATGCTTCCTCTCTTTTCAATTTTTGACTACTTGTTTAGGTAATTGCCAATTGTGACCTTGTAGCCAGTAACTCTTGATGTAATATTGATATATAAATATTGATGGAGCATACACCTGTTGTACGACAAATTCTATATTGTGAACGATTTTAAATTGCTAAATTAAATCACCTTGATTTCTTCTTTCTTCAAGAATTGTAAGTCCAAGGAAACAGAGCCTTTCCTCATATGACTTATGCTTGATTTCTGTGAAAAAAGCTTTTTCGAGAGAGCTTAATACGCAATTGGCTCTTGCTGCTGCCGCTTATACTTGATATATATCAAAAGCAATAGTCAAACCATTCACAATCATAATGGTTGACAAGTTATCAGTTAAATTAAAGAATTGAACATCTTCTGCCTTATTGTTGGGAGAGATAATGAGATCAGACTCATGTATGAGAAATGGAATGTTAGGTTTTGTTTATGACTTAAAAAACTTTGTTTACACTTAAAAATTTGCCAAAAGCCTCTAAAACTTGTTAACATAAAATATGACATTTAGCAACACTTCTTTGCATCTCTCTCTCTTTTTTTTTTTTGCAATAATAAAAAGATGATTGTTCACAAGAGTTGCGCTTGTGAAAAAAATGAAAGAAACGAATATGATTAAAAATAGTAGCAGCACAAAGAAAAAACCTGGAGACAAGAAAAACCTGCATCAGAGACAAGACACAAATCAATGAGCAAGGGTAATTAATTAGTGTTCTTTGAAATACTAGTCGAAAAAGTTAGCAATATAAATAAGTCAATATTTTGAGGTTTATTGCCATATGGGTGGGTGGTACTATAACCAAGCAGTTCATATGGGTGAACGGTACTTGAACCAAGCAGTTCATATGGGTCATGGTACTATAACCAAGCAGTTCATATGGGTGAACGGTACTAGAACCAAGAAGTTCATATGAGTCAGATCAAAAGATAAATGAGCCAAATACATAATAAGTCTCAAAAAAAAAAAAAAAAAGTAGATTTGGCTAAAGTGACAACTTAAGCAATAACCTAGGCAGTTGCCAGTCTTTCAGCATATATAAAGTGATAGCTGAATTTACTCATGACCAATACTGATATTGCCATTTAGAAAAGTTTTTAAAATTATTAAATCATTCTTTTAAACTGTTTCAAACACTTTTTATTTAGTAACTTCTAAACCACTAAGTTCAATTCTTGATTATGTGCTATTTCTCATTAATATTAACAATCTTCCTCATAATCTTGAATTTAAAGTGGTTTTATTTGTTAATGATACAACTACTTACTCCAGTCTTGACAAAAAGTAATTATTTTTTGGTTGCTTAGAAATAGCTGATCTGCAATGTGATTTTTTCTGTAAGAGCTTGGGGCTAGGCAGGGGCTATTCTAAACGATTTTCAACAGATTTGAATGTATCTGAAGTCCTTTTTTTTATTATTACTATTTTTTATATGGCAAATATTGTCATGAAAAATGTCAATATACAGCAATGTTTCTGCTAAATTTCCTTACAGCAGGTGCCAGCATAGTAAACGACTGGGGTTGATATTTGACCGGAGCCAGCACCGGGTTTGATGCTGCGGCAGGGTCAGATTTGTGACTAGGGCTGCATAACCATTTATACTTCCTAAAGTGTTTTTTTTTAATTCAAAATTCATGTTATACTTTGTATATATATGCATATATAAACATCATTATGATCAACATGATCATCATTATCATTATTACCACCACCACCATCATCATCATCATCATCATCATCATCATCATCATCATCATCATCATCATCATCATCATCATCATCATCATCATCATCATCATCATCATCATCATCATCATCATCATCATCATCATCATCATCTTCTTTTCTTTTGGCAAATGCTACACCATATAAATACTAAAGTTTTTATAAATATGAAAGGATATTGTATGCCAGCATCTAAATAAATAGCAAACATATATGTTCATGTCCATAATATGTATGCATAAAGCGCATCTCAGAAGCTTTTATTCTTTCTGGACAAAAATTTGGAGCTTTTATTCCTACTCTTCAATTTTTAGTCAAACTTCATTCTACTCCATATTTTTCACCATTTTGAGCAGTTGCTTTATTAATTTTACCTTTTTTACAAGAACATTTCTCTTAAGAACAAATGTCCTTTTATTATTCCAATAGCCAATGTAAAAAGTTCCCGTCTGATGTTAAGCTCTGTTATTCTCAGTTTACTAAATCTTGTATTTTATATCAGATGTTAGGCTCTAGAGACTTTTGGTTAGTCTTCAACAATGTCATTAACTAAAGTAAGTCTAACATTTAACCTTATTAACTATATAATATTTAATAATATTTAATTTTTAAAAAGTGTCAACTCTATTTGTTGACAACTCAACTTTATACTCTGGTCTTGACAAAAAAATCTTCGCTTAAAACAAGCAGCTGATTTTTAATCTGATCTCTCTTCTGTAACAGCCTAAGGCTTACAGTGGTTTACAGATTTAAATTCTGGACTTAAAATCTGCAATTTTTGTTAGACAACAAAACTCATTTATTTACTGAAAAAAAATATCGCAATAATGTTGGAATTCCTATATTGATGAGTAACAACCCTCTTACTCTCAGACAAAGTCTAAAAGCACTAAATGTAAATGTAATGCCGTCATGGTGTAGTGGTAGAGCGCTCGCGCCATAAGCAAGAGGTACTAATTCGATCCCCACCATGTCCCTGGTAGTAACGCGCTCAACTTGTTTCTTTGCGCAGCTACCTTAGTTGTCAAGGTTTGTGTTTCGGAGTTATATAGTTGAGAGAGGGCTATAACCACAATTAAGTAGCCTCCTTGTCTGTAGTGGTGTTTTCAGCCTTAGAGAGGTGAATTAACATTTTAAAAAAAATTATTAATTAGACCTGCTTTATCTGCCAAGCTTGAGCCACTCCTTTATTATTGTAAGGTTGCATTTCTTTCTTTTTTCTACAAATACAATCATGGTCAATGTTCAAACAAGCTATTATCTCTATTACGATAAACCATAACTCATTCTTGCTTGTTTTTTATTCAACAAGTTGCATCCTTTTACTGTATCTGTCCCTGCATGCTATAAAAACTTTTATTAGTCCAGTTTTTTTTTCCTTGCACATCAAAAAAACCTTATAACTATTAGCCATCTTCATGTTTTTTTTTTATATACAACCTACAACTTTTCAAGTCTTTAGTTAACCGTTTCCTAGTATTTTTACTTAATCTCTATTTTAAAGTAACTCATAACTTAATAGTGGTTGCTTGCAATCTTGTTGGACGTAAATTAGAGTTTGAAAATATATAATTATATGCCAGTTCTTAATAAATAGTAAATGTAAGCATAAAACTACAATATATAAAGTATTAAAATTACAATATATAAAGTATTAAAATTTTTTTTCTAGTCCCGGCTATCAACCCCAACTAAATATGGTGAAATAACTAAACAAAATTTAAACCTCATTGGAATATTCAACAAGCATATCAAACTGTCAACTTTAAATATTACATTTTTCAAAAAACAAAGCTCTATTTGGAAAAGAAATGAGGCTTCATCTCGAAGAAAAAACTCATTGAAATACTTTATCTTACTGATAAAAAATGTGCAATTTGAAACAGGTAAAATTTAAATCAGATTTAGATTTATTTGATAATACAGACTCAAATATTCTTTATCAGATAATACAGAAATGTCAAAAAAGATATACTAGCATAGATAAAGCCTAACATTAGGTCTAAGAAATACATTTTTTATAGATCTTTTAAACGTATTAGACGTTTTTTATATGCTTAAAAGACGTCTTTTTTAGACTGAATGTTTGCTGGGAACTATTAAAACTAGCTATTGAGAAGATGAGAAGATTTTAAAAAAAGTTACTGTTGACAAACTATTAGAATTTATTTTTGAGAAACTCTTATTAATTAGTGAAATTAGTAAGATGTTGATGGATGTTTTTAAGATTCGGTGAGTGTTGGAATGCTGATCTTGTGAACTTATAATGCAGCATTAAGAACTCTACCATATAACAAATTAGAGCTGCGATAAATTTTGATTTCAACTTCTTGATAAACTTTGTTCCAAACAAAACTCAGTTGTTTAATGATAATAATTATTGAAATGTTCATATTACTATATTGATAAACAGTTTACCTCTTCTAAGATTATATTTGCTTACTGATCTCTTGTGAAAACTATATATCCAATTCATTAAAAACATCTTTTATGCAGGCTTCATGGTTTTATACTTTCCTGACTCATACAATTTACAGTTTATTTAAAGACTTTTTTCAACTGTTTAATTTTGCTTGTTGTTAACTCCTAACTTATTGTTTTAAAAGTTATTTTTTTACCAGTATTTTTTTGAAGGGAAATTTCTCTGAAACTTTATATCTAAACTAATTAGATATCATTATTTAATTAATTCATTGGCGAACCAAAAAATTATATAAAAAGCTAGAAACAGATAAATTATTATAATGAATTAATTTTAAAATTTTTACAACTTAGATTTAAACTATTAAAATTTTTTAATCTTTATATTTTAGTGACATTATCTTTTTTTTTGCAGACATTTTTGTGACAAAAAAGCCACTAAATTAATTTTAAGGAACCTTTTTAATTCAAAATCTAATTCCTCTGTTCAAATTTTCCTGCTCAAAATTTGTTAAATGTAAATAAACCTTGAATGAGAACATTTTTGAAAAAAGAACACAAATAATAAAAAAACAACAAGAAAATACATTTTAAAACATCCTCTTGGCAAAAAATCAAAAAAAAAAAAAACATTCAAAATTTTTATTTTTAAATAAAAAATATGAATTGAATATTTATTTTTTAGCAACATTGTTATTTTAAAGTCTCAATTATGTTCAAATGTAAAAATTAAAATGCTGCATTATATGCTTCTTTAACTTTCAAGATATTTTGACAAATAAATGTCAAAACATATGTACACATTTTGGCACTGTGCACAGTTTGGCATTGTTAAATTGATCCTGGAAATAGGATTAATTCAAGCATAATGCATTACACAAATACTTTATAAAAAGTTATTATTAATTATAACCCCAAAATGTAAAACTAGATAATAATTTTTCCTTTTGTCTTACTTACCCCAGCTGTCCACCAGCAGTAGCATCAGTTTCTATTCTTGATATTGTTTCTGCAGAACTTTCCTAAGTTATTTGTTTAAAAAAAAGAAAAGAAAAAAAAACAATAAAAAAAAACAAACAATATTTGGCTGTTTACATAACACAATTCATACAAAATTCATAATAATAACAAGAGAATATAAAACTTTTATGTTTGCCATTGGGTTAAGCAAACAGCCAAACATTATGTTTGATTTAATGTGCAAAGCTGGCTGACTTACCCAAGGCGACCTGTTTGAGATGACAAGATATAATCAATATCAGCAAGCAATGACATTTCCTCAGCAGTGGGTTGTGATGTGTCACCAATGTGCTCCTGCATAACATGTTCAGCCTGAAGTGGAGATTATATGATGTGCTTATGGTTTAATAATTAATAATTAGTGTTACTGTCTGTTGATTTAATATTTAAAGTATTAGTATTAGTTTATGTTTTATTAGTAATTGTTTATGTTTTTGCTTTGTCATCAATTTAAAAAAACTTTTTAATGTAAGTCTACGAAGATGCATGTTGTTTTTAAGTGGGATCAATTTTAGCGTCCCAAAAAGGATTTTGTCTTTAAATCACTATACTTTTCCGGATCTCTGGTATACAGAATTTTGAAAAATGTTTAGGGACTTATGGAACACATTAGGAAAAAAAAATCATGTTGATAAATAAAGTCTTAGAACCTATTACTCTACCCACCAAGTTTGTTGCTGCTATTTTAAAAAAGTACTCAGGCTCAAAATTGATAGTTATATGCCCTGTTTGGTTTTCTTAAAGTAATCCATAACTCTATCAACATTTTTAGAGCTCCTGGACACCAAAGAACACTACAAGTAGTAATTTTGAAACTTTTAAAATCAAAACTTAATAATACTAAAGTATACTTTATGTGCAATCTATTTTAAGATCAAATTAAAGTATACCTAATACGCAATCTATTTAAAGATCATCTTGAAGTATACTTTATGTGCAATTTATTTTAGGATCAAGTTAAGGTTTGATCTTTTAAAATCATATAGTTAATCTATAACAAAACTTTAAGAAAGGTTTTTACCTAAAAGAGCAAATTAATGTGATATCATAACTGCACCACAAAAAAATCAAATTTTCTCGATAACAACTAATCAAGTTATTATTAAGATTTAATAAATAATTATTTAGTTTTTAAAGTTTTTACAAGAAATTGACAATTTCTTAATTTTCTAGAGGCAGGAACATTTTCTAATTAGTTTAAATTTAAAAACATTTTTATTTTATTAAATATTTCAAAATATTTATTTTATAAATAAACAGTAGAAAATAAGTTTTTAGTTTATTAAACTTACCAACACAAATTATTTATTGAAATATTGAAAAAAAATAGTTCAACTATTTTATTTCTTCGCCATCTTGTTTTCATTTTTAAGCCTTATGTTATGATTCTGCATAATTATATATTTATGCATAAACTATTTTTTACTAAATTCTAAAAATACATTATGACTTTTACTTTTTAGATTTCAGTAGAGCAACTTATTTTTAACAAATAATAATTTTTAAATTAATTATCTTATTATATATATAACTATATATATATATATATATATATATACATACATACATACATACATACATACATACATACATACATACATACATACATACATACATACATACATACATACATACATACATACATACATACATATATATATATATATATATATATATATATATATATATATATATATATATATATATATATATATATATAATAAGATATAATAAGATATATACTAACCTTATACTAATTTGTAATACCTTATACTAATTTGTAAGGTACTTATATTTGAATTATTTCTTAAATAAAGAAATCACAAATAGAAGGGTGCTGCAAAATTTTCATAAAAAGAAAAAATTTAAAAAGAAACTTATACTAGAAGAAGCCACACAAAAAAAGTGTGCACTTCTATAAAAATCACAAGATCGTTAAAATTAGGATTTTTACAGGATTCTTTTACAGAAAAATGAGAACGCCTGTCAAATCATTATTCTGTATCTTAAAAATTTTAAATTTTAACATTTTTTCTTCTATGTTTTTATTAATAATTAATTTCAACTAACAACAGTATTAATAATAAATATTGACAAATTTAATCTTACTTGCTTAACTTAGTTTTATATAGATGTGGATGCAAGGTAATCTTGTTATATTTTGCTAACAGTTTATATTTTAACTAACAGTAGCCACAGAGCACTGTGGAAGTGTAGTAACTTTTTCAAACAAGCCATTTTTTATGATTTAAAAATTTTTCATTCTTAAAAAAATTATAACAACAATATTATTTAAAAATTAAATTTTTTTTTTTAATTTTTATGTTATTATAATTTTTCTTATAGAATAAAAAAAAAAGAAAATTAAAATACAAAAATTTAATTTAACTTTTTATCAATATTTTTTTTGATGTCACACATGTAATGCAATAATTTGTTTTTGTAAGTTTAACTCTGAACTTATTTTCTAAGGTTTATTTAACATATGAACACAACTTGTTTCAGCACTTGAGGACCCCTTAAAGGCTTTAAATTAATATCTTAACAACATGACATGCCCTGCTTCTGGCCAAAGTTTTCAATATTATTATTACTACTACAACTACGACTACTATTATCATTTTTATTACTATTGTTATTGTTGTTGTTATTATTCTTATTATCATTATTATTATTATTTTATTATTATTATTATTATTATTATTATTGTTATTGTTATTATTACTATTATTATTAGTGTTATCAGAGTTACTATTGTTTTATAATATTCTATAAAATATTTTTTTATTAATATTGGAAACTTTGTATGTTTATTGTTATACAATTAGATGTTCTTATTTTAAAAATTAATACTTTAAAATGTTTAGAAAATGTTGTTAACAACTTGATGAACTATTATTCTTTTAAAATAAATTTAAATAGACACAGAAATATAGAAGTAATGGAGCTAAAATAATGGAATAACCTCAACAATTCTGAGACAATATTGCCAATATTGACAATATTATGAGTGCTTGCACCAACCTTAGTTTAACAAATAACAGTAAATCAGTAAAAAGTGCATTCAAATGTTATGTCAAATGAATCTGCAAAGCGTTAAAATTAAATATTTTGAAAATTTACCTCATCAAAAAATACATGAGTCTTTCTAAGAATATGTTTTAACTCAGTAAGCTCTAATGAACTTCTTATGAGAGCATCATGGTTTGAGTTTGAGTCTTTCATCTCATTTTCTAGTTGTTCAAACTGAGCCTAAAAAAAACAATGCAAATTTACAAGTGAGTTTATAAAAAAACTTTTTATTAAAAAAAAAATATATATATAAGAAAACAGAGAGGATACTCAAAAGAAAATATGGCAATTTTTTATTTAGTGGTTTTTCCCCACAAGATGGAAAAAGCCATAACAGTAAAATAATTACTTATAATTATTACATATAATTAGAACATTCATATCTTTAGCGAAATAGACATAAAAATGAAAAATAAATAGTTATAGATTTTAATTACTCAAGTAATATAACAACAATAAGAATAAAGTTTAAAACTCAATTTAATAAAGACACACAAAAAATCAAAAATAAAGTTTAAACATAAAAATGAATGACTTTGTTAACTAACAACTTTTAAAATTTTAAAATTAACTTTTTTCTTTCCTTCTTTTATTTTTCTGATCATGACTCATTTAACTTTCATAAAAATGATGATAACAAAAAAAAGTTACTTTAATTTATTTTAGTTTTAATCTATGTCTTACTATTAAAGTATTTTAATATTACTGTATAATCGTTCAAAAAATTCTAGTGAATATATATTTTTAATAAAACCATACTTTTAACATTATGGGTTATTTAATAAAAGCAGTGCAAAGCAATTTATACACCATTATATGATACACTTATAACAGTTTTTACTTTGAAAGATTTAGTGAAACTTCTAAATCCTTTTTACCAATGAATGGTGCAATCTGGTTAGTATTATAACAATTTATAGATGTGCTACAGAAATATTATATGACCACGCATATAATATTTCATTTCGAGGGTTTGAACACAGCTTTAAACATTTCAAAAATACGCTGAATATAAATAATTTTTAGAAATAAACAACATCAAAACTTTTATCTAATGTTTATGTTAATGTTTCAACTAATGTTTTTATATTAGTGAAATACTTTTAAAGTTTTAAATAAAGTAACAAATTAAAAATAATTTTTTGTTTAAAGTATTAATGAAAGTTGTATATAATTTTTTTATTATTTATATTAAATAAGTTATAAAAGTATGCTTTCTTTATTGAACAATTAAGAATAATTAAAGTTAATTCACTCAAAAAGACTTTGTTGAGAAAATTTACAAATGTTTTTAAAAGCCATTATAATTTAATAAATTTGTTCTAAACAAATGTTTTTATATTATTGAAATGCTTTTAAATAAAGTAAAAAAATTGCTCCTAATAGCATTTTTTTATAACTTAACTAAGACTACGTTTCTGACAAAAGAAAAAAGCAACTTTATCTTTCCATCAGAATGGAAATGATTTTGTTATTTTTTCTTTTGTAATACTACAAAGAGTTTATAGGAACCTTTTTTTGTTTACTTCATTTATCTAACAAAGCATTTCAAAAATATAATTATTTGTCTTTTATTATGTATTACTTTCTACAAATAAATGTATGTTTAAAAAATGTGCCTATACAAAGCATGAAACACTTTTAAAAAGAGTTAAACTATTATTTTGTTTGTTTATGCGACACAATGGTCGCAAAAAGTGACCAACGGAGCCGTCCAGTTACGTAGACCTGGGAGATGTGAAAATAAAAACAGATTGTAGATGGTGTCATTGAATAAAAAATAAAAATCATAAGAAAATATAAAATGTGTGGCAAGACTTTTGTGAAGTAGAAAAACGAAGAATATATGATAAGGGGGTATGGGGAGGAACAACTAACGCTCTAGTCACTCTGAGTGTTGAACATATGCAACAAAGAACAAATATTTGATATACTGATTTTAGAGACTGTTGATGTCTACAGGTGTAATGGTGTAGTGCATTAGTATGTACCGTTTGGTCGTCTTGTATGGTCTCGTTATGTTTTCGTTCACTTTCAAATCGGGTGAATAGAAAGCTAAACACACTCACTCCTTGCGCTTATGGGCTAGCACATCAGAGCCAGACGTAAGACCTACAAAATGGATTTCAATTGATCGAATGCACACATTAGTCACCATAGGCCACAAGCCATCGCTCTTAGTCAAAAGAGCTACTGCCCCGTGCTGGTGTGGAATGATGTGCTATGGAGTGAGATTTTAGATCCGAGCACATAGTCAGCGAGCGCTGATCCGACGTGCATTGTGGAGCTTCCGAATGAACGTGTGCGTGAGTGTTAGCATAGCCATTAGGTTATTGAGCGCTGTAACCACATCCAGCGGGATAGCCTAATGTCCGTTTTGTCGTTGTAGTGTACATTGGAAGAAGTCGGGGTTCACCAGCCACAAAGAATAAATTTGTTTGTTTATGCGACACAATGGTCGCAAAAAGTGACCAACGGAGCCGTCCAGTCACGTAGATCTGGGAGATGTGAAAATAGAAGTAGATTGTAGATGATGTCATTGGGTGAGAATCATAAATGAATGTAAAGACTATTTTGTAGGAGGAAGAAAATTTTAGGACTCAGGGATTAGGTGAACAATAACTCACGCTCTAGTCATACTAAACAAATGATAAAACAATGGTCTATGAGTAAACAAGTCAATATCGATCCGCTGGTTCATTAAAGGCAACCATGGCTAAAATTATCGCACCATACAAAAACAATAAAATAAGTAGATAACAAAATATAAAGTAAAATGATACAAAATATAAGTACGAGCAATATAAAAAGAAAAAATAGGCTAGTAAATGTGCTACTATATATGGTCTAAACTCTAGATAACCAACTGAAAACTGATAATCACCTGTGTGAGATAAAAGTATATAAATGTCATTAATGTAACAAATTCATAATATAAAGCTCACAAAGCGCTATAATACGTGGGTGTAAGAGGTAAAAAAATGTTGGTGCCATGGTAACCAATCAGAATTAAGTAGTGCATAATGGTGATCCCCCTCCTCAGGAATGCACTGCGATCACCAATGACGTTTCGGAGAGCCCGAGACCTGCACTCGTCAGGGGCGTGTCCTTGCAACAGATCTCACCGCCTGCACTCTACGTCATGCTAGTCAATATTGCAATATAACAGGACTACACTACAAAAGCCAAAAATCCCAATCCCTATCCCAGTTTTTAATACAGCTCCAACATTCTTAGAGATCTCATGAGGATGGTAAGGGATGCGCGTGGTGTAAATATAAGCAAATATGTTGATACATATAAATATCATGTACACTTACATTAGAAAAGACAAACGTGTACACATGCATGTATGCGTATGTATAAAAATAAACAATTTAATGTATAGAAATAACACAAAGCAAATAGAAAATAGAAATTAATAATTATGAGTAACTTACCGTTTCTTTTATGGCTGAAATGTGTCTTATAAATATAATACGTAAATATCACTCATAATCATCGAAACTCAGAATGTTTGTCGTTAGTATAAAATTTATTATAAATAAATGTATGTTTAAAAGTTAGTATACATTTATTATAAATAAATGTATGTTTAAAAAATGTGCCTATACAAAGCATGAAACACTTTTAAAAAGAGTTAAACTATTATTTTTTTAAATGTATAATTATTAACTATCGTGTTATTATATGGTGTATACAATACTATAATTTGTTAGTGAAATAAGGTTAAAACTTTAAAATCTAGTCTATATCTCAGTATCAAATGAAAAACAAACCTCCATATCAATCATTTCTTTTGGATGAGGAGTGTCAGGATTTTCTTGGGTATCAATAACAGGAATTCCTGCTTTATCAATTTCTTTCTGCATAAAACCTATAAAAACATTAAAATAGTATATTAGGGCTGAAAAAACCTAAAACATAAAAAAAAAACATACTAAAATCATTTATTATAATAATTCAACTTCTTCAAACTCTTTGGTTTTTTTGTTCCCAAGCTCCAATTACCCCAATACTTTGCAAAACATTCTTTTTTGATATAAGCATTAACATACAAAAGTTTGGAGTTTGCACAATGCCTGTAAGTGTCAAAACTCAAACATCTAAAAACCCAGTGTACACCACTGTATATATATGTGTGTGTGTGTGTGTGTGTATATGTGTGTGTGTGTGTGTGTGTGTGTGTGTGTGTGTGTGTGTGTGTGTGTGTGTGTGTGTGTGTGTGTGTGTGCGTGTGTAAATATATATATTAATGTCTCAAAAAACAACTTTTTTTTTTAAATTTATTATTAATAAATTTCAAAAATAATCATTATTTTAAAAAAAAAATTATTAATTTAAATCTGACTGTCCCAAAAACTACATTTTTAACTAAAAATAAAAATTTTGAATTTCATCTGGAACTGGATTTAACGGAATAGTTTATAAAATTTCGGACAGATTTCCGGCTGGAACAAGAATTATATTTATGTAATTTTTTACCTTCAATTTTTCCATTTAGGTTATAATTGAAATATTTACTGTATTGTGGAAACACAATAATTTTTTAACTATTTCAAATTCAAATTTCATTTAAAATGAGACTATTCTCAGAGGCAGGTAACATTTTTGATGAAAAAAGAGCTAGTTTGTTGCCCTAAACTGGAGAGCAACTCATTATGCACCACAATATTTCTAAACTTCTAGAAATCCTTACATAATAGGGTACCGTTTTGCTTCTGTCAAGCAAATATAGAATAAATTAAAACTAAGAATTCTGGGTTCGAAATGCTGACAAACAATGCTCAAAAAATTATAATAACAACAATACAAGTTATTCAGTTTCAATACAAACTCTCATTAACTTTTTGAATTCTTGTTTAGTGTTTGTGAATTTTCTAAGAGCTGATTACAATAAAAGTTTTTATTTTGATTAGTTAGTTTAAACTTGACATTTTAAAGCTCCAAGTTTTTATTTTTATCAGTAGATAGTTATTTTGAAAAGTGAAATTTAATAAACAAATGAATTTAATGAACTTTACACACTTAGGGTGTATTTTAAGTTAACAAACTACCCCTTCTTTGTATTAAGCACATGAGAATAAACGCTTTTACGAAAATAATTTGACAAGGTCAGAAAAATATTAACCAGCTCTCTAAACATTGACTGTTAAATGATATTTTAAAAATAAAAATATTAAAAATATATTTAGTTAATATGTATACAAATTTTTTTTTAAAAGTTGCGATCAAATAAAATTGGTACATATTTACAAAAATGTTTATGAACAAGTTCTAATCCATAATTTTTAAGAAAGCTTAAACTTCAACTCTAAAAAATTTGTTTAAAATGATTTTTAATCTTTTTAAATTTACTTTTTTTTTGTATTAGTACATGTATAAGGATTACACGAAGGAATCTTTATATGCACATAGAAAAAAAAAGTGAAAAAATTGCTATTAGTGAAAAAAAATAACAAAATAAATGAACAGCTAAATTTCTAAAAATTTAAATTTTATAAATATATTCAAGGACACAACATTATTAAAAGTTTATCAACTATGAAGTAACAATAGTACCAATAAAAAGCATTACTTCATCAAATAACCTGAATTTTTGATTGAATCATTTATTTTCATTTGAATCTAAATACATATGTTCATTGAATCATTCAAAATAAACTTGTGCTTTTTACAACTCTTTTTGATTGTATGACCTCATCTTTTGTAAACTTTTCACACACTTAAAAATAGTGCAATATAAAGAGTACCTTGTCTCAGCAAGTCTTGAATTATAAATTCTTTTATAGACAAGAAAAGAATTTTGAAAATTAATAAACTCCATAATTTCACACTTCTGAAATATAGCCACACCACTAATGCTACACTGATATAAAATTTGATACATGCTTATGTTTTTTTACAGATAACTATCAAGACTTTATTTTAACCCTCACACTCCTTGAGCTGAAATATGAAAGTTGATAACTTGAAAGTCATAAAAGTAGAAAATTGAGATTCAAGTAATAAAATCATATTTTTTCATGTTCATTTAATAAAGGACTAAACAATGCAGAAAATCAACAATAAAATTATGGGTATTTCCATTATTTAAAATTAACGATTGCTGCATTCTGTATTTATATCAGAACTAATAGAATTTACAAACTTCTCTGTTTTAATGATTATACATATTATTTGCATCTATGCTAATATTAATTTCATTCTTTTTGACAAGAAAGTCTACAATCTGCTTTGTAAAAAGTTTATTATGTCTATTTTTAGAACTGCAACAGTACCCTATTGATTACTGCAAATGAAATTATATTGTGTTCATTAAGAAATTTGTATTTTTTACCTAGGTTAACCTATAGCTCTTCATTGCCCTATAGGATAATGATTATTTACATAGGAAAAGGATTTAATTTACACAGCCTGTGTCACATGTTTAAAAAAAGTAAAAGTAAAAAACAAATTTGGGCATCCCAGCCTGAAATATTGTAATTCCAGCTGGAACTGGATTGATTTAAAAGACAAAAAATGGAATTCAGGTACATCCCTAATTTTTACAAACCCTAAAAATATAGTTTAACACTGTAATGTTTTGTATCATTATAAATACACAAGAAAAACAATCATCAGCAACAGTTTTTTTCTGATATTTATTTAAGTATTTTAAAGTTTTCTAAAAAAATTGTTAAAAAACAACGTTGCATTAGACCAAATTTTTTAAACTACTTTAAAAGAGTATAAAACTTTATAATAAAAAATTAAAACACTTTTTTTAAATGAATTATTATTTTATAAATAATATTTTGTGTTGCATTTCTACTTTATTTTTGGTTGCTTTCACAATAATTTATGATGATTGTGATCATATTTGTCTATGATGGTTGTGATCAACCAAATCATAGATCATAGTTTCACTATGATCTATAATTTCGTTGCTTTCACTACTATCTATGATAAAGAAACTTTAACAATTTTATGTAATCAATTATTAGTTTGCAAATAAAAAGAAAAAAATTATTTTTCAAAGTAAAAAAGTTAATTACTAATAATTAGGAATTAGGAAATATGAGGTCAGCAACAAACTGCCTTTAACTGTTGGAGCTCACAAACACTTTAGCTCTGAAGTTATGTAGGCATTGCTGAATGCCAACCCTAATTCCGAGGGCTGCTTATGAGATATTTTGCATTCCTTCAAAATTAAACTTTTAACATTAAATTCATATATAAATTGAAATTTTTTAACTAAATAAATTAATTTTTAAAATGATAAAAGTTTGAACTTAAAATTTATGCTTTATTTTTTAAATTATGCTTTTTTTTTTTAAATGAAAAAATAAAATTATTTTACAAATGCGACTAAAATATTTTTAAAAATAATTCATTATGACTTAATATTTTCTAAATAAGCATTGTTTAAACTATATCAATGACATTTAAAATACTCTTATTAAAGATTTTTTGCATAACCTAAATGGATTAATGGGTAGGTAAAATCTCTATTATGAATATAAAATGTGTATATATAATAATAATAATAATAATAATAATAATAATAATAATAATAATAATGATAATAATAATAATAATAATAACAATAATAATAATAATAATAATAATAATAATAATAATAGTAATAATAATAATAATTGCAACACTACTATTTTACAATCAATTCAATCTATATTAAGTTTTTTGTACTACTAATACTCACGTAATTTTCTCTCCATTTCATCACAACGTCTAACTTCATTTACAAACTTGCGTTGGAAAGCATTGACATCAGGATTGAGCTATCAAATAAAAGAAAATTTATTGTTAAAATGATAACATTAAGAAAGCTATATATACCACGCCTCTGGTAGTACTGTGTTTACTTGTTTCACTGCACAGCAGCCTTACATATGAAAAAATCAGAGATATGAAAAAGTTTAACCCAGTAGTCTTAATGGCTCACGGTTAAACAAGATAAGCGTGTTATTTCAGAGACAAGTAATAGCTCTACAACTTTACCATTGTTAAAAGAAATATTTTTATGCATATAATAATTTTATTAAGGACTGAATATTAATTTATAATTTATTTCAAGGTTGTATATTCATGGTTCCTATTAGTCCGCCACAATCAAAACAGTTAATGTTTATACACTTAGATTAACTTATCTCTATTATTAGTCACTTTATTGTCTAAAAAGCATACATTATAGATAGTTACTGTGAAAAATAAAATAAAAATAAAAAATACTTACATCTCTAAATTCAACAACACCCTAAAAAAAAATATTTATATTAAACAATATTGAATTGAAATTTTTTAAAAATTGTATAACAATATTTTTAACAAAACACAAATTGATTGTGAATTGTGATATCGGGAAATTTTTTTGGTCTTCTAATTCTCAGTTTTTTTTTAAACCATGAACACTGATTTAATGAAAGGGTCAATTTATCATATCACAAATATTTACAAAAGAATAATAAAAAATAATAACCAAAACTTACATATTTTAATTTATTGCTTCAATAAAAAACAGTTAACTCAAGTAGTATAAATGAAAAACAAAGTTAAAATAATTACTAAAGGCCTAAAAAAAAAAAAAATGCAAATATCTGAATTATTTAGAATCAGGTCTAATATTTTTGGCACTAAAATATGTTTTGGTCAGTGTCATAAATATTTTTTCTACAATTAAGCAAATCTCCTTTTTTAATAATTACTAATCAAGTTATTTGGCATTTAAATACATAACTTTATTTTTTTCATGTTTTCAATTATAATCATTTTTAAAAGTAAATAGCACTAAAGAAAAATTGAACAGATTGGAATTAAAGGTGGTGTCATTTTGTAAAGAAAAATAAAAGATGAAACAAAATAACTTTTATAAAATTGTTTGTTTAACATGAAAAAATTTTTTATTAGAAATAATCGACTTAAAAGATTATTAAGTCGAGACAGATGTCGAAAAGAAACAAAATTAAATTTTAAGTTTTACGTATATTTTTATAACTTTTGCGTAAAAAGGTTAATGTATATAATCATAATAATTATATATAATCATACAGGGGCTTTTATTTCTTTTTGTATTATTTTGTATTTATTTGTTTTTGTATTATACATATAAGTTTATTAATTCTTTTTACCACTAAATTAATTTCAGGAGTAAATCAAAATATATTTACAAAGAGATGGTAATTTTAAAATCCATCAGTACAAATTATACTAAAGCTATTTCAGTCTTCTCTGTTTAGCCAGTGCTTTCCTGCTTAAGTCTTTTTGCACTTGCCCACACGCCCGCAAAAACTTTGGCGAGCGCAGTAAAAAGTACTTGCCAAAAAAAGAGCGTTTTGTTTTAAATTGCAACAAAAATTTTTTTTGGTCATTTGTTCAACTTTTATGAAAAATTTCTTTTGCAAAAAAAAAAACTTTTTTTTACAATTTTTTTTTTTAATTATTTTATCTAGTATTTATTTGAAGCATTTTTTTTGCTATTTCTATTTTAATTCAAACAGCAGAATATGAATCAATGAATCTTTTAAATAACACAGGCTAACCTAAAAAAGACCATCCAGCCACTTTTTTGTGCGTTTACATTAAATTTCGAATGGAGAAGACTGCTATTTGCGCATTGTACAAAATATTAAAACCCAATTTTGTTGAGGGGAAACTTTGAATAATTATTTATCTAAAAATTCAAATGTTTTAAATTAAGCATTAATTAATTAATAATAATAATAGTGATAAAAGGTATATTTCAGGACTTGAATTAGGCAAACCTGATTATGAAAAGTCTTTCTATAGAGATTCCCAAACTTTTTTATGTCGAAGACCCCTTGCCATGTTTTTCAGTTTTGGGTACTTACCTGATATTGATTTTTTGTAAATTCTTAACTGTAGTGAAAAACTAAACTGAAGTTTAGTTTTTCACTGACGTAGACCCCTTGCAGGTTGTCATAGACCCCTGGGGGTCGATATATAGACAACTTTGGGAATCACTTTTCTATATTAAAAAAAATTGTAATCTAATAATTTTTTTATTTTTTTGTTGGATTTAGATCTGAATAGAATAGATTGTTATCAGACATAAAACAATGCTATAATAAAATTATTAAAAGTTTTTAACAGTTTTATTATAGCATTTTATAACTGTTTTATCATGGTAAAACAGTTAAAAAAAGTAACTGTTTTATAATTTAATAACTTTCTAAATTAAAAACCACTACCTTTTAGACGCAATTTTATCAACAAATAATATGGAAGTCATTACGTTGTTAAACTTTTTCAAATGTTACTGCATGTTAAAATTTTTTTGTCACAATTAGATATTTATATGTTAACTTGAGCCCTGTTTTTTAAAATATGTTATTTGAGCTAACTTACTTCATTTAAAAATAACTATAAGTAGTTTCAATTAGTTTTTGTTTTTAAACACCTGTCTTTAACTTTATTAAGACATCTGCGCTAAAGAGTTTTAAGCATTTTAAGTGACAGTTATATTTGATTTATAAGAAAATATTAAATTCGATTTAAATAAGGTATAAAAGTAGTCACAATTTCTAATAATAAACTAAGTTCGACGATTTTTAAAGCTTGTTTTCGCTGAACTTTTTGTTTTTATTTGTAACTGATATAATTATTTTTTAATTTTTAGGCCGATTTTCATAGAGTTTTTTTTTTAAATCTAAGGATATAAATTTAACTTTGATAACAAGTAAAAATTAATAAACGGGGAGGGGGGGGTCTTAATAAGCTTGGGGTGGGTGGGAAAAATAATCAAAAATTAATAAACGGGGGTGGGGGGGGGGGGGAGGTGACGTTTATTAGGAAATCGAGAGTAAAAACATGGAAAAATACATTACAAAAAAATTACACATAAAGTCGTACAAACATATTAACAACCACTATCAAATATATATGCACTATAATTACAAAGCCACTTGACGTCACGGAACATTCTAACGTTTAACTTAACTTAATTACAAATTATAAGCCCTGCAAATTTTTTTATATCAAAATGTTTTAATATCAGCGGATTTTTAAAAGCATTCTCTCATATAAAAAAATTTGATCAGGAAAAGAAAGATGTTATAAAGTTAAATTGCGTGTATTTAAAAAACTTATTGTTATGCGGACATAGATTGAAGCATGGATAAACTTGAATGTTCTCAAAACATCTTGGTCCGGAAAAATAATTTAAAGAACATTTGATAACACTAAAATACCGCCAAATCTACAAATAAACAAATTCTATTGGTTCAAAAAACACGCTGAGTAAGCAAAAAAAGTTCCAGAATATTCCGAAAAATCTTTCTTAAAAATGAATTGTTAAAGTTGCATAAGTAATAAGTAATACTTTGCGATTTCTATTGTAAATTGTTATAAGAATATATTATCAAACAAAACTGATTAAATTAACATTTAAATTAATAAAAGAAGTTTATAATCTTTTATCAATTAAGATATGTCAAACAATATGCGTCATAAGTAAGTTGTTACTTTCTATAAAAATTTTAAGTCGGTTTTTATTATTCGAAAATAGATATTTGATATTCGAAGAAAATCCGGTTAACCGAAAAACCGGATAACCGGCGAAATCACTAAAGACCAATGTTTGCTTAAGTAAAAGTTCAGAAACATGACGTTCGTTTTTCTGTCTTTTTTTTAAACAAATGTTTGTTAATTTGTCGCGCCCTGAGCATAACGCATCTTAACAAGGCCTTTTAAATCCAAGGGTCCAAGTAAATCTATGTACTTAGCTTTCCAAAGATACTGGGAAACTTCTCATGAATCTGTCAATTCGAGAACTCTAGAACTGAAAAAATTTGATTGGAACAAGCTTGAAATAGGTAGCAAGCTTTACATCTTGGCGCTAGCAGCTAAAGATTGTGCAAAGTATTCATTGGAGATTAAAACTTTTTCAAAAAATGACTATAATCACATTGTAAAATATTTGGCTTTTGATCTCAGTGTCAAATCTGATAAGCTTAAAGGGTTTTAAATTCATAAACTTGGAGCTTGTCACAAAGCAAGTTCATGGCTGATGCTTTGTATATTCTTACACTAGAAATGACATCCACTATTATAACCTTTTTACTAGATAAAAATACAAAAAGAAATAGAAATGTGTGTCTTTATTGTTGCTGTTTGTTATGCTCCATGATATATTAAGTCTAAAAGCGCTTAAAATCCTGTAACTAATGATTTTAATGCTTTTAAAGCAGCATATGTTCTTAAAGACAAAAATTAAAGCCAATGTTGGCAATGCTTTGATTAAAAGTTTCCATATGTGTTATCTTTCTCTAGCAGTAGTTGTATTTTCACTAGTTGACTCTCACGTGGAAATATTTGTCAAGTATCAGATTTTGAAGTCATTAATTTCCTTTCTAGTTCCAAAGCTAGAAAAAATATGAAAAACCTAATTCTGTTTTAATCTTACCAAACAGCAAGTTTTCAGAGCTTTTTTCTGCTGATAGCTGGTTTCTATTTATATGCCCAGGAATCGTAAATCAAGTTAAAGATTTAAATATTCTAATCTGAACTTCTTAAAAACTGAATCAAATAGTGTTTGTGAAAATTTAGTTAAAGGACTTAGTGTAATTAACAACTGCGCTGAAATATTGGCTTAATAAATGGCTTTTTTAAATATTCTCAAAAGAAAGAACAGCATTAAAATTTAAATTGATAGCAAGAGAGGATAGAAAAAAAGTAACAAGTAACTCAAAAAGGACTTATGAAAATTTGAAGCTTTCTAAATGTCAATATTGAAATATGTTCATGAATAAAAGAATCATATGGTCAGTTATTTTATTTTGATCTTTTCTAGCTAAAAAAGGAAAGATTTAGATTCTATAGTAAGCATTTAAAATGATCTGAAAGCAATTTTTTAGTATGTATTTATCTTCTACTTTAGTATAGACAAGGAATTTCCTGTGTACAAGAGAAGTTTATAAAAAAAAGATTTTTTTAACACCCTACAAAGTCTACACACAAAAATACATGCTGTTTTTTTGTCTTGTATGTCCACGCATGAGAATTTTATTTTAGACAATTTAGTCACTGCCATTTTTGCAAGTTTTATTATATTAAGCGTAGTGAAAAAAACTTTTTGAAACTTCTTTTTTTTTTTTGAAACCTTTTTTCAAAAAAAACAAAGAAAACAAAACTAATAAACCAGGAAATTAAAATAAATTTAAATAGAAAAAAAATATATTAACTTAAATAATTTGTGTACTGTTCTTATTTTTGTTTCTTTAGAGAGGTTTAAAGCAGTCGTGGTCAGGAAAGGCGTGCGATTGCACTCCAATCTTGACCATGCATGTAATTGTTTTTTTTTGAAAGCTTGACCACAGCTTTTTAGATAACTAAAAAAACGCTGAAAAAAACTGAGAAAGGAAAAAAAAATTTAAACAAGCAAAACTATATAAAAAAGAAAGAAATCTCAACAGAAGAGAAATTTAAAAAAAATTAAAACCTATAGCTTTAAAAAAAAATCAACTATATAAATCTGAAAAACTCTAATAGAAAATTATTTTTATTTATGTTTTGCAGTTACATTTAAGTTGAATAACTTGTTGCGTTGGTTTAATGAGTTTTTAACTGATTTTGTTTATATTAAGAGAATAGCAATTAAATCTTTTTTTCTTTTTTTTTTTTAATGCCAAAAATAAAAATAATCACATGATTATTTTTTTTTTATTTATATATTTTTATATATCAATCAAAAAGGAATGCATAAATAAATAAAAATAATAATTTAAATAATTTTAATTAAACATTAAAAAAAATAAAAAGATTTTTTTAAATTCTCCTAATACAGTTAATAACCTTTTAAAACCAACGCGATGAACTATAAAACTTTGATCTTATTTAATGTTTTTATAATATTAGGCAAACTCCTTTAAATAATAAAAACTTACATCTAATTATCGTTTAATAAAAAACTAAATTTATTTAAATACCCTAAAAGTATTTTTTTCTAAAGTTTATTGAAACGCATTCGTTGTCTTCGTTTTTTATTAAATTAAGAATAAAAATTGTTTAAAAAAAATTACATTATTTATTTAAAAAATACTTTTAAAATAAACATTTTATTTAATATTCTATGATAATTTATTTAATGGCGTTTTAAAACTTTATTAGAAAGCGTTTAGCTTAGTGTAAACAAATTTTATTAGAAAGTTTACATAGCATAACAAAAGAATAAAGTGAGAATATATAAATATATTCTCACTTTATTATCTTATACTTAAGTTCAGTTCTTAACTTCAGTTCTTTGGAATTAGCTCCCTTCATTTTGTTTACCTGATTCATATAATTTGCAATTATTTAGGTTGTCGGTTTATTGTTATCTTGCTCGATAAACTTCACCTTTTCTCTTCCAGTAACTTCCAACTCTAATCAGTGTTTTGCAGGAAGATGTGCGATCCCACACCATTATATGACCAGGCAAATCACATTTTGATTTGACAATTATTTCAGAAAACATTTCAAAAACGCGCTGAATAAAATATTCTGAATTATACCTTAGGTGAAATGAATTACATCGAAACATCTTCACAACGTTTTTTATATTAGCGAAAACACTTTTAAATAAAGCAACAATTCACTGATAATAATTTTTTTAAAAGTATTTTTGACAGTTGTCAATTAAATAAAACGCCATTAAATAAATTATCATAGTATATAACTTTTTTAATTTATATTATATAAATTACTTAATGACTTTATATAAATGATGACTTTCTAAGACAACGAAAGTCTTTTTAACGAATTGCAATATAAGAATCATTGAAGTTAAAAAGATAAAAAAAATTTTGTTGAAAATAAAAGACGAATGTTTTTGCAAGCTGTTACAATTAAATAAGTTTGATCTTTAATGCTTTTATATTATTGAAACGCTTTTTAATGAAGTAACAAAACACATCTAATGAATTTTTATATTATATATTAATAAACTGTTTTTTTATTTGAGTTAATATGTATTTTTTTAGATGAATGTTAATATTTTGAAACAAATTTAACTAAAAAAATAAAGTACTAATGTTAAAACAAAGAATGAATTGGTTTTTTGATGCGTAATTAATTACTAGTTTACATTAACATGGAAACTGATATTTTTAAATTAGTAAAAAAACAACACTATAACTTAAATTAAGCGTGTGTATTTTATAAACAATCATTAAAAGTAAATTGTTCTTTTTATTTTAAGGGTTTCCAATTATATTAAATAAACATTAATAAAAATAAAAAATATTCTGAATGTGATTAAAAACATGATTTAAATAAACTAAGCATTTTAGTTTTAGTTAAGTTTTGTTGTGTTGTTTTAGTTGTGTTTTTTTTTTTCTTTTCTCTTTTATTAAGATTTTTTTTTCTTTTTTGAAGTAAAGTTTTTTTTTAGATAACTAAGTAAATTTTTTTGGCGCCATTTTTAAATTTTGAAAACATATTAAAAGCTGTGGTCAAAATAAAGTATTTTTTGTGTGGTCAAGTAAACGCGTGCAATCGCACGTCTTCCTGTGAAAACTGCTAATAGTGATTGTTTTCAGCCTACTTGGAAATGAAGATGTTCAAATATATATATATATATATATATATATATATATATATATATATATATATATATATATATATATATATATATATATATATATATATACACACATAGTTTTTAACCTTCAATTAGGCATACAGTCTACATATTTTTTACATAGCTTTAATTGTTTTATATTACTTTTCTATTCCTGTACATTTTTTATCCTTAACCTTATAGTGCTTTTTAATTTCGAATACCTGTTGCTTTTTAACATTTGGTTCTCTGCGGGTAGTTCTACCTGCCCCCTCTTTTGGTCTATTATTGGTAAACAATCATTAATAATAATTGTTATGAATTGTTATGCAATTATTATCAATAACTGTTAATAATTGTTTACATATATTACACCATGAAATTGTAGACTAAAAGGGAAAGGGCAGGTAAAAAAAAAAAAAAAATTGAGATAGGGTGGGATTTGAACCACAGACATTTCATGTATGAAGTTAACACCTTATCCAAATGAAAAAAAGCTAAACAAGTTGCATGATACAAATATATTTAACTTGAATAACACTATACATTGATAATATTGATCTATTGGAAAGAATTCATTTTTCCAATAGATCAATATCATCCTTTTGAATTTTGCCAGCCTAATACCTAACCTAACAAAATATTTTTTCACTTAATTTTTCCATTTCAGATTGATTGAGAAAATTAAAAGATCTTTTTCAGATTCTGCTATGTTGGACCTTTGTTTATTGATAAACAGTAGTGACCTTTTGTGGTTTTGGTCATAGTACATAGCCATAAATTTAGGAATATTGAATTTTACAACGTATTAAAATATTTATAGATATTTAACAGTAAACAACAACATAATTTTAAGCTCACCTTTTCTCCCAATTCGCTGACACAGGCATAAGCAGATTCTGATTGAAGGAAAAGCTGGCACAATGCCATTTCCTCTGATCGAAACATGGATATCATTTTTAAATGTAAATACTCTTATAATTATTTATATTCTGAAAAATATTTAAAAAATTTGAGCGCTAAAGTAATTATTTAGTAGTGATCAATTACTTGTCAAGTGATAAAAATTGTTATTAGTTATTTATAAAGTTATTTAGTGATAAAAATATCTATTATTATATTTCAAATTAAAAATTAAAAAAATTCGAAACACCGCATTTTAAAAGAACTTTATTTATAACGACATTAATAATGTACACAAATGAAGGCGTAATACCCGTAATGCTTTGCAAAATTTGTTGAAGTGCCGTAAATACGGCCACCTTGAGCTGGATAGTGCATCTATTGAGAAAATAGTTTTCTTTAGCAATAAGCACTTATACACTATTATTTTTTGAATGTATGCAAGGCCGTAGACAACTTTGTTTCATGTTTGAGCTAAGCAACTTTGAAAAATGAAGAAAACTCCATATTTAAGTATGTTCATATATATGAGGAATCAGGATAATATGAAAAAAAATTGTAGTGATTGAAAACTGGGAACAACAAAAACCCCAAAACGTTGGCCCCCGGCCCCAAATAGGAGGACAATGAGTCAAATTTGTTTTTTAATTTTTCAATCTTAAACTTTATTTATATTCATCGACGAATTTCAAATTTGATTCAATTATCTCTTGTTGTTCTGACCTTATAAAGTTTACATTATGACCTTATAAAGTTTACAACCCCCTCAAATTGAGTTGTCTACGGTCTTGGTATGAGTTAGTGGATAATAGTTTATTTTTTCTATTTTATTTTTAAAATATTTTAAAACTTTTCTTAATTTTGATTGTTAATTTTTTAAAGAGTGAACTTTTTAAATCGAATCTCATTTTACTGTTGTTGTTGTTTTTTGTTTTTATTTTGTATTTTGCAATTAGTTGCAAGTGATTTTTTTTTTAAGTATCACAAACAGATCCTTTGAGCAATTATTATGTTATAACTATTATATATATAATAACTATTATGTGATCCTAAAAGAATTGAAAAAAGCTATTCAACTAAGCATTGTGCTGTCTTATCTTAATAAGCAGAGGTTGAAAATGAGTTTAATGCATTAAACAACTAATATAAAAAAAAGACTAGTTGACCAATAGAAATATACAAATTCTAAATGGTCAAGTAATTCTACTACTGACTATAAGATTGTTGATAAACATGTTCAAATAAATATAAGACAAGATGAGTCATTATAAAAATAAAATTAATCGAGAAGTAATTACAAAACAAATATGGAAATTATTCAATATGGTAGTGATGGTGCTATTTATGGTGTGAAGGATCTTTTATGTTGTAGTACACTGCATTACGTATTCATGGTATTGTTATCTGACAAAAAGTCTCTTGCATTATTTCAACATAATTAAATTTAACTGTATATATTTTTTATTATCACATACCAGTATTCCACTTTTACACGTATTAGAAACTGTATGTATAGTGTGTATGTTCATATTTTAAAAATTTAGTTTTAAAACAGACCTTCCTGTTTAGCCCATTCCATATAGTTACTTTTAGTATGAATTTTCTTTTTTATACAAACCAACTAGATATGTATTTACACAGTTATATTGGGAGTGTGCAAACATTATTTTTTTCCCAAAAAAAATGACTTATTATAATATTTTATTAAATTCTTTCTAAACTTTTTAGAAATTAGTAGTACTAAAGTAAGATTAAGAGTTTTTGGAGCACTTAGGAACAGTCACAGAAAAAGGATGAGATTTAATTGAATGGCGAGTAACACGAGAATAAGTTCTAGTAAATGGCACAAGAGACACCAGCTCTTAGGAGCAGTGCTCATTATAGTATTTGTAGAAAAGAGAAAGAGAAGCAACATAACAATGATGTGATAATGGTCGGAGGTTGGCTGCAAGACCAGGTCCAACTATATTTACAATGCGTTTTTGCACAACCTTGTCTAAAATAGAAAGGGCATCATTAAAAGATCCGCCCCAGATATGTAACAGTATTCCATACAAGGCCGGATTTGTGATTTAGAGAGATAGAGAGTAGAATCTGAGGTAAGAAAGTGTCGAGCTCGATAAAGAGATGCAACATTAGCAGATGCTAATTTTGCAACAGACTTGAAATATGGTTTCCAAGAAAGATTGGAAGTAAGAGTTAATCCAAGAAGATGAAAAGTACATGACTCATCGAGTACATCACCGTTCATAAATATAGAAAGTTTTAAGTTATTCCGATAACGATTGGCTGAAAAAAATTGAGTTTTATCTGAATTGAAGTTCACCAGCCACTGTGAGCCCCATGCTGTAGCAAAAGTGAGATCCTTTTCAAGCTAAAATGCCCCCTCAAAGCAATCAGAGAGTGTTAGCTTTTCATCTCAAGAATAAATGGTAACATCATCAGCAAACAATGGTTATATAAGAGATTATCTGGAAGATCGTTAATGTAAATTAAAAAGAGTATAGGGCCAAGGATAGAACCTCGAGAAAACCCTGGAAGGACAGGATATGAAGAAGGGTGCTGTCCATCGAGGACAACTTTTATACTACGATTGGAAAGGAAGGATTCAATAATCTTAAAGATGTTGCTAGATACATTATAAGAAGAAAGCTTATGGAGAAGACCAGCATGCCAAACTTAATCACAAGCTGATCATCGATACTTTCGATGATCAGAAAGTATGTTATTAGATTCAAGATGAGAAACTAAGTGTTTGTTATTTAAAGATTCAAAAACCTTGCTTATAATAGGAAGAAGACTAATGGGACGGTTAATAATTAGACAATCCAGATCGCTGTCCAGAATTTTTGATATTGGGAAAACAGATGCCGCTTTCCAGCAGGCTGGAAAACAAGACTCTGATAAGCACTAGTTGAATAGATTTGAAAGTATAGATGATAGCTTCAGCGAATACTTCTGCAAGACTATAACAGGTATGTTGTCCGGGTCACAGGCTGTAGAAGAGTCTAAGCAGAAAATCACTTTAAATACAGAAGCTGGAGTGATACGATGTCAACCAATGGATCAACCTGTTTGTTGGCTATATCAGGTGGAACGCAACTTGTGGTATCAAAAGATGATATTGATGAAAAGTATTTAGCAACAATTCAGCTTTGTCCTAAGGTGAGGTGACAAAGTCTGAACCATACAAGAGAGGTGGAATTATAGATTTGCTTTTGTTATTGATACTATTAAAGATTTTCCAGAAGTCACGAGAGCCAAATTTTTGAGATGAGATGAGATACGAGATTCCATGACCTGAGAATAGCGGGCTTTGGCGTTAAACAAAACCTTTTTACAATGGTTTCTAGCAGTAATAAAAAGACGTCTGTTTTCTGGAGAATTGTTTTGCTGGTAGATATGGAAATAACGGTTTTAATTGGAAAATGCAGCAGCACAATGTGAGGAAAACCATGGAGGAGAGTGAGGCTTGACCTGGAATCGTCGAGAGGGAATAAAAGATTCCATGCCAGCCTGAATCAACGAAGTTATGTAAAAAGCACATTTGTCAGCAGGAAGACGAAAGATTCCTACCCAAGGGCCACGAAGAAAATCAAGAAAAGAGTACCAGTCAGTTTTAAGGTAGTTGTAAGAGGTACGATAATAGGGAGATTCAGATGATGAAGAAGAATGAGATAATAGTTTTAGAGAGATCAAACTGTGATCAGAAGCACCTAAGGGTGAATGTGGAAAAACTGAGCACTGACTAGGATCAGAAACAAGACATAAGACGAGTAGAGAAGGTAAATGATTCGGGTTGTCAAGAATGCTACTTGGAAAGTTGACTATTTGAGTTGGGGATTGAGAAAGACAAAAGTTTTGGGCTTTAATGCCTGCAGAGTCACTGACACTAGAGCCAAGCCATTCTGTGTGATGAGCATTAAAGTCACCGACAAGAACAACATTAGCTGATGGATAAGGAGAGAGGGCTTGGTCAATATAATCAGAAATAACATCAAAAAGAGTGCAGTCTTAAGATGAAGGAAAGCGATATAGAACAAAGATAAAGCGATAGAGTGAAGTGGTGCTAAACGAAAGCACATGAAAGAATAGTCTGTGGATTCAAACCTAGTTGCACGACAAATGGGTGAATTTTTACGAATGTAAATAATCAGGCCATGTATGTGACTATTAGAGTCTTTACGAATTAGAGGAAGATAACCATCAACACTAAGATTGCAAGATGAGACAGCTGAACTCAAATTAGTCTCACAAAGAGCAAGTAGGTCTGGTGAACTTTGCAAGAGATAAGACTTAACAGAAGAAAAGTTACTTCGAAGACCACGAATATTAGTGAATGATAGGTTTAGTGAACTTGGCGATGATGATTTTTTGTGTTTTATAGTTTTTGGTACTTTATTCATTTTTAAATTAGATTGAAGAACTTGACTCAAAGCATAGATAGTACTCAGTACACTGTTTAACAGCCTAAGCAATTGCCACATTACTAATAATAAACCCTAAGCTGTAACAAAGAGCTCCAAATGTGGATTTGGCAATGAACACTAAAAGTACAAACAGGGACACCATCCATGCGCAACATGGCACTGTTAATACTTTGATTTTGTTCAGCTGTTGATGAAATCAGCCTCTCTGAGAGCTACCACAGAGTTCAGGAAATCTAACTACCAGCCGGCCTCAGAACCATAAAACCGAGTTTTAGAGCTATACCTTCATTAGGAGATAATAGAATGAGTTGCCTAGTCATAAAAACAGTGACACAAGCAAAACCCATGTATTGAGTTAAGAAGATCGTTTAACGAAGAAGATCACGCCTCTTTCCTAACCGATGACGGAAAATAAACCCAAAGCTCGTTTCGAACACTGAATCTCTTGCTTCTAAAGCAAGCGCTCCAACTACTGCACCACGGCCGCCTAATTAAGTTGAACTAACTGATATAGGCTAAAATAATTGATATACGCTAAAATAATTGATATACGATTTAATGTTTAATTATAAAACCTTAGTTTTATAAAAGACTTTAAAAAGATTACTTCAGTAAATTTAAAGGAAGATTAATAAAAATTAAAGTTTTACATAAAATATCTTGGACTTTACTGATTTGGACACATACGTTTCCAAGAATTTGAAAGATCTACAGGGAATAATTATACTTTTATAAGAAAAATGATTAAATGCGAAAGATGTTTTAGAGAGTCATGATCAAAACGTTTAAGTTAATGTTAATGCGAGTAAATATTTATGTCGATGCAATGACTATTGAAAAATATATGCTGTCTTCATTGAAGAATTAATAAAATTATTAGTTAAAAGCAACAAAAAAAAATTTTTAATTTAAATATCTATTAAAAAACAATATTATAAAATACTGTTAACGTTTAACGCAAAATACTGGAAAACAACCCCTTGATACAAATCAACTCGTAAATATTGCAAGACAGCTCCACAAAATTTCTTCACCCTATTTTATTCTTTCGCGTCAGTAATACCTTCATTTGTAATAGCGTATGTGGCTTCGCATTCAGGAAGATCGGGGCTGAAAACAAAAACAAAATATATTTTTATATTTTACATAATTTTAACGTGCAAGGGCTCTACTCTTGTGTGGTTTGGACAGATTTCCATAAGTACCCTTCCTGGCAAGTAATTTTTCGTAAACCTCAGTTAAATAACCATGACCAAGTCGACTAAGGTGAGAGCAAGGACGTAAAATTACCTGTCATAAATCTTTGCTATTCTTAATTCACCACGTCCTTTTCTGAGAGAAATACGAGTTGTAGATGCATGTGCCAAAATATGTCCACCAATTGGCTTTTTTGGATCAGATTGAAACCTTCAGTAAAGACATTTAAATTATGTAAAGAAAGAGAATGCATATGTCAGAGCATAAATACGTTTGCTATACAATAATACAATAAGTCAAAATATAATAACACAACTATAGTTAAATATATACAAAATATGAAAAATGGTTTATTTTCGCATTAAATTTTTGCAATTTACTAATACAAAAGATGTACCCATCAATTCAAAAATGTACAATCACCACTTGTGTTAAATAGCACAAAAATTTAATATCATTTCTTTATCGGACCAACAAAACAACATTTTTAACAAATCAACAATGTTTATCACCAGTTCTAACAATTATTTGTCAGAACTGGTGACAAACAAGTCACCACCTCTAACAATTTTTAATAAGACTTTGTGATATTTGCCCTTGTTTACTTAGATTGAAATCTAACAGTAGAATTTTAACAGTAAGACTTTAACTAATAAAACAGTCTTAATAACAAAATTACTCTACACTATTTTCTACTGAAGCTAAAAAAAAATCTAGTATGTCGAGGAAAAAATCTGATACCAGTTTTGAAATCAGGAGCCTAAAAATACTGTAATACAACATTTGTATTTCAGTAGTACAGTAAAAAAATTTTTTCTTTGCGTAGTGTTATCCATTGTTATTTCTCATCCTAAATAAACTAAACTTTAATATTCTCTCAAAAATCAAATGCAACTTCGAATAATTATAACAAACCTAAATAACTCACATCAACAGATTCTTTTTGCATTTTAAAATCTGCGTTTGTTTGCATGTACTATTATACCATTTCTTATCTCTAGAGAAGTAAAATTGTTCAAGTAGCCTTATGCCATTTATCTATTCTTTATTTTGTCTCTAAACCAACTCTAATTAAGACAAGCTCTCTCATTCAGAAGCCTACCATAGTGTTCATATATATTAAGCCTACCATAGTGTTCATATATATTAAGCCTACCATAGTGTTCATATATATTAACACTATGGTAACTGAGCAAATTTATTACTAAGTAAAGAAAAGTAAAAACTTTTCTTTTTTTAAAAAACTTTTTCTTATTAAATAAATCCATTTCTTCCAGAAACATTTGTAGTAAATAAATAGTATATTGGAAATAAAACATCAAAATCATGATAAAGTGGAATACTGCACCAACCTCTTTATGCAATATATAAACAAGCATAATAGCATTTACCACTTTTTACTTTTGATTAAAATTTGATGATGGCTAGTATTTTTTTTTTGTAAATCAGTATGCAAAACATGAAAATAATTAAGAAAAAAAAAAAATCTTTTAAGCTACTTTTTTTCACCCTTAAACTATTATCTTTTTAGAACTTTTTTTTGGTTTTTATTCTTGAAACTGAAGTTTGCCGTAATCTCCGAAGAAGATCGCATTTATTTGCCAAACTATGTAGTAAACTAAGATTTAACTTTGTTTGCAAATTTTAGTTTAACAAACAACGTGTAAACAACAATTATGTTTTAAATACACACTGTCCTTTTCGCAATGTGTATATTATTTTTTGATTATGTAGGAATGATGAACTGGGTGTTTTACATTTTATTTATAAAGCATTATAAATTGTAGATTTTTGTTTGTTATTAAATTTGAATACCGTTCAAAAGTTTTTTTATGAAGTAAATATAAACATATGAATGTATAAAAAGCTAGATGTTCTACTTTTTACTTTAAAATCTAAACTCTTTCTAATTAAAATAATGAGCTGATATACATTTAGTTTTTGGTATAACAAATGTGTGTATATATATATATATTTAAAAAAGTATTAAAATCTAATAGCAAAGCATTATAAATTGTAGTTTTTTTAACTTATAAAACACAGTTAAAATAAACAATTTTAAATCATCATTCCTATATAATCCAAAAAATATAAACATTGCGAAAAGGAGAGTGTATACTTAAAATATATTTGTTATTCACATGTTGTTTAATAAACTAAATTTTGAAATGCCAAATTTTGTGCGCTAAGTTAAATTTTAGTTTACTACATGGTTTGGTAAATAAATGCGATCTTCTTTGGAGATTACGTCAAACTTCAGTTTCAAGAATAAAAAATAATAGTTTAAGGGTGAAAAAAAGTAACTTAAAAGATTTAAAAAAAAAAAAAATTATTTTGATGTTTTGCATACTGATCTACAAAAAAAAAAAAAAATAGTAACCATCATCAAATTTCAAAAAAAAAAGTGAAAATCGACACACCCTAGTGGCCAGCCAAATTTGAAAATAAAATTCCATGTCTTTTCCATGACTTTTTTTTAAGTTTCCGCAATAAAATACTACCCAGTGAGCACAGGACATAAAAAAACATCTTTCAAACATCTTTTGAACATTTTGAATGTCTTTGGAACGTTCAAAAGACATCTTTTTTAGGTCCCGTACCCACTGGGCAGGGTGATATACCCAGTGCTCGCCATGCTCTCAGCCATTGTTACTTCGTCACTAAAAAACATGCAGACCAAAAACTATATGCTATATAAAAATACTATATGGAAGTTTTGAAATAATGTCTAAAAAACTAAAAAAAATTTTTTAAATTTTAACTTAAAAAATTTAATCTAATTTTTTAATTTAATTGTAACTTAAAAAAGAAAGATCTTTTTAGAAACTAAGTAGCGACAACAAGAGCACATGGTGAGCACCATTTTTTACTATATTTCTAAATATAAATTTCTATTGTGTAGATAAAGAAAAAAATTACTTTTTTTAATATTTTGCAAGAAAAAAAATATATTTTTTCCGAAAATAAATTCAAAACTTAAACAATAAACATAATTATTTTATTAGATCAATTTATGAACAAATATCTAACAGCTATATGCACATATAGTATAAATATAAATGGCTAACATAACTTTATTTTAAACATTTATGTAAACAAGTTATGTTTGCAGTTAGGTTAAAGTTAGGTTTCTGAATAACAAATAACAATCAACTATATTTTTTTGTGTGAATTACTGATATTATTCTTTTGTTTTAATGGTTAAAGTGATGCAGTTAAAAACTTTATACAAAAATATATACAAAAAAGTCAAACTACTTTACAGTAATAAAAATTAAAACTTTCAAGGAATGAATTGACTAAAACTTAAATTAAATGACTTTTAAATCGTTCACTAATTTTAAATTAGCATTATCCAGCTGTTCAATTAAAGTTTACTTTTCTTTTACTTTTCCCATAATAGTCAACAAATGGAATAAAATGAAATCAATGGATTTTTCTGCTTGAATGCTAAAACGTTCAACTTCTCCAGGGTAAAAATTTAGGTTAAAAATACACATTTAAATATCTTTCTTTCTCACATCACTAATTTTTGCAATGATGAGCTTTTTATTTTCTGCTTTCCTAGTAGAACATTTTTCCTTTTATTTTTATCCAAATATGGGATCACAAATGAGCTATCTTGCAGTTTTTTTTTTAACTCATAAGTGATTTAAAAATTGTTAATACCTGCTTTGTTGCGCTTACATTTAATTACTATTAATAGTGCAATGACCATCAAAAGAATTTGTTGCATATTCTTAATAAAAAGCTCTTTATCGACACTACAAACTTGCTCAACAGCACACTGACTATGAGATAAAGTGAAAACTAGGATAAAGACTTTCCTTAATATTTTAAAATATTTGTTCTTATTTAAATAATGCATTAAAAACTTTTCAAGCCACATTTAAAGGCAAGTGAATTAGGTAAACTCTTTACTTTTAACTGTTTCAACTGATTTTGTAAAGTCCTTAAACTGATCTTTGGCAGAATTAGCTGTATGGGCGGATATTAACTTGGATCTATATAACTTATCAACCAGCTGGCCAAAATAAGTAAATCCAAATTCTCTTTTGTTAGCCATATCATTTAGTGATAGACATGCTGCATTTGGCACTACCATGTACTTTAAAGGACTTCCTCTCACAATTTTTTAACAACTACAATATCCCTGAAGAATTCCAACTTTGCTTGAGAAAGTCGTCCTTAAAATAATATACAAGTATATCATACCATATACATTTGGGTCTTTTTCTTTGCTAAGGCAGGGCTCAATTTGATTTTTTAAAAGGTCCCGGACAAAATGTCCGATCAAAATTTGTTTAGGTCAGACAGTGTCCGATCAAAGATTTTATTGTATGTTTTTTTAGATCACGTTACGAATAACTTTTAATCATTGATCTTTTTTTAAGTTTTTATTTTACTCGAAGGCTTTAAATAAAATCAAAAATTAATTATAATGATCGTTTAAAACAAACGCATTACGTGTAAATTAAATGTTATATTTAATTTTTTTTTTAGTAGGTATGTATTTTTTATTATAAATTTAAAAGTTTGAAACTTTTTTTCCATGTTTTTCTAAAATTCTTAATAATTTAAATAAAGTCTTCCCATGAATTAATTGTTTTTTTGTTTTGTTTCTGTTTTTACAAAAAAATTGTTTAAAAGATTTTTTTTTTTAACTTGACTTTCTAATTATAACATGAAATGATTAAAAATTACGATTTCAAAAAGCCAACGATATTTTTTTTAACTTTTTTTTTTGTGCAACTTTTTGAAAGAAATGTTTATACAATAAAAATTATTATATTTTTTTCTTTTCAATAATTTAATTTCACTTTTCAAAAATTTAAATAAAATTAGTTCGTTTATAAAACAATCAATAAGAGTAATTTGTAAACGCTTTAAGCGTTTTGCGTAACTTTAATAAAGACGTTATAAAGTAATTTTTTTCAAAAGCAACAAAAAGTAATTTTAACTTCGAGTTTTTTTAATTTTATTTTTAAGCTAATTTATTTTCTTTTTTGTAAGGAATTGTTTTGCTTGTTCTTTTAGTTTTTTCCTCTAGTTCAAGTTGAGCTTAACGTTTCTTTTTTCAGCGCATTTCTGAAACTTTTAAATCATCAGAACATCTAAACAGTCGTGGTCTAGTTGAAGCTAAAAAAAAAAATCATTTGCGTGGTCAGCAATAGCGTTCGATCGCACGCCATTCCTGTACAAGCGATATTTAGTAGAATTTAATTCCCGTCGGTCAAAATGCCCGATTGATTACTCTGTAAATTGATCGGACAACCTGAGGTTTTAACGGACAATGTCTGACCGTTAAATTGAGCCCTGCTAAGGCTTTTCCACTATAAAAGGACATTATTTTATTCTAAGATTTTTTACGATCGGATGTCTATCATGGCAGGGGGTATTTTAGGATAAATATCCCCCCCCCCCCGACCCCACAAACCAGCAAAATTTGGCTGAAATATACCCGAATGTAGGCATTTTTTCGTAAAATAACAATAGTTGTCTTTAAAAAAAAAAAGGTTCTCAATTTCGAATTTGGGCGGCACCCAAATACAGTCGGCGCTGTCAAAAATGATCTAGAACAGCCCCTGCATGGTAAACGGTTTTATTCAGATCATGTCAATATATCCAGATATTTTTAATATAAAAAGTTTATGAGCTCATCCTATCCTTACCCAGAATTCAATTGGAAGTTTTATATCAGTGTTTTCTTAAGTGTCCTAAGTTCTTAACTGAATCAGATTGTACTGGATTAAATATTACGGAACGGGGGACCTGACCTGAAAAGGCCATAATTGATTGATCGATATAAACTCAAACAAAATTTTGAAAATTTGTATTGATTATTTAACTGATTTTAAAATAATTTTTTGAATAGAATAAAGATTTAAACTACTAAATTTAAACTTCCAAAAATGGAGATCTGATCTCACTGATTGCAATAAAATGGTTAACTATAAATTAAACAGCAACATCTTTTTCAAAAAGATCTTAGACTAGATATACTAGTACTTTTCTCTCCAAATATCTTAAAAATATCACTAGTAGAAAAATAAAGTTCCATGAGATTTCCATGACTAGATTAAATAAAGTTCCATGAGATTTCCATGACTAGTGGCCACCCTGATCAAATTTGTGGCTAAATGATATTGAAGAGAGTTTTTCAGATCTGACTATTAAGGTTTGTACCAAACCAACAATTTCTTGGTTTCCAAGACCATTAAATTAAACTGGAATTTTAGCAAAGAAAATAAACTAGTAGTGCAAAACCGAATTATGGCCAAGTAAGCTAACTCAATATAACGAGCATCAGTAATTGCTACGCTAAGTACCATATTGTTGTAGTGCAGCAAAAAACTGTCAACATGTTTAGCATAATGTCCATTTTGTGCTCTGATGAGATTTATAGCAAACATCGAGAAATTATACTTTTTGGAATTTGAAAACTGGAATTTAAGAAAAAAGCTGAACCTCAAGACCAGACAATGGTAAAGACCAATTCTACTAATTGTAAAACCATCCATTTTCAACTGTTCAAACTGTAGCTGGTCTAATACTTCGATACTTCTGTATACATAACAATTTCTTTTTAAATGAGATGATGATTTGTAGATAGCAGCATTCACAATTAAGCTTCAACTAACAATTCTTATTAGCCTATCAGACTTGTCCCTGACATATGAAATATGCACAATTCTAGCTTAAATTCGATACTTTTGCTTTATCTGCACTTTTTTTGTTACCTTTCATTCAACTGATGTTTTACTTCGGCCATTTTCTTCCTCATTTCTTTATATAAGATAAAAAAAAAATTCATGAATAAAAGAATAGCAATAAAAATACATACATTATGATGGCTCAAGCCCACATGCTGTAACCATAGTAATGTATGTACATTAGATGTTTATGTTGTAACTGTTATAACTATTGTTGTTTCACTTTTAGCAACAGAAAGGAAAAACTTCAATTTAAACTTTTTTGGAAAAAAGTTTTTAAATTCTTAAATGAATTTAGTAAACACTACAACACAAAGTAAAAAAATTGTAAACAGCAAAATGTTTTCAGAAAAAGAAATCTTTCTTTTTCTACACTATTTTTTTGCACTTACAGGAACTTTATGTTAGATAGCTTTTGAATGTTCCATAATAATTTTGTGAATAATGTAATTTTACTTAAGGCTGCTGCATAGACATGCATATAGACCAAATACAACAAAATCATTAAGTCATTTACCAAAATGGAGTTACCAAATTGAATTGAATATACTAATAGTATATAGACATGCAAGTATAACAATCCCTCACATACTAATAATCATTTGAAATTAATGTTAATTAAGAATAAATACCATTGGTTGAAGTATTATTTTTATCTTGAATAAGCAAAAATACAGTTTAAGAACCGCTGTTAACTATACACAAACAAAAAAACAACAACAAAATAAACTTACGACATTGTAGCTGCATTACAGAAGATAGCATAAAAAAAAGTTTGTACTATGTTAAATAAGTAGATTAAACTAAGTAAATAGTTAAAAAAAAATTATCAAAAACAATTTCATACCTCCTGGATCAGCAGTCATCTAAACAACAATTTAAATTAAATTGTTGTTTTAACACTAACATATTTGATAAAAAAAAATAAAAATATTATTAAAAAAAACTAACTTGATTGGTTATCCATACAGCAACATTATACTCTGAAACAAGTTTAAAAATGTTTTTATTTTAGTTAACAGTAATATGCAGAAACTTCTAAAGTTGAAAATACAAATAACGTTTTACCTTCAGAAATTTTTTGTAATTTAGAAAGCATTTGGCCTAATTTCTGCTGTCTATCCGCTAGTTCACCACGACCACTATAATCAACGCGAAACAATGCCATGATTGAGTCAATTATCTAAAGTATATAGTAATTAAAACTAGCAATTTATTATCAAACATTGGTCTATAACATATTTTGATTAAAAAAAAAGGAAGCTACATAACATATAGAAGAAGTATAAAAAATTAAAAAAGGACAAGGTCTTTAAATTAAAAAAATTTAAATAAAAAGATTGAGGTTGCAATGAGATTTATTTTGAAAAATAACAACTGTCAAATAACAACAACAAAGAACACCAACAAAAAATAACAATTGTTAAATAACAACAACAAAGAACACCAACAAAAAATAACACGATGATTGCTTTGCTTTAATAAACATTAAAATAACAGATATGAACTAATACTAATAATTTATTTTTAATTCATTTGTTTTTGTGGTGTTTTTCTAAGCTGTTTTGCCTAAAACAAATAAATAATTGAACTTAACTATTTGAAATTTGATCAAATAATATCATCTTCCTGACAAAAAATTTTTGATGCACCCCACATGTGATAGCCAAATTCGTTTTATGGGAATAGATGTGGTGTATGTAGGGGATGGCGTTTATAATACTTTAGTGCTAATACTTAAGTAAAACATAGATAATATCCACATGTGGATCACCTAAGTTGTATATGTACCATACTTACACTAGCCCACATTTACATCCCATAAATAGAGTGTGGTTATAATTTAATGACACACATGGTCCAAGTCAAATTTTCCTGTTGGGTTTTCAAAAAAAATCTCAATACAATTATTCTACAATATTCTTACACTGTAAGAATCGCCCAAAATTTCCCAGAATTGTGTAGAATTTTTCAGAATTATGTTGAGCTTTTATAAAAACTTCTAGAACTTTCATAAAACATTTTCATATAAAAGAAAATTCAAACTTTTGAAGTTGCTTATTTATTTATTACTAATTTGAATAAACTTTTGCAATAAACAATGTCTTGCAATAATAAAAGATATATAATAAAAAATTATAGTTAATTTATTTATCAAATATTCAAAAATAAATTTTCTTTTTTTTACTTTATACTACATAAAAAGAACCTATGCACTTTTATTTTTCAAACAATTACTGAATACAGCAATAAACTTAAAAGATGTTTAGAAAATTTCAACTAAAAACAAAAAAAAAATGATTTAAAAAAATCATTTTCACAGTAAAATATATATAAATTATATATGAAAAGAAAGAAAAAACTATGCGCAATCTAAGTTAAGAGTTCTTTTGCAACTTGTCTCTCGGTAACAGAATCATCAGCAACATCATCAGCTTTATGACTTCCTAAGTAATAAAGCTAAGTGACTTCCTAAGTAATAAAGACTAAAAACTATGAGCTGTTGTTCAAATTCTCTTGAAAAATTTGATCAAAACCGAATCCTTGACGTATACCTACACAAGCTCAAGGAAACCACAAGAGCTTAATCAAAGCAAAACAAGTGCATTAAGATTATTAAAAAAAATCTTTCAAAAAAAATATGCATATTAAGATTTTGCGCTTAATAACAGAAACTAAAGAATAATTGAATTAATTTTTTTATTTGTTTCTGAGAAAAATATATGTTAAGGTGGTAGGCCTACAAAAACAAAGTTTTTAAGCAACAAAGTTTTCTTCACAATAAAAATAACAGATTATAAATAATAATTATGAATTTGCCTAATGGTTCAGATTATATTGATTTTAAATTTTAAATATAGATTCTTGTTTTAAAAACAATGAAAGATAAAACCTTATAGCAGCAACCCGAAAATTAAACTTAAAAAATCTTACGACAAATGAATTCTACATGTATGAAAAATATCTACAGAAAATTTCAACTTAGTTATTCATTTTAAACTTGAGATATTATGTATCAATGTATCCCTTATGAAGAGATTTATATAAGATGCTTGTTTACAATTCACCTTTGGTCCATTATAACCAACTTTGGAATAGCAACTGATCCTAATAATCTGAAGTAACTTTAAACAGATCTCCATGTTCATTATATAAAATTAATGCAGAATTTAAACAAAAACAAAATTTTAGTCTAATGAAAATGTTTTTATAATAACAATAACAGGTTCATAAAATTAAACAATAATAAAAAGTTTATAAAAATAAATAAAATTCTTTATTTGAAATTTGCGTCTGACCATGTAAAGGTTTTTTTTATCAAATCATTATTCTAAATATTTTTTAGGTTTCTTATTCATATAGGTGTTTTGAAATTATGAATTAAGATTGTTAATTGCAACTTGTACCAGAAATATTCATTCTTAGGACACATAGAACGACAAATGTTATTATTATTAAAATTTGTGCAGTGCCACAAAACTGCCCATACTGCTGTTTTTATTGTAAAACTGTTGTTGGTATTATTTCTTATTGTAGAGCTACTTTATGTCAAAAATATTAAAGAAAAAATAAGCAAAAAAAAGGGTAGTTAATAAGACCAACAATAAAAGCTCCTTTTTTTTTTTGTATTTTAAAAAAAAGCATGGCTACATCTTTTTAATAAAGCATCGACGCTGTGATTTAGAGTAGATTATCACAATAATTCTACATTAAGTTAACTGGAATGTTGGTTAAATTTTCTTTTCGTTGTGGGAATTTTTTCATTCCTTTATATTTTTGTATTATATTTCCAACCTCTTTAAAAGATGAAGTCTTTTATTCAATCTATTTGTTTTAATATCTTTTAGGTATTAATTTTATTATCAATTCCCAAATATACAGACTTGATTTAATTTGCAGGGGCCATTAATTAATTGTTAAAATTATTATATAAATTTGCAATTGCAAATTTATATAATAATTTTAGCAATTAATTAAAGGCCTCTCAATACCACCTAAATTCAAAGAAAAATGTATAATTTTATTAGCAAATATATTCAAGATTTGATTTATTTTGCAGGGGCCTTAAATTAATTGTTAAAATTATTATATAAATTTGCTATTGAGCTATTTCATGTGTTACCACAATTACCAAACTTACATTACCAAAAACAAAATAAAAATAAAAACAATTATATTATAAACAAATATAATAAAAAACTAAAAATAATCTGCTCTTACCAACAGTTTAAAAACTCCTGCTTCTTCATGAAATTTTGCTGAAACCATATCGAGAACTTCAAATTGCTGTTCACTTGTATACGCACGGCAAAAAACGATGTTTCCTAACATTGCTTCATGGTCAAGGTTAAAGCGATCAGCTATGCTACGTAAACGATTAGGTCGAAATGTATTTTCGGTATCAATAAACATGACTTTTCCACCAGGATAGTTGTTAGGCCCTGGAAGTTGAGCTGTTACTATAATAAAAAAAGTTAATAAACATTAACCAATGTTTAAAATCCTATAGATCAAATCATTAAGTAGCTATCTTACCACATAAAGTATGCGATATTTGAGTTTTACCAGTACGAAATTCTATAAATAATTAAATATGGTTTACATTTATCTATTAGAGAGTGTAAGGGTAGGGGGCCAAGGAGAAGATTTTTAGGAATACTTTAGATAGATTCAGTTCAATTCTAGAGTGAAAACCTAATAGTAATAGAATTACCTAATTACTTTTTTAGAAAAATATAAAATGTTTACTTGCAGTAAAAATAAATAATAGAAATATTGAAATACCTCCAAATGCTTCAGTAATAGACATACTCTCAATACCACCTAAATTCAAAGAAAAATGTATACATTTTTTACATTGAATACTGCTGAGTAAAGAACTCAGTGTATCCTGTAAATACTGCTTGAAAGAATTTAGTGTTTTTAAAGATTAGTTAACTGCTACTCTAACAAATCTATTGTATTTGAAGAAAAAAAAAGCTTTTTTTACATGTTTATTTTGATGCAAAAATTTTATAAGATGTTTATATGTTGTTTATAAGATGCACACATTTTAAGTATAAAAATTTAAGGTATAAACCTTTAAAACCATAAAACATTATCACTTATTATTATGAGGTATTACAAACAAGTTATTAAACTTTATCTCTATGAAATGGAGAGCACAGGATTAATACAAAAAAAATAGTTGACCTAATTACTTCTATCTCCCAAAAAGGCATAAAACAAAAGAAATTTGCCAAGATAATCCAACTTACATGGTGGGTAAAAAGCTGCCGCGAGATATGGCAAATAATCAACAAGTTGCCGCAAGATGTAGCAAAAAATCAACAGCAATGATATTCTGATAATAATATGCATCTTAATTAAATGCAAAATAAATCTAAAGTGCAACATGATACACGATACAAATTCTTCAGTATCAATTTTAATTGAAGCCTAACTGTATTTAATTTTATGATGCAAACTCTGAAGCTCCAGTTGACAAAGATCTTATCAATGTGATGACTACCACACACTTAAATGCATCTAAACAAGCTATCACTTTAAACAATATTTAAAAAACTTATTATCAGTTGTAATATAAAAAAAAAAAATTAAAATAAAGTTTTTTATCTGACACTCATCATCGTAAATGTGATATGTATATATATGTTTTTTAAAAAAGTGGTGCCTACTGGGAGAGTGAAAAAACACAGTTTAACAAAATAAAATTTATAACTTTGACATACTGTGTACATTTCATCATTTTTCACCTTTTTGCCCAAAAATTCAGTTTAAGATAATGTTTGATATTAAATCAAATTAGAACAAGAAAAGTTAATCTTTTTCTATTACCAGAAAATCTATCTACATCTTATACATACTCTCTTATTCTAACATATTTTGTCGTAGTATTCTAAAAAATTATGTTGCAGTATTCTAACATATTACGTTGCAGTATTCTACCATATTATGTTACAATATTCTAAAATATTGTGTTGCAGTATTCTAACTTATTACACTGCAGTATTCTAACATATTATGTTGCAGTATTCTAAAATATTATGTTGCAGTATTCTAAAATATTATGTTGCAGTATTCTAAAAAATTATGTTGCAGTATTCTAAAAAATTATGTTGAAGTATTCTAAAAAATTATGTTGCAGTATTCTAACATATTATGTTACAATATTCTAAAATATGTTGCAGTATTCTAACTTATTACACTGCAGTATTCTAACATATTATGTTACAGTATTCTAAAACATTATGTCGCAGTATTCTAACATATTATACTGCAGTATTCTAACATATTATGTTGCAGTATTCTAACATATTACGCTACAGTATTCTAACATATTATGTTACAGTATTCTAACATTATGTTTCAGTATTATAAAATACTCCATACAAAACAAATACTCAAGTAACTTGCTGAAAATAATATATTTACCTCCAAGCAGTTTGCTAAAAAAAAAAATTTGAATTTATATATATATATATATATATATATATATATATATATATATATATATATATATATATATATATATATATATATATATATATATATATATATATATAAAAGGGTAGATCATTAAAAATTTGATCCTAACAAAAATAATAATCAAGTTTTTTTGACTTTCTTTTTCCGTTGGGGGACTTATATTGTGAATTTTCAGGCTTTTTATTGGTATTTAGGTATTGGTATTTGATCATAATTTTTTCAATGTTTTCTGAAATAAAACCATGGCTAGATTTATAAACCACTTTCTATTTATCTATTCAATGATTCAAACTAGCACTTTTTTAAATTATTTTTTATTTATTTTAGGCATTTTTAAGCTTTTCTTATCATTTTAAATTACTCAGTAATTTACTATTTATTACAATATAAATTGTAGTGATTCTAACACTTTTTAAAATTATTGTTATTTATTTATTTAAATTATAAAATATAAAAAAATTGTAGAAAAATTTACTATTTATGAGTATATAAAGATTAGTTTACTATTAGCATGTAAAGATTGTTGTACTATTAATATTATATAGATTACCAATATCCACATATATATCAAATAATCCATCTGTATATGATTTATTGAATTTAAATCTATTTCTAGAATTTTGTTTTGCAAATTAAATAAAACTAAGTTTATATTTAGAAAATAAAATTATTTTGATTTCTGTGGCAAACTATGGCTGTTATAAGAGTACAGCTGACTTGTCCTGTTTATAGCATCGAATGTGAACTTACCACTCGTAATCTTGCAACTGTTAGAATGCAAAAAGTGCAGCAGAAAATAGAATCTTTGAACAATAATTTGAGAATAATTCATTGATGTGATGATTGCATTGAAAATGCAATACAAAATATGCAAAAATTGACTTTAGATGATTTTCTATGCTATTCTCAAAATGTAGAAAGACATGTTTAATTGGTTACAAAAGCAGTCACAACTGTATCTGGAGAAATGAGAAAAGACGAATACATTAGAGCAAAACTTTTATCTAGAAAGTATATTCTACAATTTGCTTCAGAAAAAAATTGGAACATGTAGGAATAATTGTCAATAAAGTCTTTTTTTTTCACAGAATTTCTTTAAATAAGTACAATAAAAATTACATATAAAACAGCATTAAAAAAATTTTCTATTGCTCGTAAGAAATGTTATTCTAGAACTAACATAATCGTGCTACTGCATAAATTTTTGAGTTTTAAAGCAATCTTAAAGGTTTGACCAGAAAACAACAAAACTATTGCATTCTTTGTAAAATATTTTTATATATTTATATGGTAATATCAAAAGTGGCTTATTTTCAAATAGATGGCGGCAAAGGAAAGAATATGTATAAAGAATTAGTTTAGTAGTTTACTAGGAAAGAATAACTTTTATTTTTATCTACTATAGCGTATTTATATGAGCATTTGCGTACTAGTTTTGCTTATCTTTATAGCATACAGCTTTTTTAGAAAAAGTAGAAAAAAATGAAGAATATTAAAAAACACTCCTTTGCGGCAGTAAGCTATTTCAGTGTGACATCACCATGCTAAACATGCATTTATAGTTGTGTGTGTATATATATATTTTTTGTTTCTACTGATTGTTTACATTTTTATTTATTCTTTCAGCTGGATATAAGCGTAGTATTGACTTTAACTTAGCTATAGTATTAACTACATTATTAGCTATAACTTCTTGGTTAAACCATAAAATACTTTTATCTTATTTCTTACCTTTTTTTTTTTTAAACAAAATTTTAAGATAAAGCTTTGACATGTGGGTAACATTGGCACGTGTTAGATTAAATGTTTTTACCTGTTACACATTGACTTCTGATTAAATTATTTTATCAGATGCAGGAGGCAAATGTTGAATAAACAAATATAACTATTTTAATCCGCATAATCATAAGTATAAATAACAAAACAATACAGTGGACATAAATTAAAATAATTTCTAGTTTTTTTATTGCTGAATAACTTTAGTTAAAAGATAAGTAAAACCATACTATAACATAATTTTATTTTTTTAAACACATATTTCAGTTTTAAGGTAACATTAACAGGAATGCTCAAATCATCTCATAGCCCAAGAATTAAGCAAAAGTTGGAGAAATGTCTTACATCTGATGAATCTTTTATAATTACATGCAATAGAATCAAACAAAGCAATCCCTCAATTAAAAGAGTTCATCTTAAAAAAAAATTTACATAATTTTATGCTTCCATATACTTATAAAAGAATCAACTATTGCTACTAAAAAATCAATTATTATTTATAACATTATAGCTTATAATGTTAATGTTTATAGTCTTTACATTCATTGCTGATTATTATTTCTATTTTTATTTTATCCGAGCCAGATTTATCATTATTTTTCTTACTATTTAATCTATTTTTTTTAATAGAGTAACTAAAGTATTTGACAGAGTTACTGAAGTATTTGATAAAGCAACTGAAGTACTTGATAGAGTTACTGAAATATTTAATAGACGAATGCATTATGAGGTTGTAAATTGTTCTCACTCATCTGTTTTCAGCTATGGCATGACATTTAATTTCTTTAATTTCTTATTTTGTTTGTCAAAATTCTAACAATAATATTACCCCTTATGATGTAACTTTAACTATTACAGCATAAAACATTCTACAGTCAATGTTACCCCATATAGGGGGTAACATCGACAGTTGAACTCCAACAACAAAATTAATTATCTATCAATAATATTAGATAACTAATTAAATTCTTCATCAGTTTATGGCAGCAATATTATTGATTAGGACAGAAATATTGCATAACAAGTTTATTCTTAGTTTGTCCCAGTCTAAAAATCTTATTTTCTTAAGATGTGTCAATGTTACCTCACTTTACCTTAGTATTACTACTAAGAATGGGAAGTTCTAAAAAGATCTCCCTAAAAACTCTGGCTTTCAAAATCATATATTATAAAAAAGTGTATATATAAATAAAATAAAATAAAAAAAAATAAAAATATATATATATATATATATATATATATATATATATATATATATATATATATATATATATATATATATACACACATATATATATACATATATATATATATATACATATATACATTTATACATACACACACACACACACACACACACACACACACACACACATATATATATATATATTTATATACACACACACATTTATGAATGCAGCATTAGAGGCACACTGATGACATCATACTGAAACAGGTACCTGCGGGGGTTTCAGTACATACTTCAACTGACTATCTCCATAGACTATCTACATATGCAACGGAGTTGAAATGTAGTGGCGTGTCATGTTCTCAGACAAAACACAAGTTAAGCAGTTTGCAGTAAACGATGTCAATGTTTGCGAGACATCAAATTGTGCTTTAATCCACGATAAGTTGCACTTTTGATTAAGCAATATCATGATTTGGGTTGCAATCACTGCCAACAGTCCTGAAGGTTTATTATATCTCTAAATTGTTTCAAACATACTTTTATTCATAACAGGGCAATTTTCTGTCAGACAAAAATTGTCACAACATGGCTCCGACATAATGTAGCTAATACTTTTGCCATGTGGCAAAGCAATTCACCAGATTTAAACCCTATCAAAAACTGTTTGGTAAAATTAAAAGCAGAAGTTTTAAAACAGAACCCACCTCACTAGCAGATCTGAGAAAAGCCATAATGGGAGCATGGTATCAATAACAACACCCAAATATCAAGTTTCTTGTTGCCTCAATACTATAAAGAATAGAGATTGTTCTAAAAGTTTAAGGAGCCCAAACAAAGTAAAAAAACATGTTTTATAGTATGATCTTTATTTTTATATTCATGTAGGTTATTTTTTGAATTAAAACAATTTCTATTAATAAATATGTACGCTATAAAGTTTTTTATTGTATATATATTTTAAAACTGTTTTTGCTATAAATACTGGGTGGTCAAATCATTTTGGCCCTAACTGTATATACACACACTATACTACATACATTTATGTTAAATAAATGTTACTTTCTGAGTTCAATTCCCACGACGACCCTTGTAGTACTGCCCTTAACTTCTCCTCGCAGCAACCTTGTCCTTCAAGGTTTGTGTTTTAGAATTAAAGAGTTCAGAGGAGGTTGTTACCACAATAAAGTAGCCTTGGTTGTAGAGACCCTCTTGGCCTTAGGGAGGTGAACAACATTAGAAAATAAAATAAAAAACTTGATTATGTAAAAAACTACGCTTGTTGCTCAAAATTAAATACAATATTTTCGATAAAGCAAAGCCCAATACACATAATGCTCATTAGCATTAGGGTACAAAAATTTGTTTAGCAAATTTGTTTAGCAAGATCAACACTGAGCCAAGTAGTGGAATAAAAAAAGTGAATCCACAAGCCTGGTTTTAATTAAAAGTATTTTTTTTTTTTGCTTTATTTCAAAGTTTGGATTTTTAATTTTCTGAAAAAATTGACAACCAATAATAACAATAATAAAAATTAATATCATGTTATTATAAAAATAATAGATTCAATCATGGTGCTTTACAACATGAAATTTTTATTTCCCCTTGTAATTGACATTTTTAACTTGATTTTATCACAATTAAATCTATCTTGTTGACTTAATCTTTGTCATTTTTGACAAAAATGGTATTTTAGAACTTGAACAATATAAAATTGAGACTTTTACGAAGAGAATAAATGAGCGCATGATCAACTGACTTAAATAAAAAAAACATACAGGGAGTTTATATACATCAGGGAAAGTGTTAGAGTTGCCACTAAGATTGCTTGTACAAACCGAAACCCTGAGTCAATCAATGTAAACTCCTCACATGTTCTTCCTACTCAAGTCAATGTATGTACACTCCCTGCATGCTCTCCTTATTTAAGTCAGTTGATGTATGTACAAAGAATAAACAAAAAAACAAAACAAAAAATTTAAATAAAAACATGAAAAAAAAATAAAAATAACAAAGTATAAGCAACAAAAAATGTAAACAAACATTTTTTACATTGTAAATAGAACTGCAGTTTAAAAAAAAAAAAATTACTTCTATGCTGTCTACTTCAGCTAATATCAAAACTTTCTAATAACTCTTAGAAGCACTAATTTTTAAAGTTTAATGTGAAACTGTTATTAACATATTTGTATAAATATATATGTAAAATGTCATGTAATATTCACATAATCACAATTTAAAATGTTAGTCTATTTATAATTTATATATTTTTATCGAAGAACATCAATACAAGAAGTGAAATACAAAAAGGGTTTCATTACATTGCCTTGTAGGATACGCCTTTTTAGGCAAAGGCTAGGAGAAGCCAACTCCGATTTAAAACACCCCCTGCCTTAGGGCTCTTGCTTGAGTAAAGGCTAGAGATGGTGTCTCGATAAAAACACTCATCTTGGGCAGATGTTAAATGCACCCAGCTACTGTCTTGTAAAAGGCCTTAAATTTTTAAATTAACTTAATTTAAAAATTTAACCTCAAAACATTTTTCTTTAATAAATTAAATCGCAATACAATTACAATATAGTAATTGTATAGCGTTTTAATTCATTTAAGAAAAATGTTTTGTTGTTAAATTTTAAATTAAGTTTTATATAAATAAGTATCGAACTCATCTTTTGCATTTTTGTAACGTTTCAAAACAGATATAAACTTGTTTTATGATAAATAAAGTTTTTTATTTTTATACAGTTTATATTATTGTATGTTAAATAAAGAATTCACTCCGTAATATCCTGTCCTCAGACAGATTAAAAAAAGGAATACATATTTAAATATAGAATATATATTAAAAAAAACTATCCGAGTAGAAGGCGGCGTCGTTCATGGCTTCCTGCTGCAAATATATTAACAATTTTATCTAAAGGGATTTCCTCTAAAATATCCGCATTGTAGTAACATAGTAACGTATCTCGCGTATGTTCCTGGGTCAATTTGTTTCTTAACTTGTTTTTTACATGTTTAAGAGCGGAAAATACTCTCTCGCAATATATTACCGAATATTAAAGAACGTATTTCTTGAAATGTTGATCTCGGAAACGCATATAGCTGTTTCATACGGACACTGCCACCACCATTCCCGTATGCTATACTTAAACGTTCTAAATCATTTTTCAACTCTGAGTTTTCAGGATCTAATTTCATGATACCATATATATTTCTTTGAAGTACCTATAAATATAATAGTTAACATGCAAATACTTTAACATTAAAATGTATATGTATCAAAAAATTCTTTTAACAAGGTTAAATAATTATGAAGCAATCAAACAAGATAATTCAAAGTAATTTAATATTGATATTATTACCTTGCAATATGAATCAGCATATCTCCAGAAGTGGTCAAATTTTTTTCCAGTTTCTTCCAATTTCAACAGGGTTGCAGAGATTAATTGATTCACGCTGGAATAATCGCTATCTCGAAACTGCATTATTGCCATTAACTCATCCACGTGAGACATCATCTGGGAATATAATATAGCTAAAATTATACTCTCTTTTCGTAGAACTTGTTGAAGAAACGTAAAGGCAGTTCCTCGCGTTTCCACATCGAAATCAGAGTCAGCGGCAATTAAATCCAAAGTAGAGATTAATTGAACAACTAATCCATCGTTAACTTGCTTCTCGGCATCCTCACTGTTAAATCTACCTATTAAACTAGTTACAGCCTTGCATCTTCCTTGCCACTTATGCGTAAGGAACTTAGCCAGCTTTCTACTTCCACCTTGATTATGCTTGCTTCCGTTGACTGTATTCACAAATACTGCACATCTCTTGTAACCTGCGTTTACAAAGTTAAAGAGGTTTTGAAGCATAGAGAACAGCTGCTGAATTGAAGGATGATCAATGAGGCTACAATGGTCAACAACAGCAAGACTAAGACGATGAGAATGACACCAAATGTGTTGATTCATATTTTGAGTAGCTTCACGAAAATGGTCCGCAAGCTTTGTCATCACTGATGCACCGTCGAAACAGTGCGCAATGCAATTCGCTTTCCAGTCAAGGTTTGTTTTGTCCAACATATTAGATATGTCTGTAAATAAATTTGTTGCTCTTCCACGAGTTATTTCACACATATCAATCAACCTCTCTTCAATGACATTGTGTAATGGAATGTAAGAAACGTATTCATCGATTTCCACTTGGTGTTGCTTCTGAATGGTACGAATTACAAGACACATCTGGTTGCACAGAGCTATATCTGTTGTTGAATCAGCTTGTATACTAAAAACACCATTTTTATTTATTAGGCTAATAATTCGCTTTTGTATTTGAGTAGTGAAAACTTTCAGTAGTGCATCAAAGTTGTCGTTACTAAGCCAGGTAATTTTTGATCCTCTGCCAACTGCACCAGATTTTTTACCAAACTTACATTTTTGCGATGTCTTTTCGTTGGCTGAAAGCTGCCTCAAGTGTTCATTAAGCATTGGATCCACTGTTATAAGAAGTTTTAACAAGGCTTGAATGTTTCCATGCCGCAAATAAGGTTCCAAAATGGCGGTAGCATTTTCGTTTCGGTACCCACGCCATGGTAGACCTTGCATAACAAGAGTGCGAAATGCTTTTATTATGCTTTTAAGAACAAAACGGTTTTGGTCTACAACTGTTTTAATCCCTTGGTCTAGAAGGTGACGAGTGGATTTTCCTGCTTTAGAGATAAAGAATGCGTCTAATGCTGCAGAGTGGGCAACTGATAGCTCATGTCTATTAATGTTGTGTAGATGGTGTGATCTTCCGGTTGGGTCTAACGGACATCCAGTCACGAAAATGTTGTTAGCATCACCATTAAAACATATACATACACTGCAAAAATATTTCTCTCTCTTCTGGTTAAAGCTGAGCCATGTACGTACAGTTTCATCTTGTTCCTTATCAATATTGCGTTTATAACCTCTGGATACTGTATTCTTTACAGAGCTTGGTTGAATTGGATGGGTACAAGTTATAAAACTTAACTCTTGTCCCGTTGCTGGCCTTTGCCAAAGTTTAATTGAATCATCTATGTTATCCAATGTTTGGAGGGATTGAATACTAATATGGTCTGACGTTTTCGAAATTGAAAAGTCAACTGAATTAATGTGACTAGAAACCTCGTCTGTAATTGCTTCAAAGGTATCATTGGAATCAGATGGTATAGGAGTAGTTGATGATGATGCAAAGAATCCAGGGAGAGTTTTTTGTCCCGATTGCAATATCTTTAACTCAGCTTGAATTTTTTCTTTCTTCTTTTCCCATCCGGATTTCTGTTTTTTCATATTTTTCTGGAAAAAAAATTTTCAAAATGATAAATCACACACTAATACACACGTAATTAAAATTGAACAAAATTTAGAATACATTAACAATTATAAATGAACAAAAAAAAAAAAGTACCTTTTAAGTGCTTTGTTCGAATCTTTGTTGAAATATTATAATAAAAAAAATATCTTATTAGTAAATCTGTTACTCATATCATTTTACTCACAGAGTCAATTTTCATGAGTATTTATACATGTCAATAACAATTAAGATAACCATAAAATTACTCCCCGCTATCAATTAAAATAACTTGCACAAGTTTTTAATATGTAACTCCCACGAGTTTAAAAATATGTATAACATAAATAACCTTTTAAAAATAGCGTAAAACCATATTATTTAACGAACTTATTTTAATTGAGGTGTGGGAGTACCGCAAATATTTTAAAATAAAATTTGATATTACAACTATACACTTTATATATTTACGACACATTTTTATTACTATTATTTATAGGTAAGTTTAATATGAATTATAAAGATTCCATGGCTTTAAATTTTTTTATTTTAATTTTTTTTTTTTTTTTTTTTTTTTGAAATGAAAAAACAATAAAATAGCATTTTTTTAAAAATATGAAATACTTTTCAATTAAGTAACTGCTAAATAAAACTACGTTATAAAAACTTTTATGTTTAAATTATGTCAATAATGGCACCATTTTTAGAGCGGCATTTTTGCTGTTGTGAGTTTATGCGAAAATGTTAAGAAAGGTTAAAACACCGAACTAAACAAAAGCATAAACTATCTATAAAAAGAATTTCTTATTTTTCAAGATTTTCAATATTTAATTTAGAATAAAATTATGTATAATTTAAAAAAATTTATATTATTATACAATAAAATATATATCATTATATAATAATAGAAAAATTAAAATCTTTGATTTTTAATTTTGTGTTGGGCTATGTTCTTCAAACAATAAAATACTAATCGTATTTGCTTGCGGTAAAGTTGTGTTTTAAGAAAATCAACACAAAAACGTGGTCGCTACATCGTGTTGTAGCCATTTTTTATTTTGAAGTATTACAAACAATGCTATTAATTACAAATAGTATTATCTCAACATGTTAGTTTGTATTAATGATTTATTAGAATAAGGTCAGTTCTTATATATATATATATATATATATATATATATATATATATATATATATATATATATATATATATATATATATATATATATATATATATATATGTATATATATGTATATTTTTTTTTCGTATGGGCCTTTACATCAAGCATATATGGCATAATCCCGCATATATAGGCCTTTTAACAAAAATCCCGCATGGGCTTTTTAGAGCCACCACGCCCCTGATCTTCTAGGATTAACTCTTACTTCCAATCTTTCTTGGAAACCCTATATCAAATCAGTTGCAAAATTAGCATCTGCTAAGGTTGCATCTCTTTATCGAGCTCGTCACTTTCTTACTTCGGATTCTATTCTCTATCTCTATAAAATCTCAAATCCGGCCTTGTATGGAATACTGTTGCCATATCTGGGGCGGATTTTCTAATGATGCCCTTTCTCTTTTAGACAAGGTGCAAAAACGCATTGTAAACATAGTTGGACCTGCTCTTGCAGCCAACCTCCAACCATTATCACATCGTCGTAATGTTGCTTCTCTTTCTCTTTACTACAAATACTATAATGGGCACTGCTCTAAAGGGCTAGCGTCTCTTGTGCCATCTACTAAAATTCATTCTCGTGTTACTCGCCATTCAATTAAGTTTCATCCTTTTTCTGTGACTGTTTCTAAGTGCTCCAAAAACGCTTATTTGTCTAGTTTTTTTCCTCGAACATCAGCTCTTTGGAATTTGCTTCCTTCATCTTGCTTTCCTGACTCATATAATTTGCAATCTTTTAAGTCGTCTGTCAATCGTTATCTTGCTCTACAATCTTCATCTTTTCTCTTTCAGTAACTTCCAACTTTAATTAATGGCTGCTTGCAGCCTTGTTGAAAGCGAAGGTGCTTAAAAAAATTGACTAGACATTGACTGTAACATGTGTGGCACAATGAATTTTTTGGGTTTATCTTAATTAAAATAAACCTTAAGTTAAGATATTCCTTTTGTGATTTAGTATAGTTTTAATGCTGTCTCTGCTTGAAGCACCAAATTGCACTCTTTGACAGTCTTGTTTAATTACTGTTTTAATTGATGTTTGTTTTAATTCATTCAAATTTTTCACTAATGAAGTCATTAACGCTTTTGAACTTGTTCAAAGTGTGTTAACAGCTTAAACATTAAATGGTCTTTTACTAAATTACCAAGAATAGAATTTGTTTTTAAATCAATAATATTTTCATTTGTCATAGTAAAAATCAAACCTAAGATAATTTTGACTTGCTCCTCACTTAGTTGAAAAGTGGGAAAACTTGGATGAAACAACATTGATGATATTATATTTAAATAGCAATCTGCAGGGCTTTCGTATGCAGGGCTATACACATTGATTTGGGGTTTGGGCAGGTACAATCTAGAAGTTTTTTTAATCCTTTAAGTGTGCAAAATATATTGGTACTAACTAAAAATAGCAAAATATATTGGTACCAACTAAAAAGTGACAGGGTATTTTAGGTACATTCCATACATTCAACAAGAGAGGGTTTGGTAGTATAGGTAAGCAGTATACAAGGTTATATATTATATTAATTTATACTATAGTTATGTTATTTATATATATATATTATACATATGTATAATATATATATATAACATATTTTACAATATACACATATACAAACAAACATATTTTACAATATACACACATACAAATCTATCTATATCTACCTATGTTTGTATACACACAATAAAAAACATAAACTGCGTTATCAAAATAATTCTTTCTATTTTCTTAATAAAAAAAACTCTTACAAAAACTTTTAACAACTCACTCAAGTTCCATGCTACCAGTAGATATTCTAAAGCACTGTTTTCTTATTTCACTATACTCTAACGCTGTGAAAAAGCCACTACTCTAAACAACCATATATACTAATTTAATATTCTGTTTATTTGCTATCAAAATATAACTTAGTATACACTTTATATAGAATTCCCACTAAATGGAGCTTCAATAATAAAAGTAAATCTTTATAACTTGTTTTTATTATTGAAGCTTATAACTTATTAACTTAAGCCAAGTAGCTGATTTTTTTCATCTTTAAATTTTTTTAATTTAAATGGTAGCAACATTAATAATAAATTCAGTTCATATTATAGATGTTTATAATATTGAAACATGATTAAATACAGATAACTAATGGATCCGATCAGTCAAGAAGACATCGGAGAGGTAATTCTAAGAATAGATCATAGATGGAGATGCTGAGCTAAAATCTAAAAGGATAGATATATAAAGTGAATGTCTTTTCTTTTATAGATAGATATCAAAAGTGGCGAGACTTGTTCAAATCAAAAACAATATTTTATGTTGCGTAATGAGAATAATTTATTATATATAATAAATATGAAAAAATTATAAATATTAAAAATGTTAAACTTACACAACATTTTGCTACTGCTTCTTTAATTTTGTCAACTTTTGCTTCTGAAATCCCCTTTATTTGAAGCAACTTTCTTTTGGTTGTCATTTGAATACCCTAAAAAAAGGTAACATGAAAATAATGTTTATATATATATATATATATATATATATATATATATATATATATATATATATATATATATATATATATATATATATATATATATATATATTAATTTGTAAAAAAAACAAACACATATCTAACTTAAGCTTCTAATGTCAGTTTCCTTGCTCTGTTCTAAAAGAACATTGAGTAATCCTTTTGTAAAATACACTAATATGTTTGACATATATATATTTATATACATATTTGATATATACTTTTATTTTAACACATTTTAACTGTGTAAAAAGAAAAAATGTAATTAGTGATTATTAACTAATTGATATAACATCTAAAAAAAAAATTAATTAGTGATTATTAACTAATTGATATAATCTAGCAAGAAAGGATTTTAGTAGATGGAACTAGAAATAATGCTAGTTTGAGCAGCAACCATGATAGTATTTGTAGAAAGCAAAAGTGATGCAACTTTTTGACAACAGGAGAGAGGCTCAAGCTAGAAAGATAAAACAGGTCCAACTACGTTTACAATGCCCTTTTGGACCTTGTCTAGAAGAGAAAGAGCATCATTAGAAGAACTAGTCCAAATATGATAACAGTATTCCATACAGGGATGAATAAGAGATTTGTAGAAGTAGAGAATGGAATCGGGAGGTTTATGGCAATGGCGATAAAAAAGAAGCAACTTTAGTAAATGCTAACTTTGCAATTAATTATATGATTTCCACAATAGGTCAGTAGTAAATGATAATCCAAGGAGACATAAAAAAGAGGACTCAATGAGAAGGGGTTGACATTTATTAATATAGGAACAATATTTTGAACAACAATAAAAAAGAGGACTCAATGAGAAGGGGTTGACATTTATTAATATAGGAACATCAACAATATTTTGAACAACAATAAAAAAGAGGACTCAATGAGAAGGGGTTGACATTTATTACTATAGGAACATCAACAATATTTTGAACAACAATAAAAAAGAGGACTCAATGAGAAGGGGTTGACAATTTATTAATATAGGAACAATATTTTGAACAACAATAGTCATTTGCAGTAACTGAGTTTTGTTGCAGTTAAAATTTACAAGCGACTGCAAGCCCCATACACATCAAAAAAGTAGGTTTTAGGTCAGAGTTCCCCAAATATTTTTATGGAACTTTTTGTAAGTGACACTTTAGGATACTGTATCTAGAAGCTTAAAAATCAAAAGGTAACCATTTTTGAAAAAAAATGAATTTAAAATTTTGTAAATTTGTGTATGAAAGGGGGTTAGAGTTTTAAAGTTAAGCTTTTCCTTATAAAAAGTCAATATTAACATCTTCAAATTATGTTATAGCCTACCCAGTATTGCAGGCTATTAGATTATGATCATCTTAAGATGCTTATTTTTCTATAGAAGTTGTTGATGGAACTTTATATAAAAATTTAAAGAAGCTTTTTTGTAATGCTTTGTTAAAAATGTTTCCAGTAGTAATATTGCTGTTTTCTTGACTTTATTTAGTGCTTTCTTTATTAAATATAATAATAGAATGTTGCAAATCTTAATGTTTGTTTGATTACTGTTGATAATAAACTTGTTTGATTTACTGTATCAGAAAATGCCTAATATATTATCTAACAAAACAGTAAAAAGTAAAGAAAAATGAGACCATTTATTGAATCAGAAAATTATTTGCTGCTGTTGTTTGAAGAAATGCTTAAAATCTATTCAAGTCACAAAATTATTAGAAGATTACATAAAATTTTTTGTAAAAGCCAAATATTTAATATCTTTGTACAGTTATCCAACAGGTATATTCCATTTTATGAATTATTTTTTCATTACTTTCTAAAAATAATCTATATTTAAAAATAAACTTGCAAAAGGTAAACTTACTGAAAAAAAGTAAAGACAAACCAAATATAGTTAAAACTCAATGGCAATCTGCTCAATTATCTAGATGTGTAAGTTCTAAAAATAGTGAAACATGCGCAGTTTGTTCAAAGGCTAGATTCAGATTTTTGAATACAAAAAAAACAAAAAAATTTGTAAGTTTGATTAGAATGTGTAATATTTGCGTATGTGCAATTATGAGAAGAATTAAATACCAATGTACTGAAATGAATGCATGTACAAATATTTCTGCTAATTTATTTAATGCTTTTAAAATATTTCAGGAAAAAGTCACTTCAAATGTTTTAAGATCATTTTATAAGAAAAAAAAAACATTGAGCATGGAAGTATTATTTCAGGTGGGTTGCCATTACCTATAATTATTGGTGTTCCTCAATTACTTAATGGAAAATCAAATTTGAAGAAACTGAAACTATAATTAATCGATTTGGACTAAGTCAATTCAAATCAAAGATCTTTCTGAAATCCTTGAGGAGAAGTGGAATTCAATTTGAGGCAAATATTAAAAAAAAACTTTACCAAAAAAGCATAATCTGAATTTTATGATGTAAAGACAGTTATTGCAAAAGAAAAAAAAAAAATGTCAACAGATGTGTTAAGAGACCTTGTTTATGTTTCTCAATTAACCGAGATGCTCAACTTTGTAATAACTTACAGAAAGCAAAACTCTTACCAAACATTAATATGAATTGGAATTGATTCAGGTAAAAATGTTATTAGATAAAGAGATCCTAAACCTCATAGCATATACTTTTTTAATTAAAACTAATATTTTTTAGGTGGCAGATCACTTAAAGTAATTTCAAACCTATTTGATCCAAAAAAGAATGATGTGAAGACCAAAGTTTTAACGGAACTTACTCTGGAATTAACCATTCCGTGGATCTTGCATATTGCGACAACATGCAGGAGACACACAGAAATTTAGCCATTTTATTAGATCTTCTAAAGCTTGAAGATTGTAAACTAATTTTCTGTGCGGTACTTCAGTAAGTTTTAATTTAAAAATAATATATTATGTAACTTTAAATTAGAGTTTTAAAGAAAACATAAACAAATTTAGTCTCATGGCGGCATAAGTATGCTTATGCTTTGTGTAAAGGAGAATGTGAAATTTTCGATGGGTTAATGAGAACATTTTTATCATTGGATCTATGCCATCAGAGATACATTGAAGGCGGTTATTAAAGTTCTGAAAGAACATATGGTGTAAATGTTAATTATTATTTAATTTAAAAATTTAAAAAATCCTTTTGATAATAATAAAGTAATTTTTTTATATTGTTAATCAAATTAATATATTTTGACAGAATGTAGTAAACGCATGCCTAATAATGGAGGAAAGCAAGTCAAAATTAGTTTTTGAAGTCGTTTCTTTGCCAGAGCTTCATATGTTAATGGGATTTGTAAATCATATATCAACATATATAGTTTTATATTAGCCTAAATAGAAAGACTGGGTCAACTTACTTAGATGTATTAGAAGAGAATATCATGGGGGAACGTATAAAGACAATACGTGTAGGCTTATTCTTAAAAACTGTGAATGTGTTTTCAACAAGGCTACCAATTGAGCTCTTACCACTTTTATGTCCAATAAGAAAATTTGATAAATAAGTTCAAGGAACCTTCGGAAGTTATCTTAAGTCTAGTCATCTTCAACTAATAACTGACTTTAGTTGTTCCTACAATGCAGCACAGGAGTACTGTTCAGAGGTACAGTTAATTTGTTAAAAATTTAAAGCAAATTCATTAAAAACAAATTTGCTTTAAACTGACTTTATATTATTATTATGCTAGCATATTATTATTATTACCTATCTTACATAATATTTTATTAGTTTCTAGGAAAAAAAACCTATCTAGAAAAAAAACTAATCTCAGCTCACTTGCAACAATTTATTGAACTTACTGGCTATTCTTCTGGACGATAAAATAAACAGGCGTCTGAATCCACTCATTCAAAAATGAAACCAATAATCCAACAGTTCAATGTTTCACAAACAAGTTCAAAGTACTCTTTTAGAAGCAAAAGAATTGCTGAATCATTCAGCAGTACTAATTTATAGATTGAAAAAATGAGATATTGTAGATTTATAACTATAAATTTAAAACTTTGGATGATTGCAAATTTTTTTAAATTGTTAGCTAATAGTATAAACAAATCTTAGTGATGTTAAATAGTAAATCAAGAGTTAGGAAAATAAGTATTAAAATATATTTTTAAAGAAATTTAACTTTTTTACTCACCTTAAAAAAAAATTCTACTGCACTTAGATTTTTTTTTTTTAAATAAAATTTTTTCAATAAAATCAGTTTTTTTAAAAACGGCTACTTATTGATTTTTAAGCTTCTAGATACAGTATCCTGAAGAGACACTAATAAAAGTTCCATAAAATAATTGGGGAACTCTGATCAAAAACCTAAAATCTATTTTTTTGATGTGTGCCCAAGCTGTTACAGAAGTGAGATCAAATTCAAGATTGGCTGACTGTTCTAAGCAATTAACAAGATAAATCTTTTTGTCAAAACAGGAGTATAAAACTGAGTTGTCAGCAAATAGAGCCACTTTAGATTTAAGGAAGATCATTAATGTAGATAAGAAACTACACAGGACCAAGTATAGAACCTTGAGAAGGTACTAGAAATAAAGAAGAGTGTTGACCTTTGAGGATGACTTCAATACTGTGGTTAGAAAGAAATGATTTAATAATCTTAAAAACTTTCCCAGATATACCATATGAAGCAAGCATCTAGAGAAGACTGGCATTCCAAATCTTATAAAAAGTTTTTGATATGTTAAGAGCAATAGCTCTTGGGGTGGGATTATCCTGAAGTAATTTATCTTAGGGGTGATGTTAGTAGGCGTTAGTAATATAAAAATGAATAATAATATATTATTGAGTGTAAATTTTATAGAAATATTTTAGTTAATTTGACAATAAGTATTAAGCAAAAAATTTATTACCCCTTTAAGTTAGCAGCAAACACATTGCAGCAAATAATACTTATATACTAATAATAAAATTGATATAATATTATATATACACTAATAAATTTTGTTATATTATTCAAATTTGAGTAAAATTATTTTTTTTTATGTTATTTTTAATTTCTTGTAAGAAAGTGCATTTCTTTACTTACTGTGACATGCCACTACCTACCATAATTGATTCTTCACCTTCCATGAATGAAAAAATTTTACATTTTGATTTTAATTTTATTTATTTACCTTAAGAAAAAAAATGCATCAATTTAATATGATTACTAAATAAAAGAAACATTGGTTTGTTATTTTTATAAAAATTATCCACTAAAGATTTTCTCTGAATTAGAACTTTGTTACTTCTTAAGTATCTTTTTATATGCGTTTATTTTTTTTGCAGTTTAATTCTTCAATGTAATTTATAGCTGTAAGTAGTCCTGCAGTTGTTTGTCGGAATATATTTACTAAACTTTTATAACTTTATCCGAATATTTTTTTTCTTTTTCAAATCTTGAATCAAATGAATATTCCATAGGGTTAAATTACCTTTAATTGGTAATTTAGATAAACCTAAATGGTTTTTAGAGAAAAAATTAAACAAAATAAAACATGTCTGAAAAAATGTTTCCATAAACGGTAAATGCTAATTAGTATAATCACCTACAGTGTCAAGAATTAAACAATTTAATTAAAAAATACTACTATTTTTGATAAAATTTAAAATATTCAATGTTTTTACAACTATTTTACGCTTTTAGCAACAACAAAAAAATATTAATCTTTAGCCATAAAAAAAAAACAGATAAACTTTTTTTGACTGTAAAAGATTTTCTAAAGAAAGAAATTCAGAAGGGGCCAGATGGGGTTCTTCACAGTAGGGGAAGACATAACCCTAATTTAAAAATTAATTAAAATATGTTAATTTTTTTTTCTTTTTTCATTAATTAATATTACTGTTGCAAAAATTATTTGCAAATATTTCATATTAAAATATTACTGTTGCAAAAATAAAAACTTAAGTTAATTAGTTTACCAGCTTTTTTTTTGTGTGTGACAAACAAAGATAACAGTTTTTAAGTACCATTTATGAAAAAATATATTTTGTTGCGCTTTCACTTGCTTTATGACAAAAAAGTTAAATGTACAGTTTATGAACTTTTTTGATGCAGTGTTATAGGTTATAACATGTTTACAAGGAATTTGATTTTTTGTAAGAAATAAAAAAAGGAAGAAGAAAAACCAAAAAATAAATAGATAAATTTTTTTAAATTTAAATAACTTTTTTAATCAAAATTCTTTTTAAATTAAGGAAACTTCTGTTTTCACTTTTTTGATACCGCAGACTCAGTCAATTATATAAAGCTATATACAGGGTGAGGCATAAAGGACGGACGTTTTTGAAGTGGCTATAACTCACCACTAGGTGGAGTGAGAGATGTGAGGTAGGCGGGGTTATGTTTGTGAGGTTTAAGCATTTGTTTTATTTTCGTTTCAGTTGAAGCTATGGACCCGTGGACGATAGAACATCGCGTTTTTGCGTACGACAGTTTCGTCAAGAATAACAAGTCTATCACAACCGCTCAACGTGTGTTTCGTTGTCATTTCAATATTCACAGAAATCAAGCTGCTCCCGCTTGTAACACTATCCTACGTTAGGTTGAAGCACTCTGTACACGAGGTACATTAATGAACAAAAGACCACCAGGGGCTCCACGAACGGCACGTACCCCTGAAAATGTGGAACGAATCAGGCAAGCCATGCTGCGTAGTCCGAGTCGATCTGCTCCGAAACATTCCTCCGAACTTGCCCTCACTAATCGTTTGCTAAGGCGTATTTTGCACTTAGACCTGCATTTTCACCCCTATAAATTGGCAGTTGTGCAACAGTCGGAATGCTGTTACCGTGAACTCGCAACGTTATATCGCCATGATAAACAACTTCTTGTTACCTGAGTTATGACGGCAACGTATCCCCATCCCACTTGTGCGGTTTTAACAGGATTGGGCAACAGCCCACACAGCTAGAGCATCAATGAATTTTCTTTGCCCCTCTTCCCTGGTCACATCATTTCCAGGTGTGGTGATATTGATTGGCCTCCTAGGTCCCCAGACCTATCTATGTGCAATTATTACTTATGGGGTCACCTCAAGGCATATGTATACAAGCATAAGCCTCGATCAATACAAGAACTAAAGGAAGCTATTTGAGTAGAGGTCGCCCAAATCGACAGAGCTATGTTGGAACGTGTGGATGCCAACTTCCAAGAACGCCTTTGGAAATGCATCACTGATAACGGACACCGCATGGCAGATGTTGATTTCCACACCTGAAATTGTCAAATGCTATTTTTATTAGGGGTGCACCGGAGCCTACTTTTGTCCGATGCCGATGCTGATAGGTACTGAATAGAAGATTTTAATGCCGTTACTTCTAATAATTGGCAAGTTTTTAGCAAATGTTTTTACGAAGTTAAAATATAAAACAATACTTATTTTAAATGTTTATCTATTAAACGCTATTAAAGCAATTTTCTCTTCCAGTTCCCATTTATTCAAATTATTGTTTCAATTAAACTTTTATTTCTCTCATCTAAAAAAGGAAGAAACGACACAAAAAAAAAAAATTCTATACAACGTTATTCATTCAACTCAATTCAATTCAAGTTTAACTTTTCTTTCTCTTTTGTTCTACTAATTTATAAAAATAGTGCGCGATGAAATAAAAACTTTTCTTTCTTAACGTAGAATTAAATTTAGAGATATTATTAAATTAGAATTAAAGAAACAATGAGTAAAGCAACGAAAAGTCCAATCTGGGACTATTTTGATATTAATGAAAATAATCGCTCAAAAGCAATTTGTAAATTTTGCAAAATGAAAATATCAAGAGGAGGAACATCTGGCAAAAAAAGATAACATCTAATTTAAGAGGGCATATGAAAGCAAAACATAAAAGTTTTCCAGAAAGTAGAAGATCTAAAATGTTTCAAAAAAATTAACACCGAAAAAAAAAAAATTATTGCATCTACTTCAACCAGTAAAGAGAATGATAATAGCAAAGTATCCGTTAGCAACAGTGTAACAGTTATTCTAGATCAAAAACATCAATCTAAGCTTGAGGAAACTATTAATAAGCATAGGAAATGGACTTCAAGTGAACAAAGAGCTCAAAAAATAACTATGCTTATCGGAGAAATGATATGTGTAGACATTCAGCCGTATTCTTTAGTTACAGATCAAGGATTTAAAAAACTAATTATGCATCTTGAACCAAGGTATACCATGCCCTCTAGAAAACATATGACTGAAACAGTTGTTCCTTTAATTTATGAAAAAATGAAAATACAAATTATGAATGATGTAGCAAAAGCAGATTTTTTAAGTTTTACCATTGACGGATGGACTACACATCACAATGATCTAAGCTTTTATTCATTAACAGCACACTGGATAAACTCAGAGTTTAATTTTATGACAGCTGTGCTACAACTTAAAAAAATAACAGGCTCTCATACAGGTGTAAAGATATCAAAATTTCTAAAAGACTCTTTAAATGAATGGAAAATACCAACTAACAAAGTGTACTTTGTCCTCTCTGACAATGCTGCTAATATGAAATTAGCCATAAAAGAAGCTGGTTTAGAAAAAAATTCTCTAAGGTGTGTAATCCACACTCTTCAGCTTTGTATAACCGATAAGCTTTTCAAACAGCAAACAATTGTAAATGATCTTATAGCTAAGTCTAGAAAAATTGTCACACACTTTCATCATTCTTCATCTTCCATGGATATGCTACATGAAATTCAACAACAGCTAAAGTTACCCCAACATTCACTTATACAAGATGTAGTAACAAGATGGAACTCAACATTTTACATGCTAGGAAGACTAGTTGAACAAAAAACTTCACTAACATTATTTTTTATTAGAAATCAAAAGTGTAATGCCTCTAATCTTAATGAAGACCAATGGTTATTAGCTGAGACGCTTATCTTAGTTTTAAAGCATTTTGAGGTGGCTACACTAGAGATGAGTGAAAATAGGGCATCAGTGTCTCAAATTATTCCATTTATAGTTTCAATGGAAGCGTACCTAGCCTATGCTTCAGAAAATGCAGGTGAAATAAAAACTACAATAGAAGAGTTGAAAAAAGATTTTATCTCAAGGTTTTCCAGCTATAAATATAACAAAAACTTGAACATGTCTACAGTTTTAGATCCAAGATTCAAACTTAGTTATGCCATATCAGATGAGGAGAAAGACAATAAAATCAAATATTCAAGAGAAATACATGAACCTAAATAAAACTGATATTACAGATTGCCTTTTAACTACCGACAACTTAACTCAATCAGATAATGAAACAAACACTTCATCTGAATCAACCCAAGAACTTAGCTCTCCACTCAAAAAATTAAAAATGGCAGAAAACATTTACAATTTCTATCAAGTTTCAAAAGCACCTCTTGACACTGAATTAACAAAATCAACAAAAGTAAAGAACTGTAAAAAACTTTCAACATAGGCACAAATTTATTTAGAGAAAAAGGAAAACATGTAAGTTAAAATGATTTTTTTAAATAAGAACTTTGATAACTTTTTGTTCTTTTCTAATTTATAATAAATTATTATAGATAAAACTAAATTCTAAATTATCATAAACAAATAAAAATTGAAAAATAAAATGAAATAAAATAATATTACTAATATTCATTAATATTTAACAACTTTTAATAATAAAAATTTGTACTTTACATTTTAGTTTAGTTTTTATATTTTTTGTTTACTTACTTTTCTTTTAGAACTGATGAAATAAACTTTTACTTATCACTGCCTAATCTACATCAAAAAAAAAATGTCCATGTAAATGGTGGGGAAATTACAAAAATACATGTATAAAGAAACACTCTAGTAGCAATAATATTTTAGACCTCTCATACCTTGCCAAAAAATATTTAGGAGCTCCGCCTTCTTCTGTGTTCAGTGAAAGATTGTTTTGTACTGGGGGAAATATTTATGAATCGACACGGTCCCGACTAACTGTAGAACATGGAGAAAATCTAGCTTTTGTGCATGCGAATTGGAAATTTTTTGGAGAAACGGAAACAAAAAAATAGATTCACAGTTTTATATAACATATTTTATTACTTTTCATAACATAATAAAAATTTATATTTATTTTTAACATGACGCAAGTTGGTCTATTATGTTTTAAATATGTTATACTTTATGTTTATATTTTTTAAATGTGCATTTCTTGATTTTAAACTTCTTTGTAGAGTTTTGGATCCATAAGTTATATAATTAATGTACTAAATTATAAGAAAACTCTAAAAAAGTAGAGAGCCCTGTTAAAAGCACTCAAAAATTTTAGTTTGGTGTTTGCATATATAATAACTTATTATTAATAAGTTAGACTTTTACATTATATTTATGTTTATGGTGTAACTCTATGTTTGGATATAATATAGAAACACAGAATCAAAAATAAAATTTCAAAAATTTCAAAACAATCGGCATCGGCCGATGGTTATCAATGCCGATGCCGATGCATCGGCTAAATGGTCGATACAATGGCAGGCCATTGGTGCACCCCTAATTTTTATACGTACAAATCTGTGAATACATTTATAATTAACAAATATTTAACGATTTTATGATTGTTTTAAAAACGTCTTTATGCCTCACCCTGTATAGAATATTATTTTTCTAAACTATTATTTTACATAAAATAAATTAATATTTTTTCTTAACTTATTACATTTGTAAATAGCGTGGATATCAAATGTCATACAAACTTTTTTATGTAATTGTTAAACTTCGGAAGTTGTTTTTGTAAAATTAATTACTTCTTTTATTTAACCGCATAAACAATATCGTTATACTTATTTAAATATTAAAAAAATACATGCCGTAGTACTTTTGATTGGATTCAACCAATCAAAAGTACTACGGCATGTGAGCCACGGAATGTTCCGTGGCTCCTGAACTTGACAATTTTTGATTTTTACAGGCTCTTTGGTGTTCCGCACTTCTTGAAATGATTTTCATATTGGTCTCACCAATATATATACTTCCGCATGAGCATCTAAGCTCGTAAACACCCGGATTCGAGTTCGTTGGTAGTTTTGTTTTGTTAATGCATAGTATGTTATTTAAATTGATAGGAGAAGTAAATATAACTCTGATGTTTTGTTTTCTAAATTCTCTTCGGAATTCAGGGCCAATAATAGGTATCCTAGGTAGTTTAACAAATTGCTTATCTAATTGTTTAGATGTATTATTTAGTGTTTTTGAAACGCAGTCTAAATAGTTTTTGGTTATTTTAAAAAGATTACTTTTGTTATAGTCACTTTCTAAAAATGTAACTATGAGGAAATCAATTTCTTGTGAGAGGTGTTTTTGGGAGCAGATTTGTTTGGCTCTACAAAGAAACCCTTTAAAGACGCCAGTAATTATGCTTGGGTTGATGTTAGAGCTTGGTTTTATTTGAACATTGGTTATCGCACCCTTACGGTGTATTTGAAATTCATAAAATCTGTTTATTGTATTTGTAATAGATATATCTAAAAAGTTAAGTTGTTTTCTTCCGTTTTCAAGTTCAACAGTATATTTTATGGAGGGGTTTTGTTCATTTAAAGTTTTAAGAAACAGTTCTTGTTTTCTTTCAAATTGAAGTGAGCATGGGTATCGTCTACATATCTTTTGTAAGTTATTGGTTGGAATGAATTAACAAAGGCTATATTAAGGGCTCTTTTTTCTATATTTTGCAAAAATGCTTCACCTATGACTACCATCAACGATAAACCAATTGGACCTGAAGTAAGTAAAGCTCGGATTTTATCTTCGTATAAAAAGTAACACTTACTTAGTGAAAGTTCAATAAACTGGTGTATATCTAAAAGAGTTAATTTAGTCCTAGTTTTTCAATCTCCTTTGTCAAATGGATATACCTTTAGATGTGAATACTTTTTTAGGTTTTGTAAAGAAAAGCGTTGTTGTTTTGTTAAAATATCTTTTAATTTTAATTTTAAAGAACTATTTAGGATTTTTGAACAGTTTTGTCAAAGAATCTTGAAAAAAAAGGATTGAAAAACTAGGACTAAATTAATATTTGAGATAAATAAAGCAAGAATTCAACACAAGATAGGTATTAGGCAAACTGTTCTAAATAGAGATGACGAGGATAATGTGAAAACAAAAGCTTGGGGACCAATTTTGACAAAAGTTTAACTGACATCACTATTATACTATTTGATTGGTTTTTATATTTTATGCTTTCTAATGTCTTCTTTTTTAAATGGTTGGTTTTATGTTATTTTGTAATGTTTTTTTCATTATCTGATGATGCTGACCACAATAGGTCAGCGAAATAGATTTAATATACTATTATATTAAAATATATTTAAAAAATAGTTATACACTGCCTTTTTTATTAAAATCAATTTATCTATATATATGTATATATATATATATATATATATATATATATATATATATATATATATATATATATATATATATATATATACATACACATATCCTTATCTTGAAGTCGAAAGAGACTTTTAATGTTAAAAAAAAAAAGTCTCTTTTAACAACAATTTTGCTACCTCGACAATTAAGCTACATTTCATTGTCGTCAAAAAGTTAAAACAATTATATTAATGCAGAAGTACATTAAGTTTTATCGTTTTTTTAAAAACCACAATAATAATGACTAGAAAGCTTTTTTAAATTAATAGTGTTTTTGTTTTTAAAAACATTTTTTTTTAAACGTGCGCTAAGTGTTGCTACATCGACTATCTTATAGCCTGACTCACAACAGAGTGCTGCTACATCGACTATTTTATAGCCTGATTCGCAACAGAGTGCTGCTACATCGACTGAGGGTTTGATTGGGGCAGGCAATCTATCATTTAAGAAAAAAAAATGATTTAAGTTTTTAAACATTTTTTGGACTGGTTTATTAGAGCTTTCTTTAAAACTTCATTTTATGGAAGAAACTTTTCTACTATATATATATATATATATATATATATATATATATATAAATATATATATATATATATATATATATATATATATATATATATATATATATATATATATATATATATATATATATATATATATATATATATATATATATATATATATATATATATATATATATATATATATATACATATATATATATATATACATATATATATATATACTGCTAAGCTTAACTGTTAAGCAGGCCCTTCTTTCTCTGTTTTCTTGACTCATACAATTAACTTTAACTATATTTAAAATATATTTTACATGTTAACTAATAATTTTTAACAAGAACTTTTCAAACTAATTTTTAAAAATAATTCAAAACTCTAATGATTTTTTAAAATAGTTTAAAACTGTAGAAAAAAAAAATTTCAAGTTAAATAGATAAAAAAATTTTGACATTGAAATATAGATTCAACGTCAAAAATTTTTTTATTTAAGATTTAAAAGTATTATTTTTTTTATAATTAACAATGCCAATGGGAAATGGGAGAAGGGAGGTTGGAGAATGGGAGGAAGTAACTGAAATTGAAAACTGTACAAAGGTTTTTTGTGACTATTGTTATGCTTTGATTAGCAACAAGATAGAACAAGTAAAGTGCGATTTAAAACATTGCCAAAAGAAATTTGAGTTTTTACACAAGCATACAGAAGGTGACAATCTTAATCTGTCAAAATATTTAATAATATAAATTTTAATAATGTATTTCCAAATAATGGTTTAAATACTAGTACATTTGCTCTGATAGCTGGACCAAATTTTAAGTTGGAACAAGTTCTTCAGAATCTGTTAGTTCTATAAGTTATTAAGTTTGTCAACACTTTGTAAGAAGCAACAGCTGGTGGCATCATACACAATATTAACTAATATGGAACCGAAAGGTAATATTGATATAAAAATGGCAAATTTTTTCTTCAGTAAAAATGTATTATTTAAAGGCTCTGAAAATTAAAAACTTTAGACATGATCAATTTATTATGACTCAGATATAATCCACCTAGCCGTAAAATGTTTGGAGGTACTCTTAGAAAAAGTTTACAATTAAAGTAAACAATAAAATAATGGATCAACTTACCTAAGAAGGGAAAACAATAACAACTACACAAGACGAATGGAGTAGTGTTACAAAAGATCCAATTATTGCTCACAGACTAAGTCTAAACTTTAATGCATAACTGATTGTTCATCAAATAAAAAAAGTATTTTACCAAACTCCTTTGCAATATCATTAAAGATCTTAAGGAAACATACAACAAAGAAGGACTTGCTGTAGTAAAAAAAGAGGGATTTAATCAAAGAAACATATCCAAATCTTTTATATATGGTGTTTTGCACATTATCCAAATGAAACACATGGTTGAAGTGCAGAAATATTTTTGCAATACACATTAACCACATGTAGATATAATTTTGTATTTGTGGATTAGCTTCAAGTGGATTAACTTCAAGTATAAAAAATATATAAAAGTATAAGATAAACAATTAAATTTTTCTTCTAAGAAATAGTTGTGTGAGAGAGGAGGGCACATGCCTCAGCTACCAAAAGATACCTCATGGAACTCCCAAATTGATTTACATAATAAAAAACAATTGTAGAAATAGTAGATAATCACGATATAGCTATCAAAATCAGCTGAGAAGTTTTCAAATCTAACTCAAAATATTTGGTGTTGTTTTAGATCAAGTATTTAATTTTTTTAAATTAAAGTTTTCATTACAAAATAAGACTTTATAGGTATAATGGAAAAATAATAATCAAATATAGGATTAAATAATAATAAAAATAATTTTTTTTTGTCATAGTTAAAAACTTGATGATTGAAAATGAAGATGAGGCAGAAGATTGGCTTTACAATCAATTGTGAGAAAATTCATGATCCTGATTTTTTACCTGCATTGATTTTGCTTAAATTAAATGATTGAGATGTGTTTTCCTACAAGGATGTTAAGCAATCAAATTTTATTAACAATATTGCACAGTGATTGGTGGTCTATCATTAACCAAATACTTCAAATATGCCCTGCTCGCTCAGGATTAATAGAAAGTATATTTTGTTTGGTTTCATCTGGTAAAAAGTTAAAAAGTTTAAAACAAATTAGAAAGTGAAAAGGCAAAAAAACGATTATATAGAAAGTATTAAAAATAGATAAATAATTTAAAAAAAAAGTCAAAAATATAATTATTCTTATCAAAGTGCATTTATTCTAAAATATCTTATTGAATGAACCTTTTAATTTATTTAGGCAGTTTTTAGGCAGGTTTTATTAGGGGGTTTTTTGGGCAAGATTTTTGGGCGAGTTTTTTAATGCCAACCCTATCTTCTGTATGTTTCTTGTTTTAAATGGGGTTTTACTCAATCTATCTTGTCGCTAAGCAAAGCATGACAACAGTCACAAGAAATCTTGTACTCTTTTTAACTGCAGTTACTTCTTCCTATTTTCCATCCTTCATTCTCCTGCATTACCATTGGCATTTTTAATTATAAAAAATATTATTTTTTAATCCAAAATAAACCAAAATAAAGTGAAATTTTATTTTCTTATGCAATTTTTTTTTTTTTTTTTTAATTCAATTTTAAATTTTTTTTTTTTATACAATTTTAAATTTTTTTAAGAATCTTTTCGAAAATAATTTGAAAAAAAGTTCTTGCTAGAAATTATTAAATAACATTATATAAAATATATTTCATACTAGTAGAATATTAAACTAATTTTCAATATTATTAAACCAAAAAAAATTAAACAGATATAAAATAAAACCCAAAATTACACAAGTTTGGGTTTAATTTTATTTAAATCTGGATTTTTTTGCCAACCCTGACTTTTATACTCATTTTTATCTGTATGGTTTTGTGTAAAAAAACTCACAAAAAAGTATTAATAAAACTGACATATTTTCTTATTTATTGTAGTATCTAATATTTAAATCATTTATTAAACATTATATATCACAACACTCATATACAAATTACCTTTACAGTACATATTCCAACTGATTTCAACTTCTTTATATCAGCAACATTCTAAAGAAAAAATTTTTTTAAATGAATTCAAAATCATATAAAGCTTTAAGTAAAAAAAATGTTGAAAACAACTTTTTGCACATCATGTAATAAAAAGCAAAGTTTACTTGTCATTGGATTTTAAAGTATTACATACAAAAAACAACAACAAAAAAAGCAAAAAATGTGTAACAAACAAAATGAAGCATTTCTAAAGTATTACAGTAAAAATAAAGTTTAATCTATCCAAAATTGTGGGAGAACTGCATTAAATATATCACTAAATGACTGTAACAAAACAATTTTTTTTGTTTTAAAAAAAATGTCAACAAGAAAATGTCTATACTTAAGCTATTTACATTACAATTCAAACACAAAATTAGATTCTTGCAAACAAAAACTATTTTTAGTATTTAACTATATGCAACCTTTATTAATACTAATTCAATTTTATAATTAGTAAATATATTGTAAAATAAATCTAAAAATTTTATTGATAAATGAGACTGTGAAAAAAATCTTTCAACTTTCCTGAGAAATAAAATATGTGCAAGCTACTCTCTGAAGACCCAACAAAACACATACAAGCTTTTCTCTAAAGACCCAACAAAACACATACAAGCTTTTCTCTAAAGACCCAACAAAACACATACAAGCTTTTCTCTAAAGACTCAACAAAACACATACAAGCTTTTCTCTAAAGACTCAACAAAACACATACAAGCTTTTCTCTAAAGACCCAACAAAACATATACAAGCTTTTCTTTAAAGACCCAACAAAACACATACAAGCTTTTCTCTAAAGACTCAACAAAACACATACAAGCTTTTTTCTAAAGACCCAACAAAATACATACAAGCTTTTCTCTAAAGACCCGACAAAACACATACAAGCTACTCTCCAAAGACTCAACAAAATGTATAGAGAGATATAACAACCTTATTGATTATGACTACATATGATATTCATCATATGATTGATAAAAAAGTATAACAGTTCCAACGCCCAAAAACATATACACATATAACATACAACCAACTTAACATATCTGCATATATATACATATAAGATTTTTCTGGAAATGCGCAACAAATTAGGTAAAAATTTATTGTAAAATAAATTTAAAAACTGAAGAATGTACTTCAAATAATATAAACCTTTTTTTTTTATTTCTTCACCAGTTATTTCTATTTTTAATCATTTCTTTTTTTACCAAAACAACTCTTTCAAACAAATGTCTTTTAACCGTTGCAAAAAATTAATGCAAAACAATTAAGCCCACAACTATCAGGTAACTAAACTTTGTAACTTAACTTAAAAATTAAATTTTGGAGACATTAAGAAAATTTTTATTAGTATCATTTGATACATTTTTAAACTTGGTGTATAAGGAAATGAACTTAAAGTTATTAAAATATTCTATTTTAAAAACCAATATTAAAATCACTCTGGGGTACCACAAACAGGGGATCAACTTCATTTAATCAAATACAAATGAATTAATTATAGAAATATATGTAATTTGAGTTTTCCTATTCAAAATCTAAATATTTCTATTTTAAATTAAATAATACAAATAAAATTATCTATATTTTTTTCAAAATATCTTCTTTTTTTGAATAACATGTTTTTTTTAGTTTTTTTCTTCTCAAATTTCAACTTAAAATAACTTTATTTATCACATAAGTCTTTAATTAGCTATTTTAATTAGATTAAGTCATTAGTTAGCTAATTTTTGTTCATTTTTCTAAACAATACATTTGTTTTTAATTTTAAAAAACATTGGAATAGAATTGTTCTTATCAAAAGCATTAAATACATAAATCTTATCAAAAACATTTAATACATAAAAAATAAAAAATAGGCTCTTTGTTACATATAATGACCATTTTATTTAAAAAAAAAATTTCTCATAATTTTTATTTTTAATTTTTATTTCCACTTAATTTGAAGAAATTAAAGAACAATTACTAAAACTCTTTAATGAAAAATCGAAAAATCTTTAAAGAATATACAAAAGTTATAATTGTTGATGATACAACAATTTACTTCAGATTTACAAAAATATTCACTTTAAACAGTTGACCATGAATTTATTCTCTCCTTTTAGTGAACTTTATTCCAAACAAAACTCAATTGTTTTCAGCTAGAAATTATTGCAATATAGTGAATATAGCAGATATTGATAAACAACAACTTTTGAGTCTTCTTATATCATTTTCAGCTACTAACCTCTGATGAAAACTGTATATTTAATTCATTACAAAGTTATCATAAGATTGCTATAATACATCATGTTTAAAATTTTTCCTAATTCTGATTCAATTTTCTACCTCTAGAAATCTTCAATCCACCTTTGTATGGTTTACTGATGTCATAATTTGGCTGGATCTTCTGACGATGATCATTATAATTTGAACATGGTCCAAAAAGTCATTGTAAAGGTTTTTTTTTTTTTTCGCTAACCCTGTTTTTTTTTAAAAAAATTTCACTCCTAACAAGGCTGAAAGAACAGTTACAGTAAAAGGATACAACTTTGCTAAACGATAAACCATGAGGGATTGAGTTTTAATGATAGCTTGCTTGAGCAGCAGTGACAGTAGTAGTACTTGCAGAAAGGAAAAAGAGATCCAAAAAAAGATACAACAATGGGACAGAGCACATTTACAATGCATATTTAGACAAAGAGAGGTTTCATTAGAAGAACCAGACCAATTATGACAACAGTATTCCATACAAATAAGAGATTTGTAGAGCAGGGATGAACCCAGATCTCTTTTAGTACTGCTGAAGCGGTTTGGGTGCCCAAAAATTATTTTTATTTTTTAATTTTTATTTTACCTTTTTATTAAAAATAGAAAAAAATAATCTCAGTTTTAAATACAGTAGTATATAAATAATTTTTAATTTATTCTAGATACCTTATTTATTCTTCAGGTCAATAAAATGAATTAAAAAGAAATTGCTCTTTTACGTAATGATGCAACTGTCCTTCGATTACTTACTGAACTTTAGTTTTAAAAAAATGAATGTCATTACAAAACTTAATTTTAAAAATTTGTTGCAAAATTTTATTTTAGCAATGGAATGTATAATAAAAATTTGCTTTTTTGAAAGATAGAACAATTTTTAAAAACATCCACTCAGAGTTAAGTTAGCTTTTGTTTTTAGTAATTAAAAGTAAACTGCATTTAATAATAAATAAACTAAAGTAAAAAATTTCAGTCATAATAACTATTGCATAAATTTAATTCTTGAATAAATAAACTTTTGATCTTTAGCCTGCTAGAGTGATGTGATGAAAACAAAAAAACGAAATATAAATATTTTCAGAAAGTTTTATTTTTTTTTCCATAATCTTTTTGACTTTTAAAATAATACAATTATTGATTAAAATAACTTAACAAAAGTTTTATCAAGATCTGTATAAAATATATGTTTTAAAATAAAATAAAAAATTTTAATATATTTTTGACTCAAAAATATATTAAAACATATGTTTGACTCAAAAACATAATCCCCCCCCCCCCCAACATTGCTGAAAAAAAAGCGGTATCCCCAAATAAACTCTGGGTTCTTTACTGTAGAAGTATAGAATAAGAAATGGAGTAAGAAAATGGTGAGCATGATAAAGAGGCAAAAAATTTTTAAAGATAACAAGTGCTAACTTTGCAACGTATATATGATTTCCATGAAAGGTCATTTAGGAACAATAATCTGAGAAGACATAAAACAGAGAACATAATAAGAGCCATTCATTAAAATAGGAATATCAAAAACACTATGATAATTATTAGCAGAAACAACTGAGTTTAAAAAGTACTAGAATATATAGTTTTGTTGACAACAAACAGAGCCACATTAGAACTAAGACTAGAATATATAGTTGTATTGGCAGCAAACAAAGCCACATTAGGTCAAAGACTATCAAGAACATCATTAATATAGAACAACACAGGACCAACAATAGAATCTTTTGGTATTCCAAGAGTTACTGGAAATAAAATGTTATTACTAAGACTATTACTGTGGTTAGAAAAAATGATTTAATAATTTCAAAAACTTACCTAAACACACCTTATAAAGCAAGCTTAGAGAGACAACCAGCATACTAGAATTTATGAAAGGCTTTTGATATGACAGGAGCAATGATTCGGTAATAGACTAGAATTAAAGCGCTTGGCTCACAATCTATCTTCAAACAATCTTCCAACTCTGACTCAACTCATCTTTAATCTTTCAACTTATCTTTGATCTTCTAACTCTGGTTTATCTCTGGCTCAAATTTAACTCTTTTCTTTGTTCAGCATACTTGTTCAACCTTAAGATTCTTGTTTCAAAGTTTGAAAGGTTGAAAAAGAGTTGCAAATAAAATAAATAACATAAAATTAACATAAAAATAAATGACTAAAAATGAAATTTAGTAACATGAGAATCATATATCTTTTCGCATCAATTTCTATAATATAAAATTTGTTCTTCAGAGAACAGAGTTGTTTTTCAGAGTTGTTCTTCTGTTAAAAATGAATAAATTATTACAATTAGGAAAAAGCAGCTGTTCAAGAAGGGCTAGAGTGAGCATTGACCTTTTTTTTTTTTTTTTTTGTAGTTATTTTAGGTACTCCCAGAAGTTCATAAGGTTTTATCACAGAGCACAGCGGTAGAGCATTTAATGGGAAGTTCACGTCTCCTTACGTACCAATGTCGCTTGTTAGGCTAGAGCTAGCGTCAAACCTCGGACCTCTGGGTTCTGAGCCAGAACTCTAACCACTGCGCCACGGCTGCTCTACGACTTAAAACCAATATGAAGGAATAAAAGCTTCTATGCCTGCCTGAATCCAAGTGATTATAAATAAGGCATGATTTTCGGTAAATAGATAAAAAAGTTAAGCCAAAGACTATAACGAAGTAAACTAAGAAAAGAATCCTAGTCAGACAAGGTAGTAGTAAGAAGTATGATAAGATGAATCAGATGTAGAAGAAGTAGATCTTATATAGAAGTAACTCTGATGAGAGTTTTAGTGAGATCATAGCACAAACTAAACCACCTGAAGGAGAATGAGAAGGAACTGAGCACAAACTATGTGAAGCAGTGAAGGTAAATGATTAGTATTGTCTGAAAAACCAGTCACAAAGTTAGCTTTTGTTTTGGTTTGTTTGTTATTACACATTTTTACACATTTTATGACGTAGTAGGGATTGAAATAGGAACTTCTTTATATGAAGCGAGTGCTCTACCACTACACCACTACTGCGTAACTCTGAGTTCACAATAGTCTTGATATCTACTATGTATATATATTATTGCTTGAAAATAATTATATATATATATATATATATATATATATATATATATATATATATATATATATATATATATATATATATATATATATATATATGTATATATATATATATATATATATATATATATATATATATATATATATATATATATATATATATATATATATATATATATATAAAAGACATTTTAAATATCTTGAGAATTCAGTTGGATATAAATTATGTTGAAATTTATAAAAAAAATAGGTGTTTCACGAATAATTGCCAACAGTTGTTTTTATGTGAAAGCACCGACCTGAAAATGTTTGAGATCGGGAAAAATTGCCAACCTTGTTTCTATGTTTTATGGTAAGACCTTTGTATCAAATAGTTTTTGCTGACCTGATGCCGACCTCTGAAAGATTGAGGTTGGCAAGTTATTGCCAACCTTATTTTTCTTAATTCTGAAGGTTGCTCTACTAACAACTCTTTGAATTTATCAGAAAAACAAAACTTTTCTCTGCAAAAAACTACAATAATTTAAAAAATTTAACCGTGGAAACTACAATTACAGAATGATAAAAACTATGCTGTGCTATAGATAAAAATATATTTATAATAAAGTTTTTTGTTTTCAATTAAAATAATTTTTATATAACCAAATAAAATTAAAAGTAACCATAAAATTATTATTTCTAGTATTAATTTCCCACTAACTAAACAATTAGTAGTAATAATCATAATTTCATTCATTCACACATAAATTCATTTATTCACACGTTCAAATTTGAAGAATTTTCAAACATAATTTGCAGAACTCACACAAAGATTATATTGATTAAAAATTAAAATTTTTGTTTAAAAAAACAAAATTACTATTCCGTGACTTTGTAAAACATCAATGTCTTGAAAAAACAACTCATCTTCTTCTAACTCATTTGGCATTTCATCTTCTTGGTCAGCTACAACTTGGTCCATTCTATTTAACAACTTTACTCTTAAAACATGTTAGAGGGTGTTTAACATTCAAATGCGTACAAATAAAGTTTTAAACAATAGAAAGAAAAAAAATTCTTTCTAAATGATTTAAATTAAATTTTTAGACATTTCAGCCTATAAAAAATTTTCTAAATGAAATAGAATATATAAACAAAAACATAAATCACTGCAATAACTATAATTTTAATAAAAAAATCTGATCTAACCCTTATCTGAAAATCATGTTAGCAACAGGAAAAGCACTCAGTTGTAAAATATTGTAACCAACTATTCCATTGTCATGCTTTTAAAAAAATGACCTGGAAACCACACAAGTGTGACAGATAAAACAGTTCCACAAAAAGAAAAAAATATCTTGCATAGTGTAATTGCAATTTTTTTGTTATAGATGGGGATATGCTTAAATCCCAAATTTTAAAAAATTCAAGAATGAACACAGAAAAAAGCTTAAAAATTTAAATTAAAAAAAAAACACTTTCATTAAACAAATAAAATCCCAAATTAGAACAATCAGTCAATTAATATATAATCAATGCAAATATGAGTAAATAAATTAGTCAATATATGGCTCTTATCATCTGCCTGGGCCCATAAAATTTTTATTTGGTTTAAATTAGTCTTTTACTATTTGCATTGTTCCTTCACAAAAATATAATTGTAGTATTTATACTATATTTTTAACGGTATTTAACTTTTGTGAAAGATATATTGATTGATTAATTATTGTATATTATAAGAAACGTCTTATAAGCTAATTATTGCTTAAAATGATAAAACTGTAATTAAATATGTAAGCTGTTTTATTATTAAATATGTAAATAATGTAAGTTAAATATCTATAGATCTATAATAACAGCATTAAAAATACTTTTTATATCATTAGTAACATCAGTTCATTTTAACAGAAAACTATAAAAACAATATTGAAATGCGTTAAAAGAAAGCTGCTAAAGCAACTAAAAGAATTCACAAAGGTAAAAATTTAAAAATTGTAAAAGAAGCCAGTGTTGGTTTTTTAACTCGTTAAATTTAAACTAGTAAATTTTTATTTTTAAACTTGTATCTATTGATACAGAATGCTATCCTGTATCACTGGAAATTTTTTTTTGGGTCCTTGCAACTAGCAACAAATTGCTTTTAAAGGCATAAACTATATTGAATACTTTGTGCTTTTAACTACAATTTGATGCCATAATTTGTGTTTATAAATTAGCAAAATGGAACCATAAGCTTATTACTAATAAGCTCATGGTACCATTAAGCTAATTTATGACAACACAATAACAACATAACAACAGCAACAACAACAGCACTACAACAACAGCAACAACGACAACAACAACAACAACAACGACAACAACAACAACAACAACAACAACAACAACAACAACAACAATAACAACAACAACAACAACAACAACAACAACAACAACAACACGACAACAACAACATTAACAACAACACAACATCAACAGCAACAACATGTTTTTATTTCATTTAAAGTTTATTGTTTAAATGCATTTTCTAGATAACTGAATTACACAATACAAACTAGCATATGTTTCGATGATATAACATGAATACATTACTGTAATAGTCAATTAACGTAAAAAATTAAAAAACATATATTTCACTAATTTTAGTCATAAATGTGATTTTTTTGCTTATTTTTTGCCAAATTTTCAAATAAATTTAAATACGCGGGAAAATGGTTACCGCACATTTTGTCCATATTTATTATTATTTTATAAGGTTTACTAATCGGATTTGTATAGGCAAGAATATGTCAACCTGTCATACAAATATATTATGTCAGAGCCGACAACACAGGGAGGAGGGGCACCCCTACCTTTTTTTCTAAAGGACGTTTTTATTGTTTTTCTTTGTTTTGCTTTTTAAAGAAAATTTTATAAACAAGGACTTTTTTAAAAAAATTGACATTGCCCCCCTCCCTCTACTTTGAAACCCATGTCGTCAGCAGTGTATGTATGTGGTATATTTTCTAATTTTTAATCATAAATTATTATTTCTTATTTTAGGTAATTGCCTATTTTTTTTTTTTTTAAATTGCTCATTTATGATGCCTTTACAACGTCATCTAGGAAATTTGAATAGCTTTTACAAGTTTTTAAAAAAAACTTATAAAACTTATATACTGGCTCCTCTTCCACTGCTTGAACAGGATACATATATTTTTTAAATTTCATTTAGGTGCCCCAAGAAGTCCTACCGGTCTTATCACAGAGCACCGCAGATGAGCGTTTATTCAGAAGTTCACCCCTTCTTCGAAACCGATGTCGCAAAACAAAAAGAAGTGCAAAGCTACTGGATTTCTAAAGAACTTCCCCATCAAAATGTTGCAGACAAAAATTTTGAAAAATTAAAATTTTTGTTTCCAACATTTTGTGACAAACAAAATTTTTGTCTGCAACAAAAAGTGACGAAAATCATTTTAGTTGTTGCTCTCTGAATTTTTTCCTTTCAAGTTAAAAATGATAAAACTTGAATGAGCTTATCTATTTACCATTCACTGGAAAAAATATTTTGTTTCTTCTTTCAAAATTCAGATGACAACTTTAGAACTAATTTTGATGACTGGTCATATGGACATAGTTCTATACAGAGGCATAAACAAAGCAAAGACCACACCGCTATTTTGAAAAAGTCACAGTAAAAGGATTAATTTGAAACAACAATTGAAAAAAGATGAATAGAGTTACTAGAGGTAACTTAAAAAAGTTGTTGAATGTTTTAGTTTTTGTGCCATTGTCAAGCTATTAGAGATAACTCAGAAGAAATAGATGAATACAGTAACGGTAACTTTTTCAGGGTTTTGAAGTTCCTTTCAAAATTCGACCTATTCCTAGCTTAGCACTTAGAAAATCAAGGAAATCAAGGGAGAGGATATGTTTAAATCATTTCATTGACAACACAAAGATATGTTTAAATCATTTAATTGACAACACAAAGATGGCAGATTGTTTGTAATGGTCTTGTAAGTGATGCAGGAATGGACCGGAAAGTTACCATCAAAAGCCTGAGTTGGACAAGGTGGTTAGCAAGAGTCATTTCTATTAAAATTTTACATGAAAAATTACAATCATATCCTTGAGACCCTAGAACAGACACAAAATAAAATCAATACACTTTTTAAGAAAATAAAATCTTCGTATGTTGCTTTTATGAAGGAGCTTTGGCACCAAATCATGTTACAATTTGAGGTTATTAGTATCAAAATTTAGGATAAAAGTGCAGATTCAGCTTTTTGTATCCAATTGTTTCAATCTCTTTTGAAATATGTAACATCAGTTCGTGAAAAGTTTCTTTACATTTTGTTTTTATATCATTTTTGTTACAAAATAATATAAAAACAACGTTAATGTGACGTTGACCAAAAAACAATTCGTAGAAATAAGTTTGAATTATCTTTTTCTAATGCTGACATCGCAAATTGGATTTTTCTGACCCATTACTATATGCTGTGTAGAAAGAGCATTTTCAAAAATGGCAAGAGTTAAGAAAAATCTCCGTTATTCATTGTTAAATAGTTATTTAAATGCTTTTTGTTTACGAAAATTCAAAGAAGCTTAAATTTTTGACGATGTAGTAATTTCCAATGAGAAAGTAAAAAAAAAACTTTCTGCAAGCAAAATGTTTCATGCTTTTTTGCATTTGTTTTTGAAAACATTTTTTTAAGAATGGGGCTTCCCAAAAATTTTTAGCACCGGCATTGATCCTCGTTTATTGTAAACATGTTAGCCAAAGATGGATGGTATATTTCTGATAATGGAGATTTGTCTATTTTTGTGGCACCAATATTTGTTCAAAAGGGGTTGCTGAATGGGTATTTCTATATTTGTGACTAACTTTCTTGCACTAGCTTGTTCTAATTGACTCAGTATAAGTCTTTTATACGCTATTTTTAGAAGCTTCCTTCAAAGGCTAACAGGTCAATAGTTTACAACTGTAACCAGTTTGTACAATCGTAATCACGAATTACAACTGTAATCACGAATTAGTTTATATTTATAAATAAAAGATCATAATTTGTACTAACTCGTGATAGTAAATAAAAACTGATTTGTTTACAATCTATAGAATAAAATAAATTATTGTAAATATAATTAGAACTATTCAGTACAAATAATAACTTTATAAATAATAAAAGGGATCTCTTTTAAACGCAGAAAACTTCCAGAGAACCATTTGGTCTTGTCCTTAAGAAACTGCTTTTATTTGTTATATTTTGTATACTTAATTTACAAAAAAATTCAGTTTACCAAAACATCATGGTAGCACTACACCTTTTCAAGATGTAATTGAGAACTTGAAAGTTGTAATTAAGAAATATAAGATGTAATTGAGAAGAAAAAAGTTGTAATTGAAAAACATAAGATGCATTTTAGAACCTGTAAGTTGTAAATAAGAAATCGTAAGATATAATTGTAACGATAAAAGTTATAATTGAGAAAAGTTTACAATATAGATTATCAGAAAGAAGTTCTTTGTGTTTTTAATTTTGTTGCCTTAGTTTACCTTGTAATTTGAGGTTGGATCCTAATTTGGCCAAAGTGGCCATATGGGTTGGTATTCAATAAACAATATACTATCAATAAAATAAAAAAGTGATGAAAAAAATGCATTTGTGGTTTTAGCCGTAACTGGAAAAAAAGTTAGTTAAAACTTTCTTCTTTTTTTTTTTTTTTGTGAAAAATTCATTTGAGAAATCAGATGAATAATAAATAAAACACAGATAATTTATTTACAAAGAAATATAAAGATTATTAAAAATCATTGCAATATTCAGTTAATCATTGTAATGAAATCATTTTAATATTCAATTAAAACACAGTTAAACTTGGGCATCTTCCGTATTTAGAATCGTTACATAATGCTTTGTAGTATGTTGAGCAACACTTGCACAATCACCTTCTATTATTTTATTTTTTTGCTGCAGAACCAGTTCTTTCCAAATACTGTATTCATTGTTCCACAACCCCAGCACTGAATACAGATGGAATGCGAATTGCATTTTTAACGTTGCTTTTATTTTCAGACCAGATTGTTTCCACCGGGTTTAACATTGGACTGTAGGGTCCAAAACGTAACAACGGAGCTGTAAAATGTTTAAACACCCTTTCCAAACAAGTGTGACATGGAGCATTGTCTGTTACGATAACCAAATCTTCTAAAAGACTACCGAATGTAACCCACTGGTGAAACATAACCAACATCTACTCATTACAAGATTCTGCATTAAATAATCCTCTGCGAGTTTCCATTATGACGACATTTGTTGTTGATATAGCTGCGATCAAATGTATGTTTGCAACTTTTGAAGCAGCTTTTTTCATTATTGCTCTTCTTTCTTGTTTGGCACGTCTTTGTGTTTTTATACAAAGAAGGTTAAAATTTGTTTCATCAAACCAAACTATCTGATGATCATTTGTGATTTTTCCGTTGATGTTTCTAACATATTCAGCTCTTTTATATTTGTTTTTATTATTGATTCTTGTGGAACGTACCTTTAACGTACCTTGAACGTACCTTTAGCACTTTTTTTAATAAAAGAAATCTGCCTTTGAGGTAAGTTCTGCCTTGGCGGTTGTTTGTTGTTTTGAGGCTAAAATTAGACTGTCTTCATATTTTTGTTTTGATAAATTGTTATAACATTTTTGCTTTGATCCTCAGTCAATTTTTTTGATTTAAAATTACCTCTTTCGATAAAATTTGAATTTCTGCTGCGAACCCAATTGAAAGCTAGCTTACATTTGACCCCAAAATTTTGCCCTAGAGTCACTCAATCGTCATTTCGCTCAACACATTCAGCAACTCTTCTTCACTTGGTAAAAATAAAACATAATGTTTTCTTTCAACTTGTTCGTTTGTAGTGTATACAAAAGCTTAATTTGATATTATTAACTTATTCAAATTCATCTTTCAGAAAACCTTTTATAATGACCTATGAGCTTACATTGTGAATTCGCAATTACAAATTATGAATTCTCATTTACTTATTATGGTTTCTTATTTACATGTTGTGTTTCTCAATTGCATTTTACGATTTCTTAACTACATTTTGTGTTTCTTAATTACATATTACGATATCTAAATTACATATTGTGTTTCTCAATTACATATTTCGATTTCTTAATAACAATTTTCATGTTTCAATTACATCTTGATAAGTACACCTTTTCAAGTCATTTATTATAAGCTATTAGATAATTGGTATAAATGATATACAGATATTAGGCGTGAAAGTTTGTAACATATATGAACAAAGCGCATATAAAGTTCTATGTTTTATGTTTCAATCTCAGAATGATCCAGGACTACTCATTTTTAAAGATTTTTTTACGTTTAAATCAAACAATAAATATACCTTGCAAAATAATAATTTTTTAAATGAACTATTTTGTCGAATAAAATTCAGTCAGTTTTGTATTGCTCATCGTAGGCCTTATTTGTGGATTTAATAGTTTTGCCTAATTTTGACTAGTCGATATCATTAGCTATTTTTTAAAAAAAAAAAGTTAAAAGAATTCAATTTTTCATTGGATAACATATTTATATATTTTTAGTAGTATATATTATTACATATTGTAAAAAAATTTTTTGTGCCTTTCTTTATTTTTTAATTGCTTGTGTTCATAATTTTAATAATTTGTATTCAAGAATTAATTGACGAAAACTGATAAGAATATTTAAATATATATATATATATATATATATATATATATATATATATATATATATATATATATATATATATATATATATATATATATATATATATATATATATATTAGGGTGGGGCATAAAACACCAAAGTCATTAAAAAAATACCATAATAATTTTTCTCGTTCCTTTTGATATGTGTATTAAAAAAATGTAATTTTTTTTTTTTTATGAGTACTCCTATGGTTGGTCCCAGCAGTCCGAAAATTAGAAAATTTATAATTTTTGTAAATAATAAGGGGGGCAGGGTCACTTACAAATATTTTAAAGATATCTTAAGGGTTATTTTTGTAGCCTGATATATCTTTTTTTAGATTATGTTTTGTTTTGTTGCAAAAGATGATGGAAATGGTCAGCCCTACCTATTTAAATACATGTTTGCATATTTGGGAGGAAGGGGGGGGGGGGAATGTTTAAGTTAAAAAAATCGGTAATTTTTAAAATTTTTATCTTAGTGTAAATAAAAATAATGCAAACAAAAAATAGTTTTGGAAAAATATCTCATCGTGAAGTTTTTCTTGTTGGAAAAAGAATTGGAACAATACCTAATACACAATTGCCAACTAAAAAAACTGTATTGCAATATTACCATTACAGAGATCTTATGCTAAGAGCTGATTTTCCAAACATTTCCTCAGTTAGTATAGCTTCATGTCCTCTTGGTGATTTTTTTACTGCACAATGTGCTGAAATAGGCGGTTGTCTCCAAAAATGTTTACCATGCGTTGTTTATGAGGTGAAGAAAATATGGCAAAAAGCAGGAATTCCTTTTATTAATACTGACAAGCATATCAGGTTTTTATAAATTTAAAATAATTTTAATTTTTAGTTTAATCCAATTTCAAATTTATGTTATATAAGTAGCAATTATAAAGTCATACAGTTTTATATATTTATAATAAATTACATTAATTTGAATGCATTCTTCTACATTGGTTTTAGAGACAAGATTGTTGACTTGGAAAAGAAGAGAAAAGATTTAAACAAACACAGGAACCGTTTAAGTACAAATTTAGTTTTAAAAAGAGAACAGTTTTCAAGAATGCTAGAGGAGGTATTTGATGTAAGTCAAAAGAATTGTGAAGGTATTATTATGAAAGATAAAACTAAAGATATAAAAACTAGAAGAGAAGATGCAGATTTTCTTAATGACCAGAAAGGAGCGCGTGTTCAGAAAATGTTGGGTAAAGATAAAATTTCACAAAAATTTGTAAAAAACAAAACAAAAAGAGAAATGAAAATAAAAAATCAAAGAATAAAAGAGTCCGTAAGAAAACAGAAAGAGTTGGTTACTGAGAAATATGAAAACACAACAAAAATTTTTAATACTTTAGATGATAACCAAGATGAAGAGTATCTACAGTCTTCTAGAAAAATTAGAAAATCTAATGTTGTTCCTCTTATTGTTCCAAAAAATATAGGAAAAGATTTAGCTCCAACAGCATCATGATATGGAATAAGTTCGACTGCACTGAGTGCAACTCTTGCTTCTCTTATAAATAATAGTTCTGGAACGACAGATGATTTTTCTATTTCTAAACGAAGTATTTTGAGGCAGAAAAAATTAAGTATAAGAAAAACTGCCTTTAATATTAAAGACATCTTTATTACATTGGCTAAGGGTAAAAGTCTTACTGTGCATTTTGACTCAAAAATTATGTTAGAAATGAAAGAACTTGGTAAAGAAAAAGTTGAAAGAGTAGCTGTACTAATCAGTTCACCAGATCTCTCAGATTCCCAACTTTTGGGTATTTTAATTGTGGAAGATGGCACTGCTGAGTCTCTTGGGAAAGCAATCAAAAAAACTTTACAAGACTGGGAGCTATTTGACTATGTTGATTGTCTGTCCTTTGACACCACTGTTACAAATACTGGTTGGCTAAAAGGAGTCTGTACTCTTATTGAGCAGTGGAGAAGAAAAGCTTTAATTTGGATGGCTTGTCGTCATCACGTTTATGAATTACATATAAAGGTAAATATTGAAAAAATCATATAATATTTTTATATTTATTTATATATTTAATTAATAATATTTCTTGATGAATTAAATGCTTTATTAATAAAATTTATTTAAATGATTTGAAATAAACATATTTTAGCACTTCTCAAATGTTCTTACTGGTGGTAAAACAAGTGGACCAAAGACTGAGTTATTTGATAGGCTAAAGGGTAATTGGAAATCGATTCTTGAAAAGAAGATAAATTATGATAACCTAAAAAGATTTGACTCAGAAAATTTTTTTTTATCTTTTTTGGAAAAGCAGGTTGGTTTAATTGTCCTATTTAGATTAATGTGTTTAGTAATAAGTTTTAATAATAAAGTTTTTTGAAATTTAGGCTTCTGAATCATTAACATTCCTTCAAAATTGCCTAGATAATGATATATTTCCAAGAAATGACTACCAGTATTTTATAAAATTAGCAGTTCTTTGGTTAGGTGGCAAAGTAACAAAATTTCAATTTAGATTTCCAATGGCTTCGCATCATGCCAGGTTTATGGCACAGGGAGTTTATTATTTAACATATGATCTTCTTCAGCCACAATTCAGTAACTTATGTCCTAACATAATATCATTGCAAGAGGGAAAGCTGATTTATGAAATTGCTTCATTTACAGCACTATTTTATGTTCCATGGTTTATTAAAGCTCCTATCCCTGCCATAGCACCTTCTTTAGATCTAAAAGCTATTAATGAAATGATACAATATTCTGAATTCAGTTTCAAACCAGCAGAAGCCGTACTGAAATCACTTAAAAAGCACAATTGGTATTTAAATGAAAGATTTATGTTTATGTGTCTTGCTGATAAATGTTTACCTGTAGATCAGCTACAAAAAATAGCTCTTAAATTAGCTCAAACAGCGAAGCCCACCAGTTATAAGATGAGGAAACTGAATTCCGAAATTTTTACTGACAATGAAAAAAAAATAACTAAAAATATTGAAGACTTTATTGGTCCTGAAAGCTGGTTTTTATTTGATTTATTAAAAATGACATTACATGAGACAGAATGGCTTAAAACTAGTTCATCAAACTGGGAAAAATTTTCAGGTTATATTAGATTTAAAAATTATGTCACTGGTCTTCTTGTTGTAAATGATTGTGCAGAACGGGCTATTAAACTTGGTCAAGACTTCATTGAAACTTTCAGAAACGAAGAAGATAGCCAAGCTAATTTATTAGTTGTTGCAGATCTTCGGCTAAAATTTCAGACAACAGAAAAAAAATCTTGGTTGAAAACTTTAAAATAATCTTTCTTTAAAAAATAAATGCAAATGTAAAAATATTTTTTATTTAAAATATGTAGGAAAAAATATATACGCCCCTCCCCCCCTACCTCTCAAATATAAACATCATGTATTTTAATGGGTAGGGCTGACCATTTCCATCATTTTTTGCAATAAAACAAAACATAATCTAAAAAAAGATATATCAGGCTACAAAAATAACCCTTAAGATATCTTTAAAATAATTTTAAGTGACCCTGCCCCCCTTATTATTTACAAAAATTATAAATTTTCTAGTTTTCGGACTGCTGGGACCAACCATAGGGGTACTCAAAAAAAAAATTACATTTTTTTAATACACATATCAAAAGGAACGAGAAAAATTATTATGGTATTTTTTTTAATGACTTTGGTGTTTTATGCCCCACCCTAATATATATATATATATATATATATATATATATATATATATATATATATATATATATATATATATATATATATATATATATATATTGGAAAAAATGAATTAATAAAAATAAATTAATAAATAAAGAAAGAAATGGGAAAAAGATAGAAAAGGAACAATTGCATATGTCTGGATTTAATGTGTATCTGCAAATATGTGCGTGTAGTGCGTGTTTGGAGGTGAACCATCTCTTGGCAGTGGTTTGGCGTTTTTGTCGGCAGAATCGTAAACGCACAATCGTATAGTAAACTGGCTTCACATACAGCGACACCATCGTATGGCTCTTTAAATTCTTCTGCTGAACCTTTTGGATGTGTGTATTTGGAAGTACACCTGTACTTTGGATGTGTGTATTTGGAAGTACACCTGTACAAGTATATTTTTCTTATGTTCGATAAACAAGATTTTAATAATCATGTTCGACAAATAATATTCCAATGATTATATCCGACAAATGATATTGAGTGGACGCAAGACGATATATTTATTTTAAAAATTATAGACGTTTATACCTGCATTCTATTTTTTATTTATTGTCATTTTAGACGTGATATTTTTTTAGGAATTTATTATAGTTCGCATATTTCAGCGGTGAAGAAAACTCAGTAGTTTGATGAATGCAAGCAGTGCACAACAATCAAAATAATTAAGAAAAAAAATAAACTTAAAAACTTTTGTGAAAAAGTTCTAATATCACCAACACCGGTTCTGCGTGACAAGACCTGATGGTCTTCTTAGAGTATCCTCGTTTTTTATACTTTATTTCTTATTCTTTATATTTTAACAATACTTTCTCTTGTAATTTTTTCTTTTTTTGTTTATTTGTATCTTTATGTTATATATTGTAATTAAGAAAAAAATAATTCACAATAAATTTAATATAAAACAATAAAGTAACATATATTAAAATATTATATTTACATTTAAAAAACAAGCTCATTTACAATATTGTGTAATCAAATACACATTGTTGCCCCAAATTAACCCAACCATATCGTTTTTTTTTTAATACAAAAATAAATCAGAAAATGAATAAACAACGATGATGATGATGATGATGATGTTGATGATGATGATTTGCTGCCTGTACTAAACGATCAAAAAGTAATGACGTTTGTCAAGACTTAAGTAAATAAGTGAATTACAAGAAAACAGTTACAAGAGTCACTTTAAAGACTAACTTACAAGAAAGATTACTAATATAGATGCAAAACAACACATGACTAAAGATTTTTTGTACACAAAAAAGAAGAATGTTTTCTGTAAAAAACAGCACTCTTTTTCATAAATAATTTAAGGTGTTTAAACTAGTAACAAGGAAAATACTTTAAAAGAGAAAGCTAGCAAGCCAGAATTAACTAAAATTCTTCACGTCAAGAGCAATAATCTTTGTCTTTCTGCTTTTATCTAAACTAATCAGCAGTAAAGAGAAAGAATTGAAGCTTTTTCTGTTAAGGAGTAAGTTGTTAGACTCAAAAAATATTAAAAATATTTTAACTATAGGCTCAAATACTTTGCTAACAGAAGAAAAATAACTAGTTTAGCAATAGTTGGAGAGGAGCAATCGTTAGAGTTTTGAAAAATTGGAACAGTAAATGCCATTTTTCAGCACATAAAAAATCAAGATTTAAATAAGAACTCGCAGAATATTTTAGAGAACATTAAAGAGAGTTCTGGAGATAATTTCAAAATTGACTGCTGCTATAGAAAACTTCAATTAATAAATAACCTCAGCAAAAAAACAAAAACGGTCACCCGTTTAAAAATGTTATTTATTGAGACTTAACATTTTACATTACCGTTAGGTAACAAATGTTCGTTATTTTTACGTAGTCGAGACTTTTTACGCAAATAGACGTAAAATCTTCAAAGTTACGTATCAAATATCCGTTATTTTTGATCTCACGTGTAAGTAATGCAAGGTATTTTATAAATAATTATCTTTAGATTACAATTTTAATATTTACGAATATAAAAAAATATTGTTTCAATAAGAATAAAAACAAAACTAAAAGCAGTAATCAAATATATTTTATTTTTTTAAATTCCTTTAACTATAATTTTATTTAAAAAATATATATAATTAAAGGAATTTAAAAAAGGTCTTTTTATATTTGTCCTTATTAACAACTCTGGCAATCTTTTAGTAACTCCTTAACCTTGGCAAGCTTCAAAGACAAAAATTTTGTCTTTGGTTTTGAAACCTGGGGCCTTGTCCTTGTAACATAGGAACTTTTATTATTATTGTTAATATTATTGTTATTATCATTATTGTTATTATTATATACGGTTCTATTATTGTATAAAGTAGCTTTTAAAAGTGTAACAACCCAGCAAACATTATTTTAGTGGATTTGCAGTGGACCTATATAGACATATTTTAGCGGTTCATTGGAGTTTTGCTAGCCATTAGTGGCTAGCCACTTTTGGCGGCTGCCAATAATAGTCCACTAAGTAACCTATGAGCAAAATTGCATATATAGATAATGCCTAATTGCCTATATAGGTCCACTGAAATTCCGCTATAGAACGTTTGCTTGGCAATTGCGGTAGTGGTGTAGCGGTAAAGCGCTCGCTTCATAAGCGAGAGGTTCCGAGTTCGATTCCCACCACGTCCCTGGTAGTACCGCGCTCAACTTGTTTCTCCGCGTAGCGGCCTTGTTCGTCAAGGTTCGTGTTTCGAAGCTATAGAGTTGAGAGAGGGTTATAACCACTAATAAGTAGCCTCCTTGTCTGTAGTGGCCTTCTCGGCCTTGAGGAGGTGAATAACAAAAAAAAAAAAAAAAAAAAAATTTAGACGTAACGGAGCCTAAAAAATATCATAATAATGTTATTATACGTCGTTTTGTTGAAAATTGAAAGATTTTTTTTTTGTCGTGACAAAGTAACCGACTGAGACAAAACTGTTGTACATTAAAAATAAATAAAAAACACGATAAATAGAAACATAGCATAAGCAAAAATTTACTGAGTTTAATTAATTAAAAATAAAAGAATGTAATGTTACGTCTCAAATCGGTTACCTGTTGTAACCAATTTGAGGCGTAACGTATCTTCCAAATGTTGTAGGGGTTAGGATGTTTAAAAATGGATGATCTATATTAACTGGAATGACAGAAATGATGCTGTCATTAAATTCAAGAAATTATTTATATAAAACGTTCTAAGTAGTAGTAAGTTCCAATCCGCGTATCAGTTATAGAATGTTACACATACCATTGTAAATAATATTAAAGATTTTCTTACATTCTGAGAAAAAATTTTACTACTCTGAGAATAACAAATCTTTTCATAAGATTTTTGTGCATAGATTTCTTTTTTTTTTTTTTTTGCATAGATTTCTTGCGGTTTAGCAGGAACATTTGGATTGCCACACTATACAAAATTTTGCAGGCTGAAACTGTTAGCAAAGCAGTGTTCAATTCAAAAAAGACATTCATTATCAGAGGAGAGCCATGAAAACCATGAAGTGATGAATTGATGCTACTATTTTTCACATTGCGGAATATCCTACATTTAAGGGAGTATGTCTCAAAACAGAGAAATATTTTGCAATAGCTAATTGAAGCTGTGGCAAATGAAGCTTGTCATAAACGTCATTTATTACATCAACTTCTTTATGTTGAATTAGGTTTAGTAAAAAAATCATCAACTCACAAAAACTAGCGTTCTTACTCTTCATTAACAGTTTCAGGTTTTTTAAATGCATGAGCTGTATCAGGGCTATTAAATAATTTTTGTGAATGCTTTGCAAAACTTTGTCCCACTATCAATTGCAATCTTCGTGATTTTATCTTGAATTATCTCTTAAAAGTTGGTTCTTCAATCCAGTGTCTATGACACCAATATATGATCGATTATGAGCTGTTTCTGTAACAGACAGGAAACTTTATGACGCATGACTTGATATCAATCATTAATTCGTATTATGACTGTCGACAGATGAGTGCTCCTTTTGGTGTTAAATCAGTTATTGTTATCATAAATTATTGATTACATTTACCAAAAGTCTACTATACATAACTCAAAATGTTTTACGTGGTAAGAGGATGAGATTTAAATGCTCTTTCGTGGTGCTCTGTGACAAGACCGTTAGGTCTTCTTAGGGCACCTAAAACAAAAATAAAAAATAAATTAATAAAAGTTTGTCAGTAACTTAAACGCATTCAAATTTGTGTAAGGAAATTCAAATTTACTATTTATAACAGCAGTACTGGTGGTCGCAATTTCGATTATACCAACCTAGCAAACATCCTATTGCGGAATTTCAGTGGGCCTGTATAGACATTTTTAGCGGTTCACTGAAGTTTTGCTCAACGGTTACTTAGTGAACCATTAGTAGCAGCTACCAAAAGTGGCTCGCCAATAACTAGCTACTATATCACATGTTGGAAAGTTATGGGCTGGCCACTTATAGTGGAAGTAACTAATGGTCCACTGAGAAACCGATAAGCAAAAACCGATAAGTGAAGGTGATTGAAGGAAGAGTAGTCCAAAAAAGCACATAAAAAGTAAATGTGCACATAAAAGAGAAACTAGAGCACATAAAAAATAGTCAGAGGATTCAAATCTGATTTCACATCATAAAAGTAAACTTCACATCATATAAGTAAATTATATACATTAGGTATATGCCCTGACCAATATATAGTCAAGTTTAAAATTATTACAAACCTTGACTGAATCATAAATAGTGCATGGTATCGTAAGCAATAAGTTATGGATTTTTATAATCATTTAAAATTTGAAACAATTAATTCGTTATGAGGGCTTGACAATACTAATCAAAGTCATCAAACAGCGACACCTTCCAATCATAAAAATGCCATTGTTAGTACTCTGAAATTATAGTTTTAATGGAATCAGCCTCTCTTAAAGCTACTATAGAGTTTGGTAAACTTCACTATCAGCCAACAGCCCAGAGGGCACGCGGACGTCCATAAGACGTCCATGGACGTCCGATATTGGACGAACGGACGTCCATTTTGGACGTCCATAAGACGTCCTATGGACGACTAAATGAAACGGCACTCGTCCGCCCATTTCGGACGTCTATTGACGTCCATGGACGTTTAAAATTGGACGAACGGAAGTCCATTTTAGACGTCCATAAGACGTCCTATAGACGACTAAATGAAACGGCATTCGCCCGTCCATTTTGGACAACTATGTCTATAATTTCTAATATTTTAGACGTCCATGGACGTCTAAAATATTTTTCAAAATATGTCTAACTAGATAGTCTAATTAGATATATCTGTGTGTCTAGGTAGAATTACATCTGTGACAGAGTATAAATATTAGTTTAAAAACTTTGATCAGAATTTCAAATGCTTATAAAAAGGTGTGCTAAAATAAAAACAACTGAAATATGTAAAAAGCATTTACTTTCAAAAGTAATAAATTTACAAAGCAACAATTTTAAGTTGCTTCTTCTTCGTCATCATCGTCAACGTCAGCATCGTTAACTATTTTTACTTTCGGCAACGCCCGCTTCAATAAATCGCCAACAAGGGCTTCGATAGTTGCGGCATCATAACCGGTTCTTTCAGATACTAAGCCTTCTAAACAAACAAAAAAGTAAATTACAATTGTTAGTCTTCTGAACAAAGAAATGGTTTTTATATAAACAATTTTTTATTTTTATATGTAAATATAAAAATAACTTTTTTTTTTAATTCAACTTAGGAATGCATAATAAAATGATTGCCTCACCTTTAATACACTTGTAATGTTCTGTAGCTGTAAACTTTAGCTTGCCTTTCAATCCATCTTTACTAAATAAGTTTTGGACTTGTGGCACCATTAACTGGTTTAAAACATTTTTGACAGTTTTGCGTGCTGTTGCACCACCAATGGCTTTGATTTGAGTGATCTGAGAAATTGTTAAATTATTAAATCTAATAAGTTCTAAAATCTAATACCGTAAAAGTTAAATTTTATATTGCACCTTTACATTTTCACAAACACGATATACTAACGTTACAAGAAACATTACTTGAATAATCATCAGGAACATAATAGATTCCACATACAAATAACATACAACTTTGTTGTATGTTATTTGTGGTCATCACCTGTTTTAATAGTATATAGAATATACTCCTGAAAAGTTTAATGTTTATACCTTGTTTTTCATAGCACTAGAACTTGCTCTGAGAATTTCCTCTTCTTCATTAAAACACTTAATATCTTTATGTGGGATTGTAATTATGACACCCACATCAGTAGCACCACTTTTTGGTTGTGTTTCCATGTTGTCCAATCGCTCCATAATTTTAATTTGATTTTGCTGCAACAATTCTAGTTTTATTAGCATGGCATACTGAAACTCTAAATATAAATTCTTTATTTGTATTGAAGCCAACAGGAAAAAACATTTATAAAACTAGAGGTAAAATTAGCTTTTAAAATTTTAAAAGAGAAAGATTATAAGAGCAGAGAAATAAAGATCATCACAAACCTTAATACCATGCAAAAACTTACGTTTATTTGTCATTTCCTTAAATGAAACACCACCATCACCTATCTTGAAAGATGTTGGATTTTTGTTAAAGTGGTACGATTCTAAATCCAATGATCGTTGGAAATCTTCATTTGGTCTTGGCTGTATTACACAGCCCACTTTACTTTTTTTCCATGGAGATATAAGTGGCACACCCATTTGAATTGGTGATGAAGAACCAGATGGTGTGCACTTTAAAACATTCAAATTTGGACTTGGAACTCGTTCCTTTGGGTTGAGTATATTTGAAACTATAAAATCAAAAAAAATAGAATAAAAAATTAAATAATCCCAGAACACACCAATTAAATACCCAACATATTAAAGCTCTATATACATTATTATCATAAATTGCATTGGTCTTATTTTATCAATTTTTTCTTCTTATTATACTAATTTCTTCAAGGTCCAGGGGTAACTATTGTGTAATTTTTGTTAAAACCTTATCTCAAGCCTATAACTGTGAAAAAATAACCTTGCTGAACAAAGAAACTACACAAGCAAGTTTCTGAAAATATTAACTTTATTACAAAATATATAACAGTATATCATCTGACAAAAAAAAAAAGCAAACAGTTTTTAAATGAACCAATAGATACACTTACCAGGACGATCATCATTTTCATCTTCAGTTAAAAAGTTTAACATTGCCTGACATGTTTCATAACTTCCACACTCCAAAATAAATTCTAACAACATAAACTCTTGCCAGCCAGGTTCTGGACTAGCCCATTCAGATAAATAAACACCCACAGTTTTTTTTCCTCGTGGAGGATAGTATACTATACTTTCTTCTGCATTAACCCAGTGAGTAGGTACTACTGTCTTAGTGTCAATACCATCTTCTTTAATTGCAACAGTACTGTACAACCTACAATTTTAGATAATTATAAACTAAATAGCAAATAAGTCATAACAATTAAACTTACTATTTATTATGTACAATATATCAATGCAAAATTGTAACTCTTGTATATTTTGAATTGTTTTGAGGATAAATTTTATGTTTTTGTAAAACATATATGATTCTAGAAATTAGCTTCATAGTTAAAAAATGTATAAACCTTCAATAAATACATAAAAAACAAAAAAATATGCAATTTCAAAAATTCACATTATTTAATAAAGATATTACAACTTTGTTATTTTTATATGGAATACACACACATTTTCTAAGTAAGTCATGCATGTTAATTGTTTGCATTGCTAGACTACAATTTTTGTTTTTGATATAGTATATATTAAGTATCTTAGATTCTACAAAGCTGTCAAAGAAATTGTTTAAACGATTCTTTTTGTAGATTTCACAAACTAATTGATCGTTTGGTAAAATGTTTTTAACAAAAACAACAAAATATTTCGTCATGAAACAAGCATTCTTAGAAACATCAATTTTAGTTATTAATTTTTCTTTACGTGGATCATCTAATTTATGTTCGCTTAGGCGTTTTGCAAGTTCTACTAAAGGATTTTGTTTACCTCGTGCTAATCTTTTTAATTGTTGCAAAAAATTCTCAAACTGGAAGCAAGAAATCTCATCCAAACTACTTTCAAAATGTTCAACATCATCTGTTATATGAAGACAGTGAACGTTGTAGACACAAAATGTGTCACCAAAATGTTCATGAGTGTTAAACACAAAATACTCCAAAAGTTTTTTAGCATGGCTCAAATATATTCTCCTATTAACATTACTCTCCTCGCACAACAAGCGGAGTGCTCAAGATAAGCTAAGAAAATGTTTATACATTTTAGGATTGAGAATATCCTTTAAAACAACGATACCCACATATAGTAAAAAAGTTCTTAGTTCTGTGGCTTTCCATCTATTGACATCTTCTAAAGATCTTGTTTGACGCACAAAATCTGATGGCAACTTCCCATTTAAATTAGTGAGTAAATGAGAAATCTCTTTTAAATAAGGTGTTGATAAACGACCATCAAATATTTGGGAATATGTACCTTTGTAGTAGTATAACATACGTCTCATAACACCTAAATTAACTAAGTGCATATAGTCTAGAGCAAAATCCTGAATCATGTCTAAACCTTCAATGTCAAACAGTGGAGTTCGTGTTTGATGATGGCACCGACCATCTTTGTCTTGTTTAGAGTATAATCTAGCTTTTAAATCAGCATTGTTTCTATTTGCAATTGTTTCGTGACTTTTATCATAAACAATACGACCGTGAACATTTAAACCAAGCAAATTGCATCTCTCGCATGCATAGTATCCAGTATGTTCAACTGTGCCTTTTAAGAGTGCCCTAGCAGGAGCATCACAAGTTATCGCTAACAAAGAAATACTGAAGATCTTACCAAATATTTCTTCTGGCTGTTTAAAAGTCCTTAACTCTTCTGCAAAATCTGCTAATAATTCTGAAGCACGTGGCTTTATTTCACCGCCATACAATCCAACAACAAATGGTTTAAAATGTCCAAATTGACAAAGTATAGGCCAAACTTGGTAGACACTGGATTCAAAGAGTGGTAGACCATCTACATTACATATAAGATTAATTTTAGTGGAGTTGAAGTCTTGAACTTGCAATACATTTTTAATACCTTGTTTTATGCCAAAATAAATGTAATTTCCATTTTTTAAAGATGCTGTTTTCACAACTCTTCTTGTACACAAAAGTGTCCTTGCATCTTTTGGCATTTCCTGGTGCCCATGACGATTTAAAATTGTCAATAAATCATTGGTACATTGCCTTGTGCAGTTGTGTTTTAAACTCCAGTTTTTTATTTCATTTTGAAAAATATTTGTTTCAAATGGCTCTTTTTCAATATCACTATTGTTAAAGACATACATTTCTTCCTGATCACCATCTTTAATATCTGTGAATCTCTCTATCTGATTTTTAATAATTGAATCAGAAGAAAAAACATATTTTTGTAGTATCGTGTTACTAAATGTTGGCCTTAAGGCACTAGTTAAACTCGGATACACAACATTTTCTGCAGCAAAATTACATACAGATTCACTAACTGCACTCTGTAAGCCTTCAAAATCTGAACTTTTAAAATCTTCCTTTCGAATAAAAGATTGGGAAAATTCACAGACAGCTTTTTTAGAATTTCGCCAGTCTGTAAGTCGCTTTCTTCTAAATTTAAATAATCTATTAATTTAACTTATACAAAAATTATAAATAGGTAAAAAGCAACTATATGGCTGCATCTTACTAAGTTTTATATTTTTTATGTTATATATGGCTATAACACTATAATTATTTAAGTGTTAAGTTTCAAAACAAATTTATATATATATTTATATTAAATATATATATATATATATTATATATATATATAAATATATATTTATATATATTTAATATATATATATATATATATACATATATATAAGTATATATATATTTATATATATTTAATATATATAATATTAATATATATATATATATATATTAAATAAATATATATATATATATATATATATATATATATATATATATATATATATATATATATATATATATATATATATATATATATATACACATTTATACACACATTTATATACACTGCAGTGTATATTTATAATTAGATACATGCATAAATTTTAACAATATTTTTATATATTTAGTATATATAACTATATTTAAATGTATATTATATATTTGAATACCAAAACATTGACATGAAAAAAAAAAAAAATTTACTTGAAATATAAAATACATTAAAACCCACTCGTACCTTTGTATTTTCTTATCGATAGAAACATTTTTTCTTTTTGTTAATCTAAGCTTCGAATCCATTATAATATATAAATGCAAAATTTAATAACACCACTTGGAGATGATCTCAGTTTTAAAGAGAATCACTTTACTTTAAACACACGTGGGTTGAAATAAAATAGTTCGTTCGGCCGGATCAGAATCGACCCGTTTCGTCTTAATAGGTCTGTTTTAGACTTGGACGAACATTGGACGTCCTATGGACGTCTAAATAGGTCCGTTTTAGACGTGGACGAACGAACGAACTTAGTACGTCCTATGGACGTCCTTGGACGTCCTGTGCCCGCTGGGAGCAGTACACAAAAGACAAATTATAAAATTATTATAATTGGTTAATAAACAGCATCACTAACACAGGGGTACTGGTCACAAACCAATAATACTCATGCATAAAAAATAATAGAGAGTTTGCTGGGTGAGGGAAGATAAGAAGAAGTCTTTGAAGATTAACAAGACCTTTAAATATACCAAATGACTCTAAAATAAACCCAAAACTATTTGATATCTAGAAGCTATGAAATACCAAAATCAATTAATTAGACTTTCAAACAAAGGAGACCTGAAATATTTAGGGTTTGAGACAATAGAAGAAATTTTGCAAACTTAATCCCACACATAAAAAGAAACAGTTACATTATTAAATACATTGTTAAAACAAATTTGAGATTATATTTTCTTACAATGCCATATTAGTAGGTACGTGGACTGAAATTTTTAAATTGAGGATATACTAAAATGTTATATATCATTAGAAAGCCCTTCAATACAGTATTTTAAAGATAAAAAAATTATCAAAAACGAACAATTCAAAAAAAAGTTATGACGTTTTTAGTAGCAAATTTTAGATATATGGATTTATTGAATAAACTGGTTCCAAAATTATTATTTTTTTCACTGAAATTGTTATAACTTTGTCAAATCTTATCCAAATGCCTATAACTTGGTATCAAAAGATAGATGTAAGAGTAGGCTACAAGTTTATATTAGTATATAGATATAGGGGGTGTCTAGAGGGCCAGAGGGGGTTCGGCACACTATCGTAAGCCTTAAAAAAATACAAGTTTTTTATCTGAAAGATTGTTTTTTCTGATAAATTTTTTTATCTTTATACACAAAAATGTGTTCTAATTTGCTTCCATTCCATTTTCAAATATTAGTGGTCTATCTTATATTAAAGGGTGGATGTTTTCGTTACGTTTTAACACCCTCATAGTGAAATGTTACATTCTTATAAATACTTTAATTTTAAAAACACTGATTATATTTTGTGTTCAAAAGTATAAACTATACTTTCTTACTCTACAGCGTTTACAAGTGGTGTATAAATTGGCATTAGGGGTGGGATATGTGCCACGCCTAACTCCTCCTCCTCCCCCCCCCCCCCCATCTTCTTAGTCTTCCAACCTAAAAAAAAAATTTGTAAAGAGATTTGAAAAAAGATTTTAAATTGAGTTTATTGAAAAAAAGAAATTAGTATACAAGTTTATTTTACTACATTAGTTAGGAAAGGGGCGTGTGCCACAACTAACGCCCCCCCTCCTTTTCATATTCCTTTTATATTCAAACTTGAAAAAAATGTCAACAGAAACTTAAAAACGTTTTTAAATTGCTTTTAAATAAAATAAAGACATAACTTTACAAATCTTATCACATTACAAAATGCAGTTTGGAGTATCCACCCTAAAAAAAAGACTTTTCATATTTATCAACTCAATAAAATATTACACATAAATTTAACACTGTATTTAATATGGGCTATGAAATCCTCAAAAAGTCCTGATCGTATCTAAAAGTTTATAACTATTTATAGGTACAACTTGACTACTTTTTATACTACAACTATTAATCACATTGAAAACATACAAAATATTTTATTAAAACTATTACACTTGTCAATGCTTCATTTTAAAATTATTTTGGGTAAAAAAATTTTAAATAAATAATTCAAATGTTTGAAAAAATTGAGACAAAACGGAAAACAAACTTGATGGTATTACATATACATTTTTAATAAAAAAACAAGAATGGTGGTGCCTAATGATTGTGTATGCCACCATTAACCACAAAGCTGCTACCATGCTGTCTTCGCCTGCAAACTTCTTTACAACAGTTTTCTTCTGCTGTAGCTCCTAGCACCCCTGTTAGGGGATAATAGATCCAGCTAAATGATTCCCCGTCTCTCCCTCTTAACCGGACCCATCACAAAAATGAGCGATTGCTAGTCGGTCCAGGGTGCTGATACATGTATCTCTGATAGACACCATATGTAAGATCTAATGACATTGAATTGTAAATAGATTAGTTATTTTCACAAATAGTTGGTTTATATTAAATGTTACATAATACCATTCAGTACTAATCTATTTACAATTCAATGTCATTAGATCTTAAATATGGTGTCTATCAGAGATACATGTATCAGCACCCTGGACCGACTAGCAGTCGCTCATTTTTGTGAATGGTATTATGTAACATTTAATATAAACCAACTATTTGTGAAAGTCATTGGCTGAACAAATAAAATGAAAGACAATCAACTATATATTTTAAAAATGTCAATCAAAGTAAAAATTTAAATACTACTCTTGATTTTACTTCTACTGCACTTTGATGGATAACATAATAAAAATGTATTAAATAGTGTATGTAAATAGAAATATTATGAATTCAATAATCATTCAGAAAAATAATTAAATCATAATTTTACTAGCAGAAGGTTGTGCTGATTATAGAGAAGCTTTTTTAAACATACTAATTGTAGCAGCTGAAGATGTATCTCAAGGTTAACAAAGTTGTAATAAAAAACAAATTTGCAAATGTCGAGAAATGCATACATATTAAAAAGTAACAAAATTGTTACTTTTTAATATGTATGCATTTCTTGACATTTGCAAATTTGTTTTTTATCAGCACAACCTTCTGCTAGTAAAATTATGATTTAATTATTTTTCTGAATGATTATTGAATTCATAATATTTCTATTTACATACACTATTTAATACATTTTTATTATGTTATCCATCAAAGTGCAGTAGAAGTAAAATCAAGAGTAGTATTTAAATTTTTACTTTGATTAACATTTTTAAAATATACAGTTGATTGTCTTTTATTTTATTTGTTCAGCCAATGACTTTCACAAATAGTTGGTTTATATTAAATGTTACATAATACCATTCACAAAAATGAGCGACTGCTAGTCGGTCCAGGGTGCTGATACATGAAATTTTACAATTTTTTTGTTATCTTTAGTCCAATCTACACAGTCTACCACTGGTAAATTTGTGTAGGATAATTTTTAGTATTGATTATAAAATTAAAAATACAATCAGCAACGAGTGGTAAGTTTAACAATTTTGTTAAACTTACAACTCGTTGCTGATTGTATTTTTAATTTTATAATCAATACTAAAAATTATCCTATACAAATTTACCAGTGGTAGACTGTGTAGATTGGACTAAAGATAACAAAAAAATTGTAAAATTTCAAAAGTAACAATCGTCAAATCAGTTCTGTGTAAGATACAACCTTATTAATAAAATGAAAATAAACAATCAAAATATAACAGTAAAAATATAAAAATATATATTTATTAAACAATACGCTAACATTAGGAATGTATATACTTTGGTTTATAATGGTATAATGGTATTTATTATGCATACTTTGTTTATATATAAATTATGTTAATTTGGTTGTAGTTATATATAAACGATGTTATTTATACTTATGAAATCTTAAAAATAAGCATAATATTTAGTAGAGTCTAAACAATAAGTAAACATAAGGCATGCTAGTATAATGATTTAAATAATAGTCCAGTTATGGAAGTATACAATCGAAGTAAAAAAAGATAATAACAATAATATCTTTTATTATAGTTGAAAAACACTAACAAATTTTTTGTTAGGAATAAACCAATGAAGAATCTGATTTGTATACTTATTTATTTATGGTGTGTTAATAAAATTGTCAACTGATACTATCACTTAACAATCCATTCAAAAGCAAAAGTCTTTATCTGAAACATTATTCTTTTTATATGTAACCTAAGAAAACAATAAGTTTTTACATTTATCATTATTTTTTGTTTCAAACATAAGTTAACTATAATATTATTATGAAATAAAAGAAATTAACTTTAATCTGTTAGAGAATTAAAAACACTTTTATTTATATTTTGCACTTTAATTTTAATCTAATAATAAAAATCAACATAATACAAAATTGCAATAATTTTTGTAGAGTCGGCCCCCCCCTTATCCGCCCCCGTATTTCGCTTACCGAAAAAAACAACAACAAAAAAACGAAAATAGGCACCAAAAGCTCTACACTAATTAAACTATTTGCTGGTATTTATTTTTCGTTGAAAATTGGCATGTAAATAGGAAATGCATGTAGAAAATTATTTTATTAATAAAAAAAGGGGGATCGACATTTTTACGACTGCAATTTTATGTGCGAACATCAACCAAATTTTCATGCAAAATTTTCGAAAAAATAATCCATAAAAAAGTATGCTAACCATACATTATAGTTATAAAAAAATCAAGATTAACCTTTCTTTTTTTAAAAATTGTCTAGGTTCATATATATTTATAATAAGAATCACCACAAAATAACGTTTGCCTAGAACTACCTAAAAAAAGTGGTAAACTTAATCTAACACAAATTAAACTATTTGCTGGTATTTTTTTTTCGTTGAAATTAGGCAAGTGAATAAGAAATGCATGTAGAAAACTGTTTTAATAATAAAAAAAGGGGGATCGACATTTCTCCTACTGCAATTTCATGTGTGAACATCAACCAAATATTCAGGAGCAAAATAATCCATAAAAAAGTTCAGTAACTATACATAAAAGTCTTGAAAAATCAAGATTAGCTCTTCTTCTTTTAAAAAAGTATCTATGTGTATATATGTTTCTAAAAAAAATTCTACAAAAACACGTCTGTCCTACGCTGCCTAAAAAAAGTGTTAAAAAAATGAGAACCAAAATTTTAGCATAAAAATCGGTTCCGTAAATCGCGATTTCCGCATACCTAATATTAGCCTAATGTAAATTTGACAAGAAGTTCGAGTCTCCGCGCATTTATTATAAAGTTATAGCATATTTTTTTTCTTAATTTATTTATTTTGTTGTAATAGTTATTCTGAATAAATAAAAGAACGGAAAAAAAAAAAAAAATTGACCATTAACCATTTTTTGCATAATAGACGTTTGCTGCACAATGTTTGTTAAAGTCAATTATTTTCTTTCATCCATTTTTTAAAATCTTTTACCTTGATAACTTATAGCATAAAAATACTTTTATATAATTGCATTCAATAAAGATATTAGAAATAAAAGTTGGTTTACATTAATTGGAGAGTACTAGTTTGCGGATCAATATAACTCGGGGCGTCATTAAAACCGTTTTAATAGCGGTATACATACCGGCTACTTGTTGCGGAAAGAGCTATAGAAACGGATGTACCTAATATTTTTTTGTATATTTTTTAATTTTCTAATGCAACTGTAATTCTGCCTGTATTTTATGAAGTTTATTTGAGTTGGCAGTTTTATAAAGTTCAATTGAGTTGGAAATTAAATCTTACTTTTTTTAATTTGGTATATAATAAAAAGTCACACAAATTAAGAAGCTATTAGTCAATTGATGGTAATATTTAAATTGAAATTCTTATTTCAAATAATATTTGTAATAACAAAATTAATAACTATTTATTATAACTTTTAAGCCAAGTTATAAAACAGTTATAATAATAGTAATAATAACAATATTAACAGCAACAACAATAATAATAATAACAATAATAGCAATAATAATAATAACAATAATAACTATAACAATAATAATATATCGTTATTATGATTGTTGCAAATGTTCTTAATATTATTTGTTGTAAATATGGTATTAGTATTAATAATAGTATAATTCATGTTATTATTGTTACTTTTATTATTGTTATTATTGTTGTTATTATTATTTGTTTGTTGTATTGTTATTATTATTATTATTATTATGATTATTACTATTGTTACTATTATTATTATAATTATTATTGTTATTATTTTTATTATTGTTATTATTTTTATTATTGTTATTATTTTTATTATTGTTATTATTTTTATTATTGTTATTATTTTTATTATTGTTATTATTTTTATTCTTGTTATTATTACTAATATTATTATTATTATTATTGTTATTATTTTTATTATTGCTATTATTACTAATATTATTGTTATTATTATTATTATTATTATTATTGTTACTATTGTTACTATTAGTGAATATTATATGATAATGCTACAATTAAGTGGCCTAAAATAAAGTTATTTTTCGGATAAAAAAAAAACAACAACATAGAAAAATGTAAAAATAAATCCAAGAAAAAATATATACATATTTATAATGATAATTTATATATATATAATAGTTAATAATTACAAAAAAATATATTAAATAATAGTTATAACAGTTATACTTAATATTTTAAAATGCTTTTAAAGTCTCTAGGAACGAGAGTGCAAAAATAACTTGGATTTAGGTCACCTAACTGTAGTAATACCTAATTGTATTATTATAAGCCTTATCTCTTATTATCTTATATATAAAGAACCTTATAAACCATCTAAACTCATAGAAAAATTGCATGCTGATCAGACAAATCTTATATCCCAATTCCATACCAAGTCAGTTATAAGCAATTGTCAAAAAGCAATCTTTATAGTTTGTAGTACTAAGTACATAGGAAAGTCAAGTTTTCTATAAATTATAAAATTATCGGAAATTTTTTACTTTTTAAAGTTAAGTGTTTTATTTATCTATAGATTAGGTTTCTATAACTGAATGTAAAGGCCTTTTATTTCATCTATTAAACAGAATAATATTAGTTTAATATCTTAATTTTGTTATTGTCAATTTAATATCTAAAAAGATATAGTATCTATAAAGGTAAAACAATTTTAAATTTAGATAAAGTGTTTAAAGATTTTTAAGATGGTTTTTTGAAATTCTGTGCAAATTTTTTTATATCCTGCTAATCACTATTACTTTACTTTGCTATGATCATCAGGAGATTGTTTTATATTGTTTTGTATTTTTGTTAACTAAAACATAGTATTTAAATTAATTACATATTTTTTTAGATGTAATATAAATAAACAATGAATGAAATGGCTTTCTCAAGCATCTATGATGTTGATCATCGCCATGGTCATCTTTATTGTCCTCAACCAGAACATATACATTATGTAGCCACAGAGCAATATGCATCTTCAGAATATTCAAATGAATACTCAAGTGAAGAAAAAGTAAGTTTTTATTTATTTAGATTATTTTAAGTAATGCTGTAATAATGTTATTATATATTATTGGTTTCAAGATGCTAAGTTATTAAACAAAATGTTTAACAATGTGTTACTATTTGAATGTACAAGATATCTCTAGATTTCAGGTGTTCAGGTTATTTTTTTTGAAAGTTTTTTTTTTGAGTATACATTATATATGATAATTAATAATTATTTTAATAAGAATGATATATACTGGTGAAGCAAATAGTTCTATATATACAATCACAGCGCAGCTATATTCTGCATTAGGCTTTTATATTCAATTTCTAATAATTTATGCTTAATTTAAAAAGGTTATATATATATATATATATATATATATATATATATATATATATATATATATATATATATATATATATATATATATATATATATATATATATATATATATAGTTCTATAGTTTGTTGCATTTGGGAAGCACGGAAGGAAAAAAGTGATTCTTACGCCAACACATACGTCACTATTAATTACTTTTGACTTTCGTCTAACATTTGCGTGTTGGACGAAAGTCAAAACCATTAATTTAATTACAAATAATTCGTTTTTTAAAAAAACCACAAAAACGCAAATTTAATTGACCAGAATTTTTTTAAAAACATTCTGAATGTTTTTAACAATATAAACAATGTTTTTATTTTAATTTTTTTCAATAAAATGTTTTTATTTTTGATTTTTTTAACAAAATGTGTTTATTTTTTTTACTGTAAGTCATGCGCGGAGTGTTGCCATATCGACTATCTGACTCGCAAGGGAGTGCTGCTACATCGACTGACAAATAGCCTGACTCGCAAGGGAGTGCTGCTATATCAACTGACAAATAGCCTGACTCGCAATGGAGTGCAGCTGCATCTACTATCTTTTAGCCTGACCCGCAAGGGAGTGCTGCTACATCGACTGAGGGTTTGGTTGGGGCAGGCAGTCTATCAAATAATAAAAAAAAAATTCTGGTCTTGCATTTTAATTTTTACTTTTTGTCAACAAAATATGGAAAAAACTTTCGGACAACATATAAGAGTTCTATATATATATATATATATATATATATATATATATATATATATATATATATATATATATATATATATATATATATATATATATATATATATATATATATATATATATATATATATATATATATATATATATATATATATATATATATATACAAAAAATTTTGTATATGTAATAAATTATAAAAAAATAAAAAATAAATAAAAAAATAGTAACAAAATGTAAATAAAAAAAGTAATAATATGTAAGTAAATTAATTTTTAAATAAGCATTTAAAAATTATTTAATAATACTGTTAATTTAATTGTCTACTATATATCTTTATGTTTTACATGTCAAATATTGTTCAGAATTATCAAAGATGTATCCAGAAGTTTTTTGGGCATACCAGTCTGTCTGCGTTTAGGGGAGCTTTTTTTTCTTTTTTTCTTTAAATTAAGCAATTAAAAACATAAAATCTTAAAAAAGTAACTTTAGTTTTTCTAAATAGTAGAAATAGGAATAAGTAACCAAAATGTAATGTTAAGTAACCAAAGTAACCAAAATAATCAGTAGTGTTATATTAACGGTTTTAACGTCAACATTGATTCACTGCTTATTTTATTTGCTAACTAATATAAACTATGAGATCAAATTTATTTCCTTACTGCTTCTCCCGCAAGAGAACCTTTATAACTACAACATTTAATAAACAATAGATTTATATATAAACATATTTCTTTTAAATAAACCAACAAGATTTATTTAAGGCATATTAGAAAGGATAGATATTTTATTAATCAATACATCTCAATAAATGTCAGTTAGCTCTTCATAAGTTTAGTTTGTTAAATTTCCTGGGCCAACCAAAGAAATTCGCATAAGGCAATCAAGTGCTATCATATTAAGCCTATTTCTTTGTTTAGAATGTATTAAGTTTAGCATAGAAAACAGTATAAATAGCATCACTTGTTATCGGGTGTTCGTGCTTATATGTATCAATGTTACTTTTCTTTAAATTGCCTTCTTTTACTAAAGCTTGAATTTTTAGGTTCCTTTTTATTTCAAGATTAAATAAGATTTCTCTATAATCAGAGGGAAAGTGATGGATATCATCTTCATTATCTTGAATAGAATTATACAATGGTGGTGCAATAATTTTTTCCCCATCAATAACAGCAGGTTTTGCATGGCCATAAAATTGTGAAAGTTTACTAATGTTAGCTGAAAGTTTGTTGGGATCTTGATTTTTACCAGTTGCATTAAATGCATCAAATGCTAAAAATACATTGTCATTAATTTGCATTGGTGCATCAATTTCCTCTTTTAATCTCCTCATAAATGGCACTTATTTTCTTTAAAAACTCAATTGTTTCTGGTGTTGACATCGTGTTAAACAAGTTATTTTTTCTTAATCGACCTACTAGTGCTTGACGCTCTTTAGATATAATGAGAAATTTATTTGAATGAGTGTTAAATAATGGAGTTTTGCCGTTGGCTATATCGTTAAGCTCATTTTATAAAAGGTCTAATTTTAAGTTTATCTTTAAGTAGACTAGGTTCGCGTTTGTAAAAACTTTGCAAATTTATTTATTGGTACTAAAACATCAAAAAAGCAAAAATAGTATATTATCAGGAACAAGTTATTGATATGTTAGACTGTCTAGCTCCACATTGTACTTATTATTAACAGTTGAATCAAGGCTGTTTATAACTTGTTCAAAACTTGAAATGAGTCATACTGAAGAAGCGCCATGAGATAACTAACGCGTTGGAGCAGCTTTAAGTAACTTTGCTGGTTTTAAACCGTCAGCATTTTGTGCTGCATAGAATATTGAGGCCTTTACGCTAGAATATTTCATGCCTTTCCAAACCCCAAGATGTTAGCATCAATGCTAACTAGGACATCAAATTCTTTCATTAAGTATACATACACAAAAGCTAAACAATGACAATGACAGTTAATGTACATTGAGTGAGGAGAAATTTATTTTAACTGTGTTAGTTCCATCAAAGCCATGAAAACGCAGTTGCTAGATATCTATCGATTTAGATTTTAAAACTAGTTTAATTTTTTCACATAAGGTTTGCGCACCTTTTCTTCCAATAACTTGGACTAAACCAATAAATATTTCTTCAATAGTACAGGCCTTCTTGTAAGAGGTGTGCGATCGCACGTCTTAAATGACCACGCATATAAAACTTTGTTTTGATAACTTGTCCAGACTCTTTTGGAAGTATTTTAGCGCTTTTGAAAAAAAACGCTAAAAAAACAAAATTAAAATCAATAACCCATAAACTTAAAAGAACAAAATTTAAAAAAAATATTTAAACTAAATTAACAAAAATTAAACTAAAAAAAAAAAATTTAATAAATAACAAAATAAATAGCAGAAAAACCAGAAAAAATTAAAACATTAATTATTTAATGTAAACTTAATTGTAAGCGAAAATTTATCACAAAAAAATTTATCACAGCTCTATCAATCTTTATCATTCCCTCCAATGAATAAATTGGCTAATACAAGGGCAGATCCATAGTGAGAGAAAAGATCATGAGTCTGCCCCTCCTTCCCCCCCCCCCCCTCCCTTCCTTCAGATTTTTTATTTATTATTTTTGAAATCGATTTTCAAAACGTTAGTAACTTAGGCTGTTTAGAAGTGCCATGAATTTTAAAAAATTTTGGAGTGCAAATTTTAAATTTTGTTAAAAAGTTAAAATAATACAGGGTGCGACAAATCGACAAACGTGCGCGCATTTGTTAAAAGACAGACAGAAAAACAAAAACATGTTTCTTAAATTTTGCTTATGCAAACATTGGCATTTGATTGATTTTTCAAATGAATGCATTACTTCAGCAATTTTTTTTCAAAATAGATTTGCGATTGATAGCTTTTTATTTATTATAAAAGCACATATTTTAAATAAAAAAACAATTAACTTCAGAGACTTTAAAAAAAATCCAAAACATAATTACTTTTTTCAAAAGCGTTACTTTTAAGTAAAATAACTAATTATGTTTTAGCATGGTTTTTGCATGCGCTCACAAAAGCATCCAAAATTTTACTTAAAATGAATGCTTTTGCAAAAACTTCGAAAGAAATCGTGCTTAAACATTTCGATTGCTTTCTTCTATTGAAGAAAGTGATCATAATGTTTAAGCATGGTTTCTTTTATGTAATTAATTACATTACATTAAAAGTTTAAAGCAAATGAATTCATTATAAATAAAGTTTTGCATGTTTTTTTTTTAAATTTTTTTATTTTCCTCAAAGTAAAGTAATGTTTGTTTGTATATTAAAAATACATTGATAAGTTTTTTTTGTGTGCATTTATCAATAATTTTGTAAATGTGTAAAAAAAAACTATTTTGAAAAACTAAAATTGAATAAATTTACCAAGCATCTTAAATGTATCTAATAACTTATTAACTAGAATAAAAATTATTTGAAAATAAAACTCCCTTATTTGACATAAATCTCTTAAATTTATTTATTGACGTTTGTCAATAAATAAAGATCAGACACAAGTCAAGGTTCATTTAAAAAAAAAAAATGATGTTGCGCCCTGGGATAGTTTAAAAATAGTTGGCAGGCGCTATTGTTTCTAGATTATTGTAATGCATTTTTTTAATAAATAGTTTTTTATTAGAAATTATATTTCCATGATAAAATGATTTGTAATTATTTTTTGATAGCTTCTGTACTCAGTTTGCCTTAAACTCTAATCTGAATATTTTTTTCAATGATCACCTTTTATTACGTTGCAATAAAGTAGTCAGGAAATTTTGTAGCAGTTTGATTGTAATTATGGAATCAATTAAATTAAAAATCGCATTTACATTTGCTTTGTTTTTTTTTGGCACTTTTTTTAAAAGCGCTAATTGTCAAAACTTGCAAAGAGTTGTGGCCAAGTTGTCAAAAGAAAATGTTATATGCGTGGTCATATAAGGCGTTTGACCGCATGCCTCTTACGCGAAGGCCTGATAGTATGAGAATCAGAATCGACATATCTAATGAAAACAGAAAAGACAGCCCTATCCGCCACGTTGCTTGTCTCATCAGCAAGAACATTAAAGTCATGAGCCAAAATAATTTTTGTGCAAACCTGATTGTCTAATTTATAACTTATTATTTTGACGAACTGATCAACACTAGCTGATGATGTGTATCTTGCTCGTTTGCTAGCAATTTTAAAGTGTGAATCTATCTCCTTATCGCCAAGATCTCAAATAAAATCAACGATATAACTAAAGTTTCCCTGGACTGCCCAGTTCTTTTTAATTACAAAGTAAACAGTTTTAAAAAACTTTTTTATGGCATTAAGGTTGTGCTGTTTACCTGCAATTCTGTTTACCCATTTTTGCTGAGATCAGTGACACATCATGTACATACGTCCATCTAGTAAATGTTCGTTGATATTAGGGATAATGCTTTCATTTGATTCACGCCCAATAATAATTTTGCTTTCGTTTGTTCTTATTTCAGGAATCAACTGCTGATCTACCTCTTCTTGAACTTGTTTTGTGTCTTGTTTTGTATTTTGGTTAATAGCAAATGCTTCAAAAATTGACTTTTGTTCAGAATTTGTATTTTTATTTTTACTGTGTAAAGATCTGTATGTGGACGAATTTTTGTTGTGGCTTCTACAAGAAGTCTTTGGTCGACTCATATTACGTAAGTTAAACATACTATAAAAACTTTTGCAAACAAATTTTAGTAATTAAAGTTTATAAAAACATAAAGCGCAGAGTTATAGCAAGGTCATTAGAGAGTTTCCGAAATCACAACGAGGACGGAAACGCCGACAATGCGTCTAAAATAAAAAAATATATAACTGCACATGCGCAACTTGGTGGAAATCCCAAACTGAAGTTTTCTGTCTGTGCAACCGATTTCAAAATATTATATTTCATATTTTCTGGCAACGCGAGTTTTAATTTGAAAAAAGATGGTGGATGTTGTGAACCTTTAAGTGTAAGTATTTTCTAAAGTTACAAATTTAATTATGTTCTTTTTATTTATAATTTAAAACGACTTATTATTTTGATAAACAGATTTTGAGACTTGAAAATTATTTAAATGCAAAAAATCATTATTTTTAAATATTGAAATAATTTTATGAAGTGCAGATTTTTAACTTTATTTAAGGCTAATCATAACTATTCATAAAACTTCTCTTATATTTATAAGCTTTTGTTACATTCACGAACCATGGAATGCCAGACATGGCTTTCCTGAACATGGTGTAATTTGGAAACAAATTAAAAATAAAAGTTTGAATAATATAAACAAGCCTAAATTTAGAGTAGACAACAGATCAGTTTGAGATTATTTTAAACTTTTAGGAAAAAAAAATTAAAAAAAAAATTTCAGAGTTCGATCCCCACCATGTCCCTGGTAGTACTGTGCTCAACTTGTTTCTCTGTGCAGTGGCCTTTTTGTTGAAGTTTGTGTTTTGGACTTATAGAATTGAAAGAGGGTTGTAACCACATAAGTAGCCTCCTTGACTGTAGTGACTTTCTTGGGCTTAAGGAAGTGAATAATTAAAAAAAAAAAAATTAACCCTCCTGAAGAAACTGATCTTGATGTTGCTTTACGAGACATTGTTGAAAATTTTAATGATAGTGATTTGAAAATGCAAAGCGATAAATTGCTAATGGAGGAACAAGCATTAAAAGAAGTTAAAGAAGCAGAAGATATGCAAAGTGCTTTTCTAGAAATGATTAAAGAAACTAGAAAATGCAGGTGTGAAGGATTAATTAAAAAAAGAAAAAATATAGATGTTCAGATGACACTATATTGTTCTTAAAAGAGAAATCAGAAAATGACAATAAAATCAAAAAAGCAGATTTAGAAATAAGAAAGCAAGAATCTGAAGAACGGTGGCACAATAATGAGCGTTTATATCAGTTAATTTTGCAACAGCAAGAACAGACCATGCATTTGATTCAACAGCTAACTCAAGTTTGTGTTACCATGTTGCAAATGATACAGGAGAAAGCATGACATTGCACTCTGTACTATAGTGCATACAATGTACATTTTATTAACAGTGCTCAGTTAAACTTTTAAGTTCTTATGAAAGTTCAAAAATTTAAAATAATTCAATGTCTCCAAACACCCATTCAAGTGAAATTCCTACAGAACTCATTGTCTTGTTCCACTGACTTTGCAGGTCATTGATGTTGGGACCTTGAAATAGTGTTTGTAATTGTTGGCGTAATGGATAAGCAAGATCACTATATATGCACAAAATGGATCCGTCAGGTGTTCTGGCATGCTGTTGTAAAAGAGTTAATAGATCTGATCTTCTTAGTTTTCTGGGGAAAGCCATTGTTTAAGTTTTCTGGGGAGAGCCATTGCTGATTAAATGATTGAAGCAACCTACCCCATCTTGCATAAACAAATTCCGTTGCTTCATTGCTTATCATGCTCAGTTGTGGAACTGAAAGCCCAAATCTCTATATATCTACATGGACTAATAATGTCTATATATCTACATGGGTATGCAAAATGTTTTAACAACACACAAAGGGCACAAATTCTAGAAACTTTAAATCCATTACTACATTTTATCAGGAAATTGCATGATGTCACACAAAGTATAAATTTCGTTCTTCAAAAAGCGAAACTTGGCTTTGCATTCGCCATTTGATAAATTATCTTGATGAAAAAACTCATAGTTCCAAAATGGCCAATTTAGGTATTTTAAAGTATTGATGTCGTATAATAATACAAATTCTTCATCATTAATAATATTTTCGTTGTTCACATACAAGAGAGCTTTCTATTTTTCCTAAAGCTAGTCATATTTACTTTTTATCACAACAAACAACAAAAAAACCGTTTAAAATATCACGTTATCATGTGATTTTTACGGCTTATTTAACGGAACATAAAATAATCAACATCGCCAATGTGAACTTATATCAAAAGCTGTTGTTCCAGTCCCCGTTATGATTTCGGGAACTCTCTATATATAAGTAAGCTTATATAAAAAGAGGAACTCTTTTTATATAAGTAAGTTTATATAAAGAGAGGAACTCTCTTTATATAAGTAAGCTGTAAGCTTATAAGCTATAAGCGATTAAACGCTTATAGCTTTTAGCTTATAAGCTTATAGCTTATAAGCTTATAGCTTATAAGCTTATAGCTTATAAGCTTATAGCTTATAAGCTTATAGCTTATAAGCTTATAGCTTATAAGCTTATAGCTTATAAGCTTATAGCTTATAAGCTTATAGCTTATAAGCTTATAGCTTATAAGCTTATAGCTTATAAGCTTATAGCTTATAAGCTTATAGCTTATAGCTTATAAGCTTATAGCTTATAAGCTTATAGCTTATAAGCTTATAGCTTATAAGCTTATAGCTTATAAGCTTATAGCTTATAAGCTTATAGCTTATAAGCTTATAGCTTATAAGCTTATAGCTTATAAGCTTATAGCTTATAAGCTTATAGCTTATAAGCTTATAGCTTATAAGCTTAGAGCTTATAAGCTTATAGCTTATAAGCTTATAGCTTATAAGCTTATAGCTTATAAGCTTATAGCTTATAAGCTTATAGCTTATAAGCTTATAGCTTATAAGCTTATAGCTTATAAGCTTATAGCTTATAAGCTTATAGCTTATAAGCTTATAGCTTATAAGCTTATAGCTTATAAGCTTATAGCTTATAAGCTTATAGCTTATAAGCTTATAGCTTATAAGCTTATAGCTTATAAGCTTATAGCTTATAAGCTTATAGCTTATAAGCTTATAGCTTATAAGCTTATAGCTTATAAGCTTATAGCTTATAAGCTTATAGCTTATAAGCTTATAGCTTATAAGCTTATAGCTTATAAGCTTATAGCTTATAAGCTTATAGCTTATAAGCTTATAGCTTATAAGCTTATAGCTTATAAGCTTATAGCTTATAAGCTTATAGCTTATAAGCTTATAGCTTATAAGCTTATAGCTTATAAGCTTATAGCTTATAAGCTTATAGCTTATAAGCTTATAGCTTATAAGCTTATAGCTTATAAGCTTATAGCTTATAAGCTTATAGCTTATAAGCTTATAGCTTATATGCTTATATATTATAAGCTTATAAGCTTATAAGCTTGTAGCTTATAAGCTTATAGCTTATAAGCTTATAGCTTATAAGCTTATAGCTTATAAGCTTATAGCTTATATGCTTATATATTATAAGCTTATAAGCTTATAAGCTTGTAGCTTATAAGCTTGTAGATTTTAAGCTTGTAGCTTATAAGCTTGTAGCTTATAAGCTTGTAGCTTATAAGCTTGTAGCTTATAAGCTTGTAGCTTATAAGCTTGTAGCTTATAAGCTTGTAGCTTATAAGCTTGTAGCTTATAAGCTTGTAGCTTATAAGCTTGTAGCTTATAAGCTTTTAGCTTATAAGCTTGTAGCTTATAAGCTTGTAGCTTATAAGCTTGTAGCTTATAAGCTTGTAGCTTATAAGCTTATAAGCTTATAAGCTTTTAGCTTATAAGCTTGTAGCTTATAAGCTTGTAGCTTATAAGCTTGTAGCTTATAAGCTTGTAGCTTATAAGCTTGTAGCTTATAAGCTTGTAGCTTATAAGCTACAAGCTTATAAGCTACAAGCTTATAAGCTACAAGCTTATAAGCTACAAGCTTATAAGCTACAAGCTTATAAGCTACAAGCTTATAAGCTACAAGCTTATAAGCTACAAGCTTATAAGCTACAAGCTTATAAGCTACAAGCTTATAAGCTTATAAAAGCTTATAGAGTTTAATCAAATTGTAAATTATAGTTATGAAAATGTAAGTGGAGGAGAAACTCATTTTAAGTATATTTTGAAACAAGTTAATGTTTTTATGAAAGGAGTTATAAAAATATAAGATGCTAAGCGTTTCTTATTTTAATCCAATCAAAATGTGCATTTTACATTTTAACCCAATAGTAACATATTCCATATCTCATCCGTGTGAATTTGAATTAAGCTGATTGACTTAAAATACATTATATCTGTTTTATATACATTATAATTTGTTTTAAAAGTTGTTTGCAAATGTTGCTCTTTCTAAAGGACATTAAAACAATTTTGTAATAATGACAACAAATTTTAATATTACAAAATAGCAACATAATAAGTAATAAAGAATTTTTTTATCACAAACTTGATGATAATACAAAATTATTTTAAATTGACTTTGGGCAGAAATTTGGGGGCCTATACCGATATCAACATCGGCACTGGATACGTCGCTGATAATATAGTTGTCAATTCAAGTTGATTTAACTTATGATTTTTTCATTCATAATTTTTTATTTATTTCATTCATTTATGCTGCAATAATATCGAATTTATCTTTTGTATTTCTTTATTAATAATTGTTAATTAGTTAATTTATTATATATATATATATATATATATATATATATATATATATATATATATATATATATATATATATATATATATATTTAAACAATTTTAAAATGTATTCTACAAAATAGTGTGCTCAATATTCTTAAAAGAACAGAGCAGTTATAAATTATAATTTATATACAGTGCTGTGGCAAGTGGGTCTGAGGCCCCCCTCAAAACTAGCTATTAGGGCCCCAATTTTTTATTTATTTATTCTAAAAAAGTGGATAAAATTGACAGATTTCCTCGAAACAGCTGGGTACCTAACATATTTTCATGTCGCCGTTCATAAGACAATTAAATATGTTTTATAATTGTTAAATTAATATAGAGTTTACTAGTGAAGAGTTTTTTTAACTACTGTAAATGTATTACGCATTTGTTGCCTTTATTTCACTAGCTACAATGTCAAGAGAGGTTGCAGAAGACTGAATAAGCTTACTTGATTTGTTGATTTGAAATAAAATGTCATACCAAATAACCTTGAAAGAACACCAAAAAAAGAAATTGCACTGATGGATGACAGTGCAATTTCTTGACATCAACAATATCAAGATTGAGTGAATGGTTTGCATGAGGAAGATATATGGCCTTAGAATTCATTTCCAGAAACTTAGCTTGAACACCTTTTACTTTTACTTTCATATTAGCACCATTATCATAAAATTGACCTCGACAGTTCAAAATATTTAGATCCCAATTTTTTGCCTGGTTTAAAAATGCATCATATAGCCCTATTCCAGTTTCGGAAATGTAGATACTTACTTCAGGATTACATGTTACTGATTTCAGAATAATGCTTATTTGTTCTTTGTGCAAAATGTCTGGCATACAATCTAAAATAATAGAATAGGATTTTGCTTTTTTTACTTTAGAAAGTTTTTTCGATTTAATCTCCTTGACTAAAAGTCTAATCAACTTGTTTGGTGTGTCATTGCCCAATTAGTACTCCTTGGTTTCTTTGTCCTGAATTCTTTGCATAAGCTCATTGAGAACGGTATCGTACCTAGCCAGTAATTCAAACACCCCAAAAAAGTTTCTATTGCTCTTTGAACCAATGGCTCTATCTGAACCATGGAATGCAAGATTTCTTGCAGAAAGAAATAAGCTGTCCAATATCTTTCCTAACACAGCCCTCCAAAATATCTGCTCTTTATGAAGCAACTTTTGCTGTTGCTTGTCTATGGTAGCTTGATTTACAATGCCTGTATTGCTAAAATTGAGGGAAAAAAAATTAACAAAGCAGTAAATTAAAAGAAATATCAGTTAACCTTTTCATAAAATCATCCATTGTTCAAAGCACTTGAAATGTGCACTGCATGTTTTTTGTTGTTTAAGTTTTTTTGATAAGCCTTCCCAAGTGTTCATTCCTTGTTGGAATGGTGAAGAAGTTATCCCAAAAAGTTTGCAACAAAAACAAAACACTTTATTGCTATTCAAAGAATATATGAGCCATATCCGTTCAAAGATTTCTCCATTCTTCAGCTTGTGGTTATAATAGTTCAGTGAAAATCATCTTCTTTCTAAATTGTATGAAAAATCAATTTCAATCTTTTTGAAACCACGTTTAACAATGTCACACCTTTGTGCCTCAGAAACATCATCAGGCCACTCAGAAGGATCACCACTGAGAAAAATAGGCAGAATTGTTAAGCCATTAGATGTAGATTCACATATCAACCTATCTGACTTTTCTCTAGTATTCAAATAATGACAATCAGAATTATTTGTAGTTTCTGTTGGTATCGAAACACTTCCAGGCTGAACTGCTGGTTTCAAAAAATGTGTTAGTTTGGGATAATTTGTGATTTCCTCCCTGACTGCAGCTTTTTCTCTTCTCTTAGTGGCACTACTTTTCTTCTTCTCTTAGTGGCACTACTTTTCTTCTTCTCTTAGTGGCACTACTTTTCTTTTTCTCTTGTGGCACCACTATCCACTTTTTTCAAACCAAAAGTTATATCGTGAAAAACTGACGAAAGATAATTATAAATTTTTGCAAACCTTTTTTCAATGTTTGTTTTTTATGATATAAAAAACTAACAATGCATAATAATAATAATAAAAAAATCAAATCAAAATTACTAAATAAAAGTCCATATGATTATGAACTTATAATCATAAGGACTTTAAAATAAACAAATATAAAGCGTTACAGTTTTCTAATCTTTTATAGTTGTTTCTTTAAAAACAATGCCTATGATTTAATTAAAACAAATAATAAACTTTTTATTTCATAGTATTAAAGCAAAAGTAATAACATATAGCATAGTAATAAAATAAATTATTACCAAGATTAACTGTGAATTGCTGAAAATAAAAAGCGATTTATAATTTATAAATAAATAACCTTGAAATTTGTAATCTAAATACAAACAATAGTATATTTGCATATAATCATAAAATAAGCAAATTAGAGAAATATATTTCTTCACACGATAGGCTGCTGTGTAATGGTTTCTCATTAACGGCTTGACATAAAGCTTGTGTTTTATAATAAAATTCGGACCTCAGGAGTGTTAAACAATTTTTTTTTTTTTGTATCAAAAAAACTTATCAACTGAGAAAAAAAAAACAATCCTAAAAAAGGGAAACAAAATTGTAATGAAATATCAATTTTTAATTAAATAAACTAGAAAAATTCAATAATAATAAAAATGAAATTAAAAAAAAAAAATTTTTTCTAAAAATTTTATGCGACTTTTGTATTCTTTTTTTTAGAGTGGTTGTTGTTTTAAGCTACTGAATTTGATACAACTTGAGGAAAAAAATCTTTTAAAACATTTACAACATAATATTTTTGATACATAATTTATTCCTGATTTTTATCAGTCTGTATAATTAAGAAACTAATTTGCTATGTATGCTAGAACTATAAGAAATTTTATTTATTGGTTTTGATGTTAAAAAGAAATTTTATTGATTTAAAAAAGTTTTTTGCTATATTTGACGTTTTTTCTCAATAAGTATATAATAAGAAAATAAATTGCTATTTATTTGTAAAATATATTATTTTATTAATAAATTTTTTAATGACAGAAGAAATTAGATAAAAGAATACATGGTTTCTTTTATAAATTTATTTACCCCAATTGATGCATGTCTGAAAATTGTTTTTTTTATTATGCCCAATTTCCAACATTAATATGAATTATTAGTGATAATAGCCATAACGATTGCTCTGTTTGAAAAAATGTATTTAAAAACTTAAAATTTTTTTTTTTGAATATTAGTATTAATGACCTTTAATTTTTTTGCATGAAAAACTTGTTAAAAAAGTTATTTTTTTTTCAAATAAATAGCAATTAGTTTTCTTGCTTTTCTTTGCAATAATAAAAACAGTAAAGTTTAACAAAAACAATTGAAAAGAAATTTAAAAGTTGCCCATGTTTCTAATGCAAATAATAAAGTATTTCCTTTATGTATATACTGAATGGAAAAAGTCGCCAAAAAGTTGTATATCAAAAAATGTTTTTATTTTCGTTATATTCTTAGGGATCGTCTGCAAATACGCAACGCTAAATTAAAAATACAAACAGAAGTAGGAGTTTTTAGGCTCTTTTATGTGGCAATTTTCATTAAACTTAAATGCACTACTTTGATTTTTCATTTAACTTAAAGCTCTAGGAAGGAAAACTTTTGATCTCTTGTTTTGTTTAATAGTGAAATTTAGCGTTGTGTAATTTATTAACAATCCCTTATCTAGTTACTTTTTTTGTTGTTGACATCTTCACTTCCAACAAGGCTACAAGCAACCCCTATTAGAGTTGGAAGTTACTGCAAGAAAAAAGATGAAGTTCATAGAGCAAGATAACAATTGACAGATGACTTAAAAGATTGCAAATTATATGAATCAGGAAAACAAGATAAAGAAAGTGAATTCCAAGGAACTGATGTTGGAGGAAAAAAACTAGACTAATAAAATTTTTTGGAGTACTTAGGAACAGTCACAGTAAAAGGATAAGATTTAATTGAATAACAAGTAACACAAGTTACTCGTCATTAAATTAAATTACATTACACGTTTTTGCACCCTGCCTAAATAGAAAGGACATCATTGTAAGATCCTCCCCAGATATGGCAACAGAATTCCATACAAGAACTGATTTAAGATTTATATAGATAAAGAATAGAATTCTGAGTAAGAAAGTGGCAAGCATGGCAAAGAGATGCAAGCTTAGTAGATGCTAGTTTTGCAATATAGGAGAATCTAGACATTCATATGACATTTTAAGTGAATTATGATTTTATTTTGTATTTTGCAAACGAAAAGGTAGTTTTTATTGCATCAAATTGTTTTATAAAATATTCCTTTAAATAATAAAAAATGAATCTATCTTTATATAATATACTAAATTTACTAAATAATAGTGGTTGCTTGCAGCCTTGTTGAGAGTGAGTCAGAATAAAAAAAAGTCTCCATTATAAATTAAAATTTTTGTGAATATCTTATTGGTAACTGATAAAATCTATCTACAAGTTCTTTATAATCTTTATTTAAAATAGTTTATTAAATACTGTAAAAAAATAAAACAAAAAGAATTAAACTGTGTTAAAGCAAACAAATGATTATTAAGTTCATATGTGATGTGACATTATTTTATGTACAAAATTATGTTGATATGTGATGCGACATTATGTTATGTATAAAATTGTTTCAAGAAAAAAATAAGGAAATATATTCTTTTTCTAATACTAAATTTAGACTTCATAAGTAATTATTGTTATATTGTTTAAATGGTTCTTAAAGCCATCCTTATTGTTTTTTATAATATATTTATATATGTTATATATATAATATCTATAAAACTTCAAAATTATTTTATTTTATATTTTAGAAAAATCAAAAAAGTTTTAAATTAAAAAAAAAAAGTGCTGTGACTCTTTCTTGCCATTACCATAACTGCAATGGCTGCCAAGATTTCTGTGTCAAGTACACTCGAAGTGATGCTAACTATGTTAAGCATTATATGATATGAATATATATATATATATATATAATATAAATATATATATATATATGGTATAAATATATATGTATATAATATATATATATATATATATATATATATATATATATATATATATATATATGATATAAATATATATATATATAATATAAATATATATATATACATATATATATATGGTATAAATATATATGTATATAATACAAATATATATATATGGTATAAATATATATATATATATATATATATATATATATATAAAAATTTATAACATATATATATATATATATATATATATATATATATATATATAAATTTATAACATATATATATATATATATATATATATATATATATATATATATATATATATATATATATATGTATATATATATATATATATATATATATGTTATATAAATATATATATATATATATGTTATAAATTTATATATATATATATAAAGTTTTTGATTTACACTCCCATCGAAAAAAAATACACAGCTCATAAGATAAAACTTTTGTTGTACTATTACCCTTTCACATTTGTATTAGTTCAAAAAATTACATACTCTATTAACAGTTTAATGTAGTGTGTACAATTTTTGTTGTTGTTGATGCATTGTTTATAGTAATAAAAAATTTAAAAAGATGAGTTGTATATACTATATTTTATATATTGAAATGTCTATGTATGTATGTATGTATGTATGTATGTATGTATGTATGTATGTATGTATGTATGTATGTATGTATGTATGTATGTATGTATGTATGTATGTATGTATGTATGTATGTATGTACAATAGCGTGCAAAAGTAACCGGACAAGAACATAATTTGAGATAACTTTTGAATGAAAAAGCTCAATTTCTTTCAAATTTTGGCTGAAATGTCAAAAAATTGATTACAAATCTAAAAACAAATGAATTTATGCTAAATCTAAGTAATCTAATCTTAAAGTTCATTTAATTAAAATATGCGCATGCAAAAGTATCCGGACAGAAAAAAAAACTTGAATTAGATTTTTTTTTTAAACATTTTTAAAATTGAAAATGCTTTATTTTAAAGTAAATTGCTTTAGTATTTCGTTGGGAAGTCTTTAGCATTGATTACTGCTTGAGAGTATCAAGGCATTGAATCCACCAGCTTCATAATCACAATAATTTTGATTTTCCCCAAGGGTTTTTTCACAAGGGTTGAAGTGTGCTTTGGGTCATTGTCCTGCTGAAATATCCATCCTTGAGCCCTGAAAAATGTTCCACGCAAAATGCTGTCTTGATAAATGCTGAAATTAAAGAACTTTATAATGTAAAATGTAGTGTTGACACAATCAAACGTATTTTGAGGTCTGAAAACCTATTTGGAAGACGTCCTACAAAGAAACTTTTTGTTTATATAAAGAATTGAAAAGCAGATTTGCTAATAAACAATTGAATTGGGCAAGAAAACAGTAAGTGAAAGTACTTTTTAGTAATGAATTTAAGTTTATGTTATTTGGATCTGATAATATTAGATGTCTGTCGACACAAAGGCTTATGGCTTTTGTGTCGACAGACTTATCTAATATTATCAGATCCAAATATCTAATATTATCAAATGATCCTAAATACCAGCTACCAACAGTAAAGCACAGAGGTCGAAACGTTATGAACTGGAGTAACTTGAATAGAGATTGCATCGGTCCTATCCATTTGATTGATGGCAAAATGGACAAAAATATGTAAGTGTAAATATTTTTGTATACTTAAGAATGTTATGCTACCACATGTTAAAGACAAAATGCCTCAAGGAAGGATGTTTTAGCAGGACAATGATCCAAAGCACACTTCAACCCTTGTGAAAAATTTTTTCAAAGCCAAAGAAATTCGGTTAATTCTATTGAATGTCTATGTAACCTCATTGATCGATAAATTTCAGGTCGAAAACCAACAAGTAAACATGATTTATTGAATACTCTGAAACAAGAATGGGGGAAAATCAAAATTATTGTGATTATGAAGCTGGTGGACTCAATGCCTTGTCACTCTCAAGCAGTAATCAATGCTAAAGACTTCCCAACGAAATACTAAAGCAATTTACTTTAAAATAAAGCATTTTCAATTTTAAAAATGTTTTAAAAAAAAATCTATTTCAAGTTTTTTTTCTGTCCGGATACTTTTGCACGCGCATATTTTAATTAAATGAACTTTTAAGATTAGATTGCTTAGATTTAGTAAAAAATCATTTGCTTTTAGATTTGTGATCAATTTTTTGACATTTCAGTGAAAGTTTAAAAGAAATTGAACTTTTCATTCAAAAGTTATCTCAAGTTATGCTCTTGTCCGGTTACTTTTGCACGCTACTGTATGTATGTATGTATGTATGTATGTATGTATGTATGTATGTATGTATGTATGTATGTATGTATGTATGTATGTATGTATGTATGTATGTATGTATGTATGTATGTATGTATATATGTATGTATGTATGTATGTATGTTTGTATGTAATGTATGTATGTCTGTATGTTTGTATGTAATGTATGTATTTCTGTATGTATGTATGTAATGTATGTATGTATTATATATTATAGTAGTTATGATACATTTTACATAAGTTATATATTTACACTTAGCATTTTAGACCAAATCCTGATGCAAAGCCTTTCATTCCTAATGTGCATGCATTTTCAACAAATTGGCATTTTTATCGAAATGAAAATGGGAAGGTATATTTTTTTGACAGAAATAATTTTAATATGATTTATATATATATATATATATATATATATATATATATATATATATATATATATATATATATATATATATATATATATATATATATATATATATATATATAATTATTTATTTATTTATATTTGTATATATATATATATATATATATATATATATATAATTATTTATTTATTTATATTTGTATATATATATATATATATATATATATATATATATATATATATATATATATATATATATATATATATATATATATATATATATATATATATATATATATATAACAAAATTGATAATAAACAATATAATGGAAAATGCTTTATCAAAATTTTATTAAAACATTAAACATAGCACTACTGATGAAAATAGTGAAAGGCCTCTAGTGCTTTTTTATCATTTATATATTTATTTAAAAGAAATAAATCTTATTTCAAATTTCAAAAATTCAATTATTGTTTTTTTTGCTTGGCATACTTTTTTCCATTATATATATATATATATATATATATATATATATATATATATATATATATATATATATATATATATATATATATATATATATATATATATATATATATATATATATATATATATATATATATATATATATATATATATATAAATTATGTTAATGTATTCTACAAATAGAGTGCTCAATGTTCTTAAAGAACAGAGCAATAACTAATTAGTAAAACACTTATCTAGTTTGTAACTGTCTTCAACAACATGTTTCACCCTAGTTTCACCTTCCTGATGAATGAAGGGTGAAACATGCTGTTGAAGACAACTGAAAATTGTATAAGTGTTTTTACTAATTTAAATATATATATATTTTTAATATATATTTTAACAAAACTAATTGATTGTATTGGTAATAGCAGGTTTAATTAAATAAGACTTGTCTTACCTTGATTTTATAAAGTATTGCATTTTAAATTGTTTATTATTTCCATTTGTTATGTATTTGAAAAATGTATGCTTTGTTTTATTAAAATCACATGTAAGTGGGTTCTCATGTAAGTCGGTTCTCACATGTAAGTGGTTCTCACATGTAAGTGGGTTCTCATGTAAGTCGGTACTCACATGTAAGTGGTTCTCACATGTAAGTGGACATGTAAGTCAGTTCTCACATGTAAGTGGGCTCTCATGTGTAAGTGGGTTCTCACATGTAAGTGAGTTCTCACATGTAAGTAGGTTCTCAATAGGCTTAGCTAATATTTATGAAAATGTAAATTTAGTTCATTAATATCAAATAATTATTATTATTATTGTAAAATGTTGTAAAATTTTTTGGTTGTAAAATGTTTATATATATATATTAATATATATATATATAACAGGGCTCGAATTAAGCGTATCGCGATCGCAAATCGCGATTACTTTTCGCACCTTCGCGATAGTTTTTTCTTAAAATTTGTTTTTTCGTGATCTTTCTTTTTTTCGTGATTATTCTTTTTTTATTTTAGAAGATTGATACTCTATTCGCGAATATTTAGTGTTCTTTTACAGTATAAAACTGCAGTGACTTCTGTAACGATAATTTTTTTTTTAAAGCGGAGCATAAAGTAAAAGAAAGAAAAATAAATGATTTAGAAAATCAATTAGCAAAAATGTTCAAATGCAGGAAAAAGACCGGTTGTTTAAGGAAGGAAAAATTTATAAAAAACAAACGATTAAATATCTATTCGAATCAAGAAATAAAAGATTTTGATTGAAAAAAGAAATAAAAGTTAATTGATTGAAAAGTCACTTTCTTAACTCGAATTCTCAAGGGCTTTATTCCAATTTAGCTCATTCATTATGAACAAATTTAATGATATTTTTATGTTTATTTTGCGAAGAATAGTGGAAGGCAATATAGACTCTAAATAGTTATTAAAAAAAAACTTTAAAGTTTGTTAGTACACTTGCTAATTTTAAATTAATAGCAATAAATGGATGCAAATAAGGACCACAGATGCAGATTATCTACAGGTAAAAAGTGGGAAAAACATTTTAATTGCGAGTTAGAATACGATTTAAATGGAAATGAAGTTTTAAGATTAAGATGCAGTTTATGTAAACAATTTGAAAAACGGATAAGTCAAACAAAATTGTTTTCCATGACCTGGATCAAACCAGGAACAATATCAATAAAAAAAGATTCACTGGCATCGCACTTAAGCAGTGCGCAACATAAAAAGGCCTTGCAAATTCATCAACAAACAACATTAGGTTCAGTTTCATTAATTAATTTTTCCAAATCAAATTTGGTCAAAGAATGCCAAAATATTCTTGCTATTTTTGAACTATTTTTAAATTGTCCTTTTACAAATGCGAAAGTAGAACGAATGTTTTCATGTATGTATGGCGTAAAAAATGACTGGAGAAGTTGTTTTAGACGAGATCTCTTAGAATTTTTACTTCGAATAAGTGAAGAAGGTCCTGAGATTGACAAATTTGAACCTGGTACTGCTATGGACGAATGGTATAATGATTAAATTAGGCGCTTGTCAGCAAATTTTCATCGTTATCTGGAAAAAAGGATAGCGACAGTTACAATATCGGATTTGGAAGAAAGTGAAAGCGAGGAAGAAAATAATATTCTAAGCATTAAACTAGTAAAATGATTACAAAACGATCAAAATATTTACGGTTAAGATCTAATACTTTTTCTATTAGCAATCAAAAAAAGTATTAGATTGTAAAAGATTCTATTATTTAAACACATTTTTTTTTTTCGCTTTATTTTATTGAATGAAAAAAGTGAACGCTAACTTTTATTAAAAAATACATTGAATGAAAAAGCAATAGATAGAAATATCATGGGAATTTGATAAGGTTACTTAGATAAGAAAACTTACTTAATAAGAATTTAATTATCATTCTTGTTTGTGATTGTGCGGGTTTTCGTGAAAATGTTAAGTTTTAACATTTTATCACGATAATGTTTTCGTCATTTTTAATAGTTTTTTATAACTGTTTCAAATTTATAGATTGTTTTGTTAGTTTTAAATAATTTTTTTTACTGTTAAAAATTTATAGAAAATTAAATATTCTAGTTGTTTTGAACAGTTTAAAATATGTAAATATAATAGAAAATGAAATAATTAATTAAAAGAAGATTATATCAAGTTCATTGATTTTACAAAAATACAGCCGTTAGATTTAATGCAGTATAATAATAGTAATAATGTAAATTATAACTAAAGCTACTTTATAACCGCTGAAAGTAAATGTTATGACATCATGCAAAAATGAGACTTATTATATATGTTATTATAGATAAGTTAAAATAAATAATGCCCCCCCCCCCCCTCCAGCGGGAGTGGAGGCAGCATTATTTATTTTAACTTAGAGGGCAACCGAGTTATAGGTATTTCTTGAATTGGTTAGCTTCTATGATCTTATCTGTCAAATTATTTCATGGATTAATCACTCTTTTGAAGAAGAAATTAAATCTATATTTGCTCTTACAAAAAGATTTACTTAAAGTGTATTTGTGCTTACATAGGTTGAAAGCATATTTGAAACTTTCATTGTTGTAAATCTAATTAATAATATCTAGAATGTGCTCAATTTTGTATTGTTGGATTAAATCACCTTTCTTGTAATTGTCAATTCATCATTTTTAAAAAAGCTTTTTAAGCGATGGTATAAGTTTGGTTGCTCTATGTTGAATTTTTTCAATTTTGTCTATATCCTATTTCAGATTAGGACACCAAACTTGCACAGCATACTCAAGGTGTAGACACGCAAATGTTTTATATAATTTTTTAACCATATTTAAATCTAAGTTTTTAGAAGTTTGATGAATTAAACCCTTAGAAGTAAGCTTGAGGTAGCTTTACAAATTTTTGCATTAGTTTGTAATTCCCATTTTAGACTTGATTGAATTGTGACATTAAGATCATGTTCAAAATCAGTTTTGATTTTGATTTGTATCTGAAACATGAATTACATAAGTGGTTTGAGGATTTTTCTTTGCCAATATGCATGACCTTGCATTTATCATAATTGAATGTTGTCAACTAAATTGATGATCATTCCATAAAATAATTTAGGTCTGCTAGCAGCATTATAGGATTTTTAGCCGATTTTATAATATTAATTTTTTTAATGTCATCTGCATACAACTTTGTATAGCTTTGGATATTATTTGGTAGGTCATTAATAAAGATTAAGAGCAAAAGTGACCCTAAAACTGCGCCATGGGGCACACCACTAATAACTGGTAATCAGTTAGATACATAATCTCAGAAAATAACTTGTTGTCTATTGTTATGTAAAAAATCTTTTATCCATTTGAAAATATCTTCAACAATACAATATGTTTCTATCTTTCTTACTAATCTGGCATGTAGCACTTTATCAAATGCCTTGTAAAAATCTAAATCTAAAGTATTTACAGAATAATTATTTTCTAAAGCATCTGTAATTATATCTAATGTTTCTAATAAATTATTAGTACAGTTGATTTTTATTTATTACACTGTTTTCAATTAGATGATCCATAATTACATCATGAATATTTGGTTCAATAATCTTACATGGTATTGTTGATAAAGATATAGGTCTGTAATTAAGTGCATCATTATATGTATATATATTTTATACATATATTATATTTTTATATATATTATATATTTAAAACATTGGTCTCATTTGATTATTATGGGTTGGAAAATTTTCTTTTTCTAGTTTGTCAATATTATGCATAATTTTATACATTTGTTTTAAATCTCCTTTTTGTCTCTTTTCCACAAATGAAGTTAGGTTTAATGTTTTTAGTCTTTTTTCTAATGGAAGATTTTGATCATACCAGTTTAGTAGCTTTGTGTATCAAGGCCATTGAAGCAAGATGTTTTCAGATAGCTAGCAGTCTAGCAAAATCAAGCAAAGTTAGATTAACTAAAATATCGACTTCTAAGCTTGATGAAGGCTTTCTAATAGATTAGTGATACATTTATTATTTCTTATAATGTTATGCTGCTCTCTTGCTGGTAGATTGTGGTTTTATACAGGTACTTCTTCATTTAAGTTATACTTTCAATAATTTAACAGGAATTGGACAGTAATTGCTTGAAAGAGCCTTATACTCGTTTTTGAACAGGGCTGTTATGTTTGCTTATTTGAATTGAACTGGAAGCTGAATATTTTTTTCAGTCTGTTTGTACTTTTCACACAGAGTAGGATATTTTCACTTACATGCACATTTCATGTATTGGAGATTTGTCAGTCAGTTTGTACTTTTCACACAGAGTAGGATGTTTTTACTTACATGCACAGTTCATGTATCGAAGATTTTTCTTTGTTTGTTTTTCATTAAGTTCCGAAATGAATTGATTACATGCTATATTTAAAAAGTAAATTGGTTTACTGTACATTTCCTGAACCAATAAAGTTTCAAATAGTATTAATTCAACATTTATAACTAAGTCAAAGATTTTATTTGTGTCAACTTTTTTGTGTCTAAGTTTTAAACAAATTACTGACTTTTAATGATGAAATGAAAAAAAACACCAAATGACCTTTAATTATGTCACTTAGTTAAATCTTGGATCAATAGCGCAGACACTTTGACCTGATTGAATTGTGAAAATTAGATCAAGAGTACATGTCAGCAAAATCACTTGGTCTGTAAATACAATGAACTAAGTACTAAGCACCACCTAAACTACTTTTAATAATGAAATCAAAAAAGATGACCTTTATTTATGTTTCTAAAGAGGTGGCATTTAAATACACACATTTCGAAGCTAAGTCCATTTAGAGATAGTGGCTGAAATGATTCTGGTGAGTTAGTACTGGCTAGTTTTAATTTTGATGATCTGAATTTCTCAGATGCAGTATCGAATGAAGGAGTCTTTTGCAAGTGTGATGTATGCTATGTTTCTTTTCTTTCTTAGTTCATAATCAAGACTTCTTTGTGCTTCTGTTAACTCTCTTCTGTTAGCTTTTATTAATAACCTTCTATTAGCAGATATAAATTGATTTGTAACTTTTTTTTTCTTTGCCAGTAAATTTTTTCCTGCTAGTAAATGTGATTTTCTGAATGAAACATTGCTTAGTTCAACTCATATTTGACTGGGATTTAGTTGTGTCTTTGGATAGTCTTTTTGCATACGCTGGTGAAACATTGTTTTTACAAATTATGTTGAAAATCTCTTTAAATTCTAAATTTTGTTTATTAAATTCTAAATATCTAAATTTTTTTGCCATCATCTCCATTTTTATTTGTTAAAAGTTCCCTTTTAGATTTAGGTATGCCATAAATAGTTCTATTCTTTTTTCTTATTTCTCTTTCATTCAACTCACTTGTAGTTGGATTTGCTACAATTAACTAATTGGCTGGTTTATTATCATTTTTAGCACTTTAATATTTTATAGATTTTGTTATTAATATATTTTATTTCTTGAACCCATTTTCTGCTGATATTTGAAGAGTTACTTATTTTATTGTTGTTTCCAAATTTGTTTTGAGTTATTTTACTTCTTTAATTTTTTCCTTTACATTGTTTTCGAGTTGATTTAATCAATTAACAAAGGACAGGAAAATCCTCAAGATATTTTTGCACTGCTCATGTAGCTCGGTACTCATGTAACTTGATTTGCTTGCTCTACCATCTAGTTTGGACTTGTTTTTCTCTTAAAGAAGTTCATGTATTTATTTTGACCAAAAGTTTTTTACCAATACTTCACATAGATTTTTTTGGATAGGAAGGAAACAAAAATGCCAATAGTAGATTACTTTCAGTCAGGGTTTAAACTATGGTTTTAACCGTTTTAAAAAATGTTGGTTTAAATCAAATTAAAAATGAAATTTAAAAAGGGAAGTAAAACAAGGAACTATTTTAACTATATATTGAATTTAATTTAAGTAATTAACTATATATTAAATGTAAATGCTTAATATAAATCTAGTTATTTAAAGAGATCCCAAACCTCTTAGACATGTTGTGTTCATATTGAAGTGAATGATAAAAAAAAATGTTTAGGCTAAATTTTTTTGATTAAAACAAATCGAAGCTCGCCTCCTCCATTTTATTGTAGGCCTAAATATCAGCATAATATACACCACAATCTGCAGACTTGATAATTTATTCAAGCGCATTTTATTCCTAAGTTTCAGTACATTATCTCATTGCTTTTTGTTTGTTTGCGTAAGAGATCGATTATGAAAACAAACAAAAAAGTCAATGACGTCATGTATTAAAGAAAGATAGTTGAATGCACCAGATTCTAATGAAAAAATTTGTAGAAAGAGTTATGCCACCCATAGTGTTTGCTTTCACCCCTATTTCCACACTTCGTGTGCGCAACTTCTGTTGATTTATTGTCTAGAAACCCCTAATACATATTAAAAACCAAAAAAATCACACATGAGGTATTAGATATTTCAATTTTGCTAAATATAGTTTAAAATGGCTTCCCAGCGGGTTTTTTCAAAGATTGAATTAAGTAATAATAGTCTAATCTATAAAATATAAAGTGCATTTTCAACAATATTTCAAATTAAAGAAATATTATCTAGTATTTTTAAGCATGTTTACATATTATACACAATTGTTTTCAAATTAAAAACTTCACAATTCTTCACAATTCACAAACTTATTCACAAACTTCACAAAAACAATTCACAAACTTCACAAAAACAAACAATTTAGTTCAATTTGAAACACACCGAGATATATGCGGTTCATGTAGCTTTATTTCTCATTTACACAAAATAATAAACACAAGTAGAAATATGATGATCAGGGATATCCAGATCATGTTTCTGTAGGCATAAATCATCCACTAAATAGAGTTTTAATTTTAAATTTAAAATACTTCGAAAATGCTGTCTTTTGCAATAGGTAGTGCATATAAACTTGTACATTTTACCTTTTCTGAAAGGTATTTCATTCAGAAGTTGATGGACATTTAACTTATTTCGAATATTCGACTCAATAAAAAGATAAAGAAGAACACCCTAAAAATTGTTGCAAATCAAAAGTTTATGTGAACAGTAAGATCACTTTTTTAGACGAAAAAAGTTCAAGACTTCACATACTTTTGAGAAGTAGAGATCATTAATAGTTCTAGTTAAACTTCACATGCACAATTTGATTATTGCAAACTACTTGTGACTCAAAAGACTGAATTGGCTCAATGAAATTAATGAAATACTCCATTTCAATTCCAAATGTAGAGAAATAGAGATTTCCATTTTCATCTTGAGAAACACAAAGCTTGCAAACATCTAAGAACCAAACACTTTTTGCTTTATCAATAAACCTTATTATAGAAGCAATTTTTTCTTTGATATCATAGTATTTCAAATTAATCAATATGTTCTTAGACAGCTTGCTTGAAGTCCAAATTGCGATTAAAAAATAATCAGTTGTGCATGTGTTCAATAGTTTATCTGACATAATAGTTATCATTTTAAAAATCAATTTTATATGCTTTCCTCCACACTTAGGAATTTAACTAAAAAACCACAAGTTTCCACTGTTTTTTGTTAACTTTTAATTTCTTTGGACTGACTACCTTCTGCATACTAGACAGTGAACACTTTGTATTCTTGATAGATTTGTTTTCATCTACGCTTGAATGATCATCAAATGACTCAGAAGAAAAAACTAAATTAATTTTAGGCTTCTTTTTAAAAAACTTTTGAAAATTTTTTGACTCGTAAACTTCATCTTCCGAAGTTTCAATTTGTGTCAACATTAAAGTTTCTGGTTTGGAGCTATTATTAAAAAAGAATGTTAGTAATCCAGCTGAATTCGGAAGCATCTATGAGTATTTTCTACATACTAAATATTAAATTACACTAGTGATACATGCGCAGCAGCCTAAGGTTCTCATGCTGGATTTACAAGTACAGTACCATCCTTCAATTCCAGTTTCATCATTCCTCTTAGGTAAATATTGCACATACACTTTATACTTTGTAGACCCAGAATGATGAGATCTGATAATAGGAAAAAGAACTTTCGATTTCCCTATCGATTGAACACTTTCACATATAGCTAATTCATATTTACCTTTATTGAAGTATTCAGAAAGGTAGCTTAAGCATTGTCTAAGTTGATATGAGCCTAAATTTATGTTGTTTTTTATTATATCTTCAAGCAATTTAGAAAAATCAAGTACAGATGCTGCTTTGATGCTTACAAACAAACTCATTTTGTTTAGTTTTTCAGTTTTAACCAGCTTTTCCAAACTATACTCTTAATGAAGCTTTACTTTCATGTTTTTAATAATTGCTTGTTTGTCATCCTGGTCTGAGTTTTTGACCTTTTTCTATGCATGCAGGCATATTTAGTTCCAAATTGTGAGTATTTCTTAAGTTATCAAGACAGTCTTGAAAGCCTCTATCAAGTAATATTATGTCACCAGAATGAAGCAATTTTCTAAGCTTTTGGTTGCCTAGAAGTACATCATTCATGATTGAAGCGTCATTTTTTGTTGCCTTGAAGTCCGAATACATCGACAATTTTTCCATTTGGTATCGAAAAAAGGTTTAACCCTATTTTTTTTCTGTTTGCTGAATATTTTTTGTTGAGAATAGTTATTGCTGCTCTTTTGAAAATAACAATAAGTTCCGTCAACATCTAATATCAACTGAGATTCTTTAGAATTTCTTTGGTCAATTTGCTGCTATTTGCTAACCATTCACTTCTTGTTAAGTGACCTGCTCTTAAGTTATTAGAGATAAAATCTTTGACAAAAGCGTCTCTAACTTGTTGTAAATATTGGGATTCTTCAAAATGAGAGTCAATGCCAAAATAATCAGTGATTATATATTGAGCAAGGCCAGTTTTTAGCCAAAACGAAAAGATGGCTAGAACTTGAGATATAGATCTATTACTGGTGTTTCTGAGTGAAATCAAATCTCTGCTTAGTTCTTAAATTGTTGTCTATTGAATCCAGTAGTTCGCTGCCAAATAGATTCAGGTAGTTTGGAAATATCAGTAAACTTTGAAAATAAACTGCTTTGCTGAGCGTAATATCGAAACATCTCTAATAAAGATTTATCTTCTGATGCATTTAGTTTCACATTCTTTTTAACAACAACCTGCTGATTTAAAGCTTCATTGTTTAATAATCCAACTTCGTTCAAATGCTCTCCACATCATCTTGATCCAGCGCGTATAAGAATTTTTTTTTGTAATTAATACCTTGCCCTGACAAGAATTTTAAATTTTTTGAAGAGTTAATAATGTGCCATACGAAACAATAGCGATGAGAAGCAGTTGTTCTAGGTATATCCACTAAAATTGATGCATTTTTTTTCGCTTTTTTTTTAGCTCTATTAATTCTTTTTTAAACTCAGCTAAAAAACTTTTTGAAGACTTTAGTGACTTTTGTTCATTTTGTTCAATAATCGGTGGAAAATCCAACACTTGATTTGTTTCAAACTTTTCAGGCAACTTAAGAATCTCTGTTTGAAAATCAAATGACTTAGTCTCTATAAACATATTTAATGGCGAATTTATTTCCTCATTCTCCTTTCTCCATGTATTTTAAATACAAGCAGAACAGCAATGTGTTCCAAGGTCAATAGTATTTTTGTTTTTGTTGATTGTTTATCGTATTTCATTTAGGAACCTTAACTTTGTTTCTAAAAAAGCTCTAGATATTCCACGCTTATTTTTGACTTTGTCCAATCTTTTGAAACAACATCCACATTTAAATCCCCGTAAAGTTTTTTCACTCATTTTTAGTTTAATCTTAAAAGAATTAAACCAAGTTTATTCCAAACTGTTAATCTTTTCATTTTGGCACTTTTTAATTTTAAACAATACAACTTTTTTATATGCCAGATGGGAATTCTCTTCTGTTGGGAGCTCTCTTCCATTGGGAATTTTCTTCCGTTGGGAATTCTCTTTAATAACATTAAGTTAACAATAGAATCAACAATACAAGTCTAACATTTTGATAATAAAAATTGCAAGACTTTTCAAAAATTTTAAAAATTAAACAGGCGGTTAATTAATTGTAATAATTAATAATTAATTATAATTAATGGTACGCATTATAGTCGAAATAATAGTTTTTTAGTGATTTAAGACATTTATTTAAACATAAACCAAAAGGGGCAAAAACTTGATAATTATACACCTAACCTCTTTTAACTATTGGCTTCATATATTTAAAGGTAACTGATGATGGAGCATTGATTGATGGAGGATTAAATAAGCAGCAAATCTTCTCACTACAGAATGTTAGATACAGATATTGACAAACATATTGACAAACATTGACAAATGTTTGTCAATGCAATTTACAATATACACAAAACTAATATAAACTTTACATCAAGTTATTATGAAAATATTCAGTTTGAACGCTTGAATGGGGACCAAAATATTTAGTTTAAACGTTTGAATGGGGGCTATAAACGGGGGGTCAAAATACCATCCTATCTAATCATTATTATATTAGAAGAGATATAAAAAAGCTGAGAGCATTGAACAAGTGTGAATGTATCTGAGAATATCCAGTATTTTCACATTATTATTGAAAAAAACACTTGTGCAATACAAAATACAATTGAGCCCCCTGGCATTTATTAATCATTTTACAATAAATTGTGCTTTTCACAACGTTCTTAAAAGAATGAAAAAAATCAATATGTTTGATATCCCACAAATCAACCAATCAAAAGGATAGAGTTAAGATATATAAGAAAAATTTATCCTTATTCAGAAACAATCTATGATGACTACATGATGTTGTTACAGGGGATGAGTTGTGGTTTAATTTGAGACAAGCTGGACACTAGTCAGCTTACACTAGTTGAGTTGGTGAGTGTCAAAATAAATCAGCAAAGGTGATAACAAAGAATCAAAATGTATTCATTTATAGATCAGTTCAAATGATGATTAAATTAAAACATGATAGCTCAAGTGTTAGTAAACAAACTGTTTAACTTACAAAATATTATTACTAAAATTACAATCTTATGAAATTCAATGAATGTTTTTATGCTGGTTTGAACGATTGAAAAAAGAAGACAAAGTGTTGTACTTAACACAAATACATTTGAATAAATGTTACAAGTAGGGTACACCATAGATTATACAAGTGAGTTATACAAGTATTAGATTTGCCATTGCTATTATATGAACATGAGCATTAATATTATCCTTATAATATATTATTAACAAAATGTCTACTTTACACTATTTTATTAACTGTTTGTAAATATTCTAGATTCTAAGTATATTTTAATAAGTATAGATTGAAATATATTATATCAATTCTGATTACTTGAGAATGCTTTTTTCTTATAAATGGCACTATAATTAGTTTTGTATTTTCAGTATTGCTAGTTTAACTTGCAGTCAGTTTATAAAATAAATGCATTTTGATTCTTTTAAAATGATTTATTTTTTTAAAAATTACCTTAAAATGAGAGTGTGTATTTTAATCAAAATCATTATAGAATGATAGATTGAAATCTTTGGTTAGGAACTGAAGCACTTCTTGATGGTTACAAAAAATTTGTAACTGTTTGTTACTAGTCTTAGAAAAAGAAAACTACCTGACATCAAAAATAAAAGTTGTCAGTGATTAAAAGCGATGGTACATAATCCTATTTTACCAGCAAATTTGAAACTCTTTGAAATGGTATCAGAGAAATTAAATGCCTTTCTAAAAGGGTTTTGAAACAAATAACCTACTAAATAAACTAAATAAATGACTACTATTTTTTATTATTTTGGTGATTTTATTTAAGGCTTATTAAGCTGATTTATTCTCAAAGGTTGTTCCTTATGAAATGAAATATTTGCTAAATAAATGTGATGCACTTTAACAGCAAATTCAAGTTGACATAAAAGATAGGAACATTAAAAAACCCCAGCAGACATTGGTATAGGATTTGCAGCTTGTTTAAAACTTGACTAAGCTATTCTAACCTCTACCGATTACAGAATAGTTGTCTTTAAAAATAAAGATAGGAAGTTATTGACAGTTTTGTTTTTGAGAAATCCCCGTTAAAGTTTTCAATTGTACTCTTTGCTATACCAATAAGTTCAATCCAAATGGCTAGTGATAGCAAACGAAGTGGATGAACTAACAGTTTTTCTACTCTTTTGCAAAAATTAGTCTGCAGAGAAAGAATAATATCACAAATATTATCACAGTTTCCTCCTTCTACAGCCATTGTATATTTATATTTCGTGGTCAATGTCACATTACCATTGTACATTTATATCTTTTTTTTTTTTTTTTTTCAAAAATCTTCGCTTCCAACAAGGTTGCAAGCAGCCACTAATTAAAGTTGGAAGTTACTGTAAGAGAAAAGATGAAGATTGTAGAGCAAGATAACGATTGACGGACGATTTAAAAGATTGCAAATTATATGAATCAGGAAAGCAAGATGAAGGAAGCGAATTCCAAAGAGCTGATGTTCGAGGAAAAAAACTAGACGAATAAGCGTTTTTGGAGCACTTAGGAACAGTCACAGAAAAAGGATGACACTTAATTAAATGACGAGTAACACGAGAATGAATTTTAGTAGATGGCACAAGAGACGCTAGCTCTTTCGAGCAGTGCCCATTATAGTATTTGTAGAAAAGAGAAAGAGAAGCAACATTACGACGATGTGATAATGGTTGAAGGTTGGCTGCAAGAGCAGGTCCAACTATGTTTACAATGCGTTTTTGCACCTTGTCTAAAAGAGAAAGGGCATCATTAGAAGATCCGCCCCAGATATGGCAACAGTATTCCATACAAGGCCGGATTTGAGATTTATAGAGGTAGAGAATAGAATCCAGAGTAAGAAAGTGGCGAGCTCGATAAAGAGATGCAACCTTAGCAGATGCTAATTTTGCAACCGATTTGATATATGGTTTCCAAGAAAGATTGGAAGTAAGAGTTAATCCTAGAAGATGAAGAGTAGGTGACTCATCGAGTACATCACCGTTCATAAATATAGGAAGATCTAAATTATTGCGATAACGATTGGCTGAAAAAAATTGGGTTTTATCTGAATTAAAGTTCACCAGCCACTGTGAGCCCCATGCTGTAGCATAAGTGAGATCCTTTTCAAGCTCAAATGCCCCCTCCAGGCAATCAGAGGGTGTTGGTTTCTTATCACGACAAGAATAAATGGTAGTATCATCAGCAAACAATGCCACCTTAGATGTGAGAATATCTGGAAGATCGTTAATGTAAATTAAAAAGAGTATAGGGCCAAGGATAGAACCTTGAGGAACCCCTGAAGTTACAGAATAAGAAGAAGAGTGTTGTCCATCGAGGACAACTTTTATGCTACGATTGGAAAGGAAGGATTCAATGATCTTAAAGATGTTGCCGGATACACCATAAGAAGAAAGCTTATGGAGAAGACCAGCATGCCAAACTTTATCAAACGCTTTTGAAATGTCAAGAGCGATGGCCTTAACCTCTCCACCTTCATCTAACGCACGATAAAACCTGTCAGTTATTACTGTTATTATTATGTCATTATTATACTGTTATTATATGTCATTATTATAGGGGAAAGAATAATATCAAAAACTATTTAAAGTTGTTGACATCAATAAAATTGCAATTGAATTTTAAACTTGTGCTCAAAGTGATTGACTTGATCAATTTTTCTCTAACTTCATTAGAAAAAATAAGGCTTATGATAAAGTTTGGATAGTGTTTAAGTTTGGGGGAATATCTTAGAAATATTCTGGAATTTGATTACCAGATTTTTATTTATTATTTTTATTCTGATTCACCTCCAACAAGGCTGCAAGCAACCACTATTAAGTTTGGAGTTACTAGAAAAAAAAAGTAGAGTTATAGAGCAAGAAGAGGGTTGACAGAAGACTTGAAAAGTTGAAGGTTGTATGAGTCAAGAAAACATGAAGATGGGAGAGAGTTCCAAAGGGTTGAGGTGCAGGGAAAAAAACTAGTCGAATAAAAGTTTTTAGAGCATGCAGGAACAGAATGAAGAATCAAGCGAAAATGACAACTTATAGAGTCAACTTATAGAGTCAAACTTTGTAGAAAGCCTTCGATATGTCAAGAACATTAGTCCTAGCATATCTGCCTCCGTCTAATGCACAATAAAATATTTCAGTCACAGCAGTTAACAAGTCACAGCAGTTAACAAGATGGGGTGTGAAAAATTTCCTTATCAAAGACTCGAAGATCTTGCTAATAACAGAAAGAAGACTGATCAGACAATAATTAGAGGGTCAGAATATTCACTAGAGTTTTGAAAATTAAAAACATGCAAACAAGACTCAATCAAGCACTTATTAAATAGTTTAGAGAGAATTGAAGAGAGTTCTGGAAAACAATTTTGTAAGACTATGACAGAAATGTTGTCTAGACCACAAACCTTAAAAGAGTTTAATTGAGATATGACTTTAGCAACCGAAGCAGGAGTGATTTGAATGTCTAACAATGAGTTAATCTGTTTAATTAGAATGAAAGGAAGAGAATGGGCATAAGATTTGAGAGTCGAGTTAAAAGAAAAGTTCTTTGCATATAATTCTGCCTTATCCTTGGGAGAGGTAATAAGATCAGTCCCATGAATGAGAGATGGAATGTTAGACCTACCTTTGTTAATGACTCTGTTGAAGATTTTCTTTAAGTCTCTAGAGCCTAACTTCTGAGATAAGATACAAGATTTAGTGAACTGAGAATATTGGAGCTTATCATCTGACAGCACCTTTTTACACCAATTTTTTGCAAAAATAAACAGCCGTTTGTTCTCAAGAGAGATGTTCTTTTGAAAAAGATGAAAAAAATGATTATGATTAGATATAACAGCTGCACAAGAGGGTGAAAACCATGGAGTAGAATGAGGCTTGACTTGGAACCAACAAGAAGAAATAAAAGATTTCATTCCTGCCTGAATCCTGGAGATTATGTGATGATAGGTTAAGTCTGAAAAGGAAGTATTTAAAAAGATCAAAGCATGGTCAGAACCATTTAAAGAAGAAAGAGGAGAAGTTGAACACAAGCTAGGATCAGAGACCAGACATAAATCAAGGAGTGAAGGTAAATGATTAGGGTTGTCAGGAAAACAAGTCACAAAGTTAACTATCTGAGCAAGAGATCGAAAAATGCAAAAGTTATAGGCTTTAGTGCTAGCAGGGTCAGTGGCTTTAGAGCCAAGCCATTCAGTGTAATGAGCATTTAAGTCATCAATAACATTAATTCAAAATATCCTGGAAAATAATAAGCTCAGAATATCCTCAAAAAAATGGAAAATGATCCTGAAAAATTCTGGAGTTTAAATTTTATTATTCTGTGGGAACCTTGCAATAGTAAAATCTAAAAAATATTAAGAAAAAGCAAGCCTTGCCTCAACATGTTTCTCTGCACAGCTGCCTTATTGGTCAAGGTTTGTGTTTTGGAGTTATAGAGTTAAGAGAGGGTTATAACCACAATTAAGTAGCCTCCTTGTCTGTAGTGACCTTCTCAGTCTTAGGGAGGTAAATTAACATTAAAAAAAGCCATTCATCTAGTTTTTACTTCTTCTATATCTGTTTACAGAGCAAAGAATTCTGGGTGCCTGAAAATTACAACAGAAAAAGACGACAAATTGCTTTCTTATTTATTAAAGTGTAATATTTTCTTTATTAGATACATGTATATATATATATATATATTTTTTTTAGATAATTCACCTCCCCAAGGCCCAAGGGGGGCCACTACAGTCGAGGAAGCTACTCATTTTTTTGTGTTTTTTTATATTTTTTTTTTTTTGTATTTTTATTTTTTTAGTTGTTATTTGTGGTGCAACCCTCTCTCAACTCTTTAACTCCGAAACACGAACCTTGCCGAGCAAGGCCGCTGCGCGGAGAAACTAAGTTGAGCGCGGTACTTCCAGGGACGTGGTGGGAGTCGAAACTCCCGAAAACTCTCACTTACAAAGCGAGCGCTCTTACCACTACCGCATATATATATATATATATATATATATATATATATATATATATATATATATATATATATATATATGTATATATATATATATATATATATATGTATATATATATATATATTTGTTTGTGTGTGTATATATATATATATATACACATATATATATATGTGTGTATATATATGTGTATATATATATGTACACATATATAAATATACATATAATTATATATATTTATATATATGTATATATATATGTATATATATATATGTATACATATGATATATATGTATATATATATATATATATATATATATATATATATATATATATATATATATATATGTATATATATATATATATATATATATATATATATATATATATATATATATATATATATATATATATATATGTATATATATATATATATTTTTACATCTTTGCTTCTAACAAGGCTGCAAGCAACCACTATTAGAGTTGGAAATTACTGAAAGAGAAAAGATGAAGATTGTAGAGCAAGATAATGATTAACAGAAGACTTAAAAGATTGCAAATTATTTGAATCAGGAAAGCAAGATGAAGGAAGAGAATTCCAAAGAGCTGATGTTCGAGTAAATATATAGAGATAAAGAATAGGATCCAAAGTAAGTGTCGAGCTCGATAAAGAGATGCAACCTTAGCAGTTGCTAATTTTGCAATGGATTTGGAATACGGTTTTCAAGAAAGATCGGAAGCAAGAGTCAATCCTAGAAGATGAAGGGTAGATGACTCATTCAGTACATTGAGTACATTATATCATAAATATAGGAAGATCTAAATTATTACAATAACAATTGGCTGAAAAAAAATTGAGGTTTATCTGAATTAAAGTTCACCAGCCACTGTGAGCCCCATGCTGTAGCAGAAGTGAGATCCTTTTCAAGCTCAAATGCTTCAAGATCAGAGATTAAGTGTTAGTTAATTGAAGATTAAAAAACCTTGCTTATGATAGGAAGAAGACTAATTTGATAGTAGTTAGTCGAGTTAGATTGCTCTCCAGAACTTTTGAAAGTAGGGATAACAGATGCTGTTTTCCAGTAGTTTGGAAAACAAGACTCTGATAATCACTTGTTAAATAGTTTTGAAAGTATAGATGACAGCTCCGGAAAACACTTCTGCAAGACAATAACAGGTATGTTGTTCAGATCACAAGCTGTAGAAGAGTCTAAGCAGGAAATCACTTTAGATACAGAAGCTAGAGTGATATGAATGTCAAGCAATGGATCAACCTTTTTGACCACTTATCAGGTGGAACGCAATTAGTGGAATCAAGAGATGATATTGTTGAAAAGTTATTAGCAAACAATTCAGCTTTGTCTTTAGGTGAGGTGACAATGTCTGAACCATACAGGAGAGGTGGAATTACAGATTTGCCCTTATTATTGATACTGTTAAAGATTCTCCAGATGTTACAAGCCTAATTTTTTTGATGAAATACAAGATTTCATGAACTGAGAATTGCGGGCTCTGGTGTTAGACAAAACATTTTTTCAATGGTTTCTAGCAGTAATAAACAGACATCTGTTCTCTGGAGAATTGATTTGCTGATAGATATGGAAGTAACGGTTTTAATTGGAAATTGCAGCAGTGCAATGTGAGGAAAACCACGGAGAAGAGTGAGGTTTGATCTTGAATTGTCGAGAGGGAATAAAAGATTTTATGCTAGCCTGAATCCATGAAATTATGTAAGAAGCACATTTGTCAGCAGGAACAAGAAAGATTTCTACCTAAGGGCCATCACGAAGAAAATCACGGAAAGAGTCCCAGTCAGTTAAGGTAGTTGTAAGAGGTACAATGATAGGGGGATTCAGATAAAGAAAAAGAATGAGATAATAGTTTGAGAGATCAAACCGTGATCAGAAGCACCTAAGGGTGAATGTAGAAAAACTGAGCACTGACTAAGATCAGAAACAAGACATAACTCCAGTAGAGAAAGTAAATGATTCGGGTTGTCTGGAAAGCGCATTAGAAGTTGACTATTTGATTTAGGGATTAAGAAAGAAAAAAGTTTTGGGCTTTAACGCCTGCAGAGTCACTGACAAGCCATTCAGTGTGATGAGCATTTAAGTCACCAACAACAACAATATTGGCTGATAAAGAGAGAGGGCTTGGTCAATTTGATCAGAAATCCCATCAAAAAGTGTGTATTTAGAATGAAGGAGAACGATATAGAACGATATATGAAGGAGAACGATATAGAACAAAGAGAAAGGTGATAGAGTGAAGTGGTGCTAAACGAAAGCACATAAAAGAATAGTCTGTGGATTCAAATCTAGTTTCCCGACAAATGTGTGAATTCTTATGAATGTAAATGCCCAGGCCAAGCATTTGACTATTGAAGCCTTTTTGAATTAAAGAAAGATAATCATTAACACTAAGATCACAAGATGAAACAGCTGAACTCAAATTAATCTCACAAAGAGCAAGTAGGTCTGGTGAACTTTGCAAGAGATAAGACTCAACAGAAGAAAAGTTTCTTCAAAGACCACAAATATTAGTGAATGATAGGTTTAGAGAACTCGGTGATGACAATGGTTTTTTGTGTTTTATAGTTTTTGGTACTTTGTTCATATTTAAATTTGTTAAAGAACTTGACTCAAATAGACAGTACTCAGTACACTATTTAATCGCCAAAGCAATTGCCTTATTACTATTAATAAACCCTAAACCATAACAAGGGCTCCAAACATAGCTTCGACAATGCACACCAAAAGTACAAACAGGGACACCATCCATGCACAACATGGCACTGTTGATACTTTGATATTTTTCAGCTGTTGATGGAATCAGCCTCTCTGAGAGTTACCACAGAGTTCAGGAAATCTGACTACCAGCCCGCCTCAGGACCATAAAACTTAGTTTTAGAGCTATACCCTCATGAGGAGATAATAGAATGAGTTGCATAGACATAAAAACAGAGACCTAAGCAAAACCTATGCATTGTATTTATATATTTATATATATATATATTTATATATATATATATATTTATATATATATATATATATATATTTATATATATATATATTTATATATATATATTTATATATATATATATATATATATATAAATATATATATATATAAATATATATATATATAAATATATATATATATATATATATATATATATATATATATATATATATATATATATATATATATATATATATACATATATATATATATATATATAGATATATATATATATATATATATATCTATATATATAGTTTCTAGTGGGAAGCACGGAAGGAAAAAAACGATTCTTACGCCAACACTTATGTCACTTTTAATTACTTTTGACTTTCGTCCAACATTTGCGTGTTGGACGAAAGTCAAAACCATTAATTTAATTACAAATTAATCGATTTTTAAAAAAACCACAAAAACACAAATTTAATTGACCAGAATGTTTTTAACAATATAAACAATGTTTTTATTTTAATTTTTTTAATAAAATATTTTCATTTTTTTTACTGTAAATCATGCGCGGAGTGTTGCTACATCAACTATCTTATAGCCTGACTCGCAAGGGAGTGCTGATACATCGACTGACAAATAGCCTGACTCACAATGGAGTGCTGCTATATGTACTATCTTTTAGCCTGACCTGCAAGGGAGTGCTGATACATCGACTGAGGGTTTGGTTGGGGCAGGCAGTCTATCAATTAATAAAAAAAAAATTCCGGTCTTGCATTTTAATTTTTACTCTTTGTCAACAAAATATGGAAAAAACTTTCGAACAACATATAAGATTTCTATATATATGTATATATATACATAATATATGCATTTGATATATATATATATATATATATATATATATATATATATATATATATATATATATATATATACATTTTTTTTTTTATCTAGATCAAAGATTATTTACTTATAAATATAAATTTAAAATTTTTTTTAAAGATTATTTAAATTTAAACTTGCCTGAACCCAGATTCTCAGTTGATGTATGTACTGAAGGATACTTTTTTTATGATAGTTTTGCAAATTGGGCAGATAATCAATCAATATCAACTACCTAATAGTTATATTATGAACATTGTTACAGATGTTAATGTTTTCTTATTTGGCTTCAATTTCAAAACTTTATGATTAAAAAAACTTAACTATGCACAACCATCACTGAGAAGAAGTAAAAATTGATATTTTATCTCATTTATTGGCTAGTGAGCTTTAACTCAGATGAAACTCAATTTTTTCAACTAATCGTTATCGCAACAGTCTAGATCTTCCTATATTTATGAATGGTAATATACTTGATGAGTCGTCTACCCTTTGTCTCTTTGGATTAAATCTTACTTCTGACTTTTCTTGGAAACCATACATCAAATCCAATAAAAAATTAGCATCTGCTAAGGTTACATCTCTTTATCGTGCTCGCCACTATTTTGCTCTGAATTCTATTCTTTATCTCTACAAATCTCAATTCCATCTTTGTATGGAATACTGTTGCCATTTCTGAAGCAGATCTTTGAATGATTCCCTTTCTCTTTTAGACAAGGTGCAAAACCGCATTGTAACTATAGTTTACAAACTTAGAGGACCTGCTCTTTTTGCCAAACTTCAACCACTGTCACATTGTAATGTTGCTTCTCTTTCTCTTTCCTCTAATAGGTGCTGTTTTAAAGAGTTAGCATCTCTTGTGCCATCTACTAAAATTCATTCTTGTGTTACTCATCATTTATTAAGTCTCATCCATTTACTGTGGCTGTTCCTAAGTACTCCACCAATTCTTTTTTTGTCTAGTTTTTTTCCTCAGACATCAGTTCTTTGTGATTTGCTCCCTTTATCTTCTTTTCATGATTCAATTCATTCATGATTTCGTTTGCGATCTTTTAAGTTGTCTGTTAATTGTTATCTTCCTTTATAAATTTCATCTTTTCTCTTCCAATAATTTTCAACTCTAATAATGGTTGCTTTTTTTTTTTTTTTTTTTTTTTTTTGTTATTTCACCTCCCCAAGGCCCAGAAGGCCACTACAGATGAGGAGGCTACTTAATTGAGGTTATAACCCTCTCTCAACTCTATAACTCCGAAACACAAACCTTGACGAACAAGGCCGCTGCGCGGAGAAACAAGTTGAGCGCGGTACTACCAGGGACGTGGTGGGGATCGAACTCGGAACCTCTCGCTTATGAAGCGAGCGCTTTTACCACTACACCACTACCGCATTTTCAAAGGCTTGCAGCCTTGCTGGAAGTGAAGATGTTTAAAAAAAATTTGCTACTCAAATATAAGAGGTGAATGTCAGATAATACAACTTCAAAGTGATTGTATTCAGTTTTACATTGGAATAGTTAATAAACTCAGGAAAAAACTTATAAGAGCTATATTAGCTTTAAACCCTGTTTTTATCTGTTCCAATTCAGACTAAAAAATAGAATGGCGTATTTACTCACAATGCTTCACCAATCAAAATATTTTAATGATACAATAGCTGATAATGTCAATTATTAGTATCGAGATTTATGTAATTTTGCCAAAAACCATTAATCAGAAGTTACAAATTATAGTGTTTATAAACACTATAATTTGTAACTTCTGTAGAACTTAAGTAGATTAAATATTTAACTTTTTTTATAAACCAGATTTCAATATTATTTAAAATGTATTTCAAAAAAATTTCGATAAAACGAAGTATTTAAAACTGTCTTCACTTAGTTACATAGAAATGCACATGTTGAAAGTGAGTTTTCTATCAATTCAGATATTTTTGTTAAAGAGTTTGACATGATGGTCTTTATGCTTGTCTTAAAAGCTCTCCTCACATAGTGTTTCTGGAAATGTTTTTAAAATTATGGAATTGTTTTTTTTTCTAATTGCAATATTAAAGTCATCCTTGATGAACAACATTCATCTTTATTTATAATAACTTTAGGGGTATTGCAAGGTTTTGTCCTTGGACCTATTTTGTCTATTTATACTATTTTGTAAGACTCTTATTTCTTTATTTTTATTATTAATATTCTTTATATCTTGCTCATCATTTTCTTACTCCAGAATCTAAAGATTTCTGTTGGATGAGTCCTAAAGATTCTCCACATAACCAACAAGTTTGAGCTGCATCCTTGTTTTATCTTTTTCTCTATTTTACTGCCATGGTTACTACTCAAGCAAGTTTAGAAATAGAAATAGAAAAAAGTCTTCTACCATAAACAGATGATTTAAATTAATTTCATTTATCAGTTTATCAAGTTTTTTCCATGAGCATTATTTCCTTTGAGATTCTCTCCTGTTTTTTTATGTTTTCCTTACTCATAATATATAGTCTTTCAAGTCTTTTATGATAATATATAAAGAGTATGTATAAGTTTCTTCCCCTAAATCTCTTTTTACTTTCTAACTACCGCTTTCAATTTAAAAATCTTAAGCAAGATTTTGTCTTGTTTCAAACTCCAAGTTTTTATAAAGATTTAAAACTGTTATGTTTTTAGAACTTGAATCTACCATTTATTGTTAATCCTCAAATTGATAGCGATGTTATGTTTGCTAATTTCTCTCCAAACTCGTCAAGAAAACACATTGCATTTCACCTGGTATCAAATGTTTTAGATGATGAAGTGATGGAAGAGATACAGGTTTCCGATGTCTCTAATTCACTGTACAACAAACTTCATCCCCAGCCTCAATCATTGTTGCACCCATCTGAGCAAAACTTGTGAGTTGTTATTAATTTTTTTTTTAATGTGTGTATGTATGTATGTATGTGTGTATGTATGTATGTATATATACACATTACATGTGCAACCCTCAGAATTAGAGTTGGCATTCAGCAATGCGGACCTAACTGCCGACCTGAAAGTGTTTGAGGTCGGCAAAAAATTGCCGACCTCATTTCTATGTTTTATGGTCAGACCTTTGTATCAAATAATTTTTGCTGACCTGATGCTGACCTCTATAAGATTGAGGTCAGCAAATTATTGCCGACCTCATTTTTCCTAATTCTGAGGGTTGCATGTATGTATAAACCATGGGAATACTACACTACCTTTACAAGATCTTTTAAAATGTTGGATTTGTACTAAAGTAGGGATAAGATTTAGGGTATTTGGCTGTTTTAATGAGGTCCAGTAAGTATTAATGTAGACATTATTGGTCTCTAATGCCATTGAGTCCAGTAAGTATTAATGTAGACGTTAATGGTCTTTAATGCCATTGAGTCAACAATTTGTTCTTTAAATATATTTCTTCTTTCTATTTTTGTTTAATTTTTGTGATTCCTTCAGTTTTAGACTACAAGATTGATGCGTGAAGTTGTGTATTTAAAATTTATTCACCGAATAATTTTTAAACATAAATGAAATAAAAAAGTTACTTGCATGTAAAGCAGTGGTTGTATGTTTCTTATATAATAATGTTTCTTATATAATAATAATGTGTAGGTAAGGGGCAGCAGTACACTATTCCTGCTGAATACGGGTGAACAATGAGTAGGTGTTTAGTTGTTTAGGCTGTGTATTTAGTATGAATAAGCCTGTCTAGAAGAAAGTGTGTTTGTGTGTGTTATGCCTGAACAGCGTAGAGAGTTGTTTTTAACTGGGTAGTTAATGATGTGCCGGTTGTACAGAATGATGTCGTTTACTCATGTTTGTTGTATGGTGTAACTATAAGGAATATATTGCTAGTGGGTTCTTTGACTTTGTTAGCTAGTTCTTTCTGTGTTGTTGGGTGTATTGATGTTTCTGTTCTGACAGGTTCTCAAGGGGTACCATCTGTCTAGATGATACCCCTTGAGAACCAGTGACCAGTATGGAGTTCCATGGATAGATTGTAAGATTCAGGTATGTTGTATCTTGTTGCTTAACTATGGAAGAGACCTGGTGTGATGTCGGTGGTACTAGCTGAAACATAAAAGAGTCATAGTGTAGGTGGGTTTTCAGTGTTGTGTGTTATGTCCAAAATGGTTTTTTGCAGAGGGTTAGACTCATGATGTGCTGTGAACTGAGATTTTAGCTCCAAGCACATATTCAGCAAGTGCTTGTCTTATGCCAGTAATGGATATTCCAAATAAATGTGTACTGGCTGTCTGGCATTATCATTAGGCTTCAAGCGCTGTAACCACGTCCAATGGGATAGCCTAATGTCTGTATTGTCATAGTGAAGTATGTTGAAAGAAGTCAAATAAATTTCAATAATTTGTTTCTGCAGGCAACAAATTATGAAGTTGGGAGAGGGTTCCAAAGCACTGAAGTGCGGGGAAAAAACTAGATGAATAATTTTTTTAGAGCATGAAGGGATAGATTTAGTAAAATTATGTATTTCTCATTGTATATTTTAAACTGATATCTTTCAAGCTTAACTTTGTTTAAATCATTTAAGCATTGAATTTCATTTTTTTTTAAATAAATATACTCCATACATACACTTATTATTTAATGGATGGCAAATCAAATGGTTTCTACTCATCCATGTAGTTGGATAAATTGATGATAGTAATTTTTTAGTTAAGCAATGAATAGTTGGAACAGGCTTCCCATTTTTAAATGGAAAGAAATCCTTAATAAAGGTTAAAGAAATTTTATTCAAAGTTTAACCACAAATAGACAAATGTTTACTGGACTTCCATAACTTTAAATTTCCAAAAGTAAATACAGCTTAAGCATTAATTCTAAAAGTCTAAAAAGTAGGAAAAAAAAATTTGTAAACTGGAAAAAAAATCAATTGATTTTCTCTCTTTTTATAACAATTTCTACAGTAAACTAGAGCACAGGTATTAACCATATTAAGAATATTTAAACTATTTTAGAAGGCTTTTGTGCACCTTATAAATCCAAAAAGTTTTAACTTTATATATATAAAAAAATCTTAAATAAAATTTTTAGTTTTTCTTTCTTTACTTTTTTTGTTTATTTTAGATACTCAAATGCATCTTGGCAAACTGGTAGTTCTTCAAATTTCTCTCTTCCTTTGGGTGTCGGAAAATCTTCTTCTGATAAGAGTTCAATTAATAATAAGTCTATTCATGAAATATGGTCACCTGATCCTTCGCCAAATGAATTAACTCAGCTATCGCAAACTGATGATGTCATGAACTCCATTAGTCAACAATCTCTTGAGAATTCATACACTGAATCTCAAAGATCGTTTGAAAAAATTGAAATTGATACTTCACATTTAAATATGGACTATTTATCAAAGGTTAAAGAGGAATCTGTATATTATCCTCAATCTCCTGAATATCCTATACCTCCTTTACCTTTCTCTCAATACCAACTTCAAAGTTCTAATGAAGTCCAGCAGTTACAGCAAAAAAATCATTCTGACCATCATTTATATGTTGGGCAACAACCATTTTATTCAAATTCTCAATATTATAGTCAGAGCTATGAACAAGCAAAAGTTGTTTGTGAGCAGTGTGGTTATTTTTCATGTGCTCATTTGCATTCTCAAAATCAAACTAAAAATAAACAAATGTGTAACATGTATGATTTGCAAGTTACTTATTTGGAAAAGCTAGGTATAAGTTTAGATACATGTTTTGATCAACTGCGCCATCTTGATAGAGATAATAGAAAGGTCAGCATTTATTGTTTTCGTGTTACATAAGTTATTTATTTTGATTTAATGCACTCGCATGCACACACACGCATACTCACACAAACAAGCTTACACACATACTCACACACGTTTCACACTAAACAAGTTTCAGGCCAAATAATTTTCATGACTTTTATATATATTTTGTATATAGAGTTCAGAATTATATATTTTTTTAGATTTTATTTAATAGTCTTGAAAAACTTGTTTATTGCAGAATTTTTTTGTTTTTGCTTTGTAATCGCTTGCAAGTAGCAAGATTAATTGGGTGTAAATCTTTTTTGCAAAGGGATGTCTTGATTTTGAAATTAGTATTTTTTTTTTAAAATTTAAAGTACATAAATATATAAGAGGACAAATTTGAGGCAATTATAAAAAAAAAGGATACAAGAAAAGTTCTTGTATCCCTTTTTAAGATTTACCTTGTGCTCAAATATCAAAATGCTTCAAATTGTTCTCACAAAATGGGCTTTGAGTGCAAAATTAATCCTAATGTTTTGTTAAATTTTTTTTTTTTGGGGGGGGGGGGGGGTTAAAAGTGTGATTTTTTTTTTCCAGAATGTTGTGTATTTTGGCTTTTTCTTAATTGTCTTTTTATTTTATTAGATTTATTATTATTTTTATTTTGTTAAGCGCACACAAAATTTTTTTGTGTACGCTTAACAAAAGAAACAAAAGTTTTTATTTAACATTTTAAAAAACTTTAAAAAAAGTCTTTTGCTTTGTTTGTTTGGTTAATTGTATTTGTCTATTAATTTAAATTTAAGTTTTTATTTTAACCTTTTCAAAATTTAGTTTAGAGAAAGAAAATCCACAGGTGTAAATTAACATCAATCTACATTGTAGATTTTGTGTCTAACTTTCATCTCATGTCGTATAAGTAAAAATGAAAAAGATTCATCTCATATTTTTATAGAAGATACTGTTATTACTTTCAGAATAGTTCAGTTTATGTAATGTAAATAAGTTTCAGGTAATGTAAATAAGGTAACAAAAAAAACATTTTATTATTGAGAAATAACAAAATGTTTTTTGTACCAGGTAATTTATGACTTTTATTTAATATGTACTGAAGCATTCATAACTGCCATTCAAGTTAGGTTTTACAATACATAGCTTTTAATTAGTCTATGTTTTCCAAAACATCAAAAAGGTTTTTGGAACTTGCTTGTTTTGTAGCAGAAGACAGGAAAATAAAAGTGTTGTGAAAGGAATTCTAATTATATTCTTGCAAAATATTGTACAACATCAAATATTTATTTTAATACAAAGTATATTCCTAGCAAAACTATGGTTTTGTTATATGTTATGGGTTATATGTTTTTATATGTTATGGATTTTTATATGTTATGTTTTGTTTATATGTTTTTATATGTTATGTTATGTTATGTTTTATATGTTATGGGTTTTTATATGTTATATGTTTTTATATGTTATATGTTTTTATATGTTATGGGTTATATGTTTTTATATGTTATGGGTTATATGGGTTATGGTTTTGTTATATGTTATTTTGTTATATGTTATGGGTATTTTGATATATGTTATGGGTTTGTTGCTTGAAGCTTTTTACCTTATCAGAACTTAATTCAAAAGTTGAATAAGTTGAACAAGAAGTATTTTAATTTAGAAAAATAAAACACGGGCAGGATATTATGTCTACTTTAATGTCATCTTTAGAGTTAAAATGTAATAAGACTGAAAACTTTCTCCTGCAACAGAATATCTGACATACAAAACTGGATTAAAAAAAAAAAGACAAAAGTAGATCAGATAAAATAGATCAGACCTAGATAAAATAAAGGATTACCTTAGAATTTATAAATGATAAAAAATAAACTTGAATTAAGAAGATAATCAGAAAAATACAGCAAGAAGATAATCTATTTTATAACTTTTGTTTTTTCTGAATCTCTTGCTTATTCTATTGATGCATTTAATTTTTGGTTCCTTACTTTTACAGTTATCTTTTACTAGATAAATTTTGATCAGCATCTAGGAAGATGAAACAAACAACTTAGGAGATGATACTTATTGCTAAAGAAAATGGAAAGACAATTTGTAAAATCATTAATTAAATGGTTTTACAAATTGTCTTTTTGACTATTCTCGCAAGACAGACTAGCTATGAATGCTACCACTGCTAAGGAATTGCATCTACTTTTTGTTACATTACTAGGCCCTTAATTTGGGAAAGATCAGTACAATAGAGTAATGAGAGTCTTAAAAGATTAGAATCCTGATCCAAAGGTTGAATTTATTTTTTTAATACATCTTTAAGCAATACATGCATTCATAAAGGATTTTTTATTAAAAGCAAAAATTGGCATATGTGTGAACTAGCATATGTGTGCCGAAAACATTTGCAAAAACTGGAATAAATACGCTAAAAGAATATTAAAATATTGGCATAGGATTCGCACTTATGTTAACTTTTGCAAATTCTTTCTGTGCACTTATGGCAATTCACATTTACACCAGTTAGTACATATGCCAATCTTTGCAAATTTTTTTGGCTCACTTATGTCAGTTCGCACTTTTGCACTTTTGCCAGTTTGCACTTATGCCAGTTTGCACTTTTGCTAGTTTGCACTTATGCCAGTTTGCACTTATGCCAGTTTTTGCAGCTGTTTTGCACTTATGCTAATTCGTACTTATGCTAATGTTTGCAAAATCTTTTAGCACACTTATGCCAGTTTGCTCTAATGGCAGTTTTTGAAACTGCTCTGCACTTCTGCTAGTTTCCACTTATGCTAATTTGCAAAAAAATGAAAATAGAAAAAGTCAACTTTGTAGTTTTGCAAGTATATGCGCAATCGCTATCAGAGTATAATCTGCGTGGACATAATCAATGACTAACAGGGCAAATTGTGAAAACCTGCCAATAATGGGACATTTTTTTTTACTAATTGAGTTGTTAACAGTTGTAATGGGCTACCAGTAAACGTAGTTAATGCAAACTCAACTAATATTTTTAAAAGTCGATATGGCACATTTTCAAAGCTAATCAAGACACACTGTGTTTCTCGAATTATGTCATCATAGTGGTGTCTGGTGTTGCACCACTTCATCAGAGTTTACAGCTAAAACTTTATTTTTATATGATGGTTTTGCTAGTTAAATTTTGATTTATGAATAAACAAATTAAAATTTAAGTTCATATTAATAAAATATTAGATAAGGTTTCATAAAGAGAGCCATATTAGATATCATATATTAATAAAATATCAGATGAGGTCTCTGATAGTGTAAGAAAGGATGTTATTGAACTATTATTAAGTATTATTAATTGTTTTTTTTTAAATAAATAATTTTTTTATTATTATTAATATTATTAACTGTTGTTTTTATTTTTATTATAATTTGTAATTTTTTTTCATTAGCTATAATTAAGTTTAAACTTGTAAAAACATCAACATTTTTATTTAACTTTTGAGTTCATATATATTTGTTTTAATTTAATATTTTGTATTATTTAAGGTTATTTGTAGATCATGGTTATAAAGTTATGTAGATCATGGTTATAAAGTTATTTAGATCATTGTTATAAAGTTACGTAGATCATGGTTATAAAGTTTAGTAGATCATGGTTGTAATGTAAGAATTAAGGCATTGGAGCCTAAAAATATAAAATTTTGTGTTTCTCACATATCTACACATTCATAAGCCTTTGCTTTATTTAATTTCCTAAAATTCTTGAATATGTATTGAATTCCTAATTTTTTACTATAAGTTAAATGTTTGATGAATGTTAAAAGTTAAATGTTAAAAGAATCTGATACATGTCATATATGATACATGTTACATATATGTTATTTAAGAAAATTCTGAATCAAAGAGACTGTTTACAACTTATGTTTTTATTACATGTTACTTGAAAATTACAATTAATATGTAGAATTGTAATTTTTAATAATTAATATTTACACTTATAATTTTTTAAATATGTACACCTAAAATTTTTAAAATTGTTTTTAGAACTTTAAGAACTACATGAAATATTAAAAACCTAATCAGCATAAGATTAAGACAAACAAGAACCCTTTTTGAGTTGGAAAACTATGGCATTAAATATTTTTTAGATAATTTTAATCAATGTATGTTATTTAAGTGGGAAGATTTAGCACTTGAAAAAACTGTCTGTAATAACAAACAAGTTCCTATGGCATAATCATATAGCAGCATTGCCTAGTATTTATTATTTCCCATATATGATTTGATGTTAAGGATATATTTGGTCTTTGATTTGAGTTTGAATCAAAATGGATCAGAAACATTGTTTTACAATGTTTATGATCCATTTTGAAGTTATTTTCTTTTTTTCTCAACAAATATTTCTAATAATGCCACACTAAAGTAGCAATAAAAGGAAGATAAGTGTGTATCAACTTGCGAGTTAGGGTATGGCTTCAACTGTTGAGTTAGGGTATGGGCTGGTGTTTCAGTAATGTCTGAGAAAAAACTGAATTACTTTTTTTATTTACTTTATAGTCTAAAAAATGTTACATTTTTTTTTTAATGCTAGTTTACCTCCCCAAGACCATGAAGGCCACTACAGTGGAGAAAGCTCCTTTTAATTGTGGTTACAACCCTTTCTCAACTCTCTAACTCCAAAACACAAACCTTGATGAACAAGGCTGCTACACGGAGAAACAAGTTAAGTGCGGTACTACCAGGGATGCGATAAAGATCAAACTCTGAACTTTCTTGCATATGATGTGAGTGCTCTACCATCACACCACTACCACACAATTCTGATACACTATGTATTGACTATGTGTTGTAGTAGACTATGTTGTAGTACACTATGTCTTATGTGTTTATGTTATATTATCTAGTACGCTGTATCTCTATGTGTTGTTATAGTCAAACAAGGCCATACAGGATTACACATAACCAGAGATGTGGAGTCCCAAAAGGACTCCGGCTTTATATCTCTACTTTTTCCAAGTCTGTAGTGTCCAGAAGCTCTAAACATGATTGTTGACTTATGATCTACTATAAGAAAAAAGTTCATTAGATTTAATGACTTGAAACTCATTGTTTTTAAGCCCGGAGTCCCGGAGTCCTTGTGGCCATTATACTTAAGGACTCCGGGTTCAAAAAATGATTGTCCCTCTAACCTAAAAGTCTTAATTTTTTTCCTATTAGTAGTCCATAAACTTATTTATGTTTTTAGAGCTCCTGGGTACCAAAAACTAGGAAAAAGTAATCTTTTTGTGACTTTCAAATCCGGAGTCCTTTTGGAACTCTGCATCCCTGCACATGACTAACTTAGAACGTAAAATAGTAGTGTTAATTATATTATTGTTAAATATTTTCATATTAGTAAATATTTAAACCTAAAATGCTAAGCTACAATATCTAATAAGATTTGTATCCAACTGATATATTCTAATTTTAATTAAATGTAATTCTGTACGCATATAGTACAAAGTTTATTACAATGAATAAAATAACTTCAAGTGTTTTTTTTTGAGATTTTAGGCAGACTCAAGTTTGTCACAAAGTTGTTGTTTAAGGAAGTCATCTTCAGATTTAACCTCTACAAAATATCCATCTAATTCAACTCGTGTAGACAAGCTTGTGATGGATCAAGAAAAAGAACATCAAAAGGTAAAACTTGATTTTACTGGCTATCTTGCACAATTCTGACAAGAATGAAAATTCCATTTGTTTTGTTTTGATTTTTGTTTGGAAATTTACTATAAATTATATATATTTGTTTATTCTTAAATAAAGCTACCTTTTAGGTTGAGTCACTCATTGGACGCATTGAACGTCAAGGGCTCACTCCTTTGCATTTAAATATAGGACTTACACTTGATCAATGGCACACTGCCATAAAAGAACTACGAAATACTCGTAAAAGTGAGCTTGCTAGCATAAGTGATGTTCCCAGTGAATATAGTGGGGGGAAATCTCATAGAGAGTCAGGTTTGTTACCTTAAAAATATTTTTTAACGTTTAAAGTTCAAAGATAAAAGATAGTAACAATAAAAACTTTAATATTTAATGTTAAAATCATTAAGTTTAGTGTGAAAGTCTATTAAATTTTATTTTTTAACCACAAAAGTAGATTTAATAACTAAAATTTTATATTTCTATACAAATAGAAGTTTTTTTTTGTTAAAATTTTCACTCATTGTTGCTATATTTTATATACATATATTTAATTTTTATTTTTTGGCTAAGTTTATATTTATAAGCTGATTTATTTATTTGACCAGATTTAGCCATATTGATTTATTTGACTGTATGCGCTTAAGTAGGTACTGCTTAGTGTGTGTGTGTGTGTGTGTGTGTGTGTGTGTGTGTGTGTGTGTGTGTGTGTGTGTGTGTGTGTGTGTGTGTGTTTGTTTATATACATGTATACTTTTTTTTTCTAAAATTTACATTTTCAATTGACTGAAAATTGTTTATTATGCAGTTTGCTGTGTAACTTGCTAAAAAGATGAATGTTTCTATTATAATTTAAAGAAAAAACAAAATGTTTCATCATATATCTTAAAAAGCCTAAATTTATTACAAGTATATATATATATATATATATATATATATATATATATATATATATATATATATATATATATATATATATATATACACATATATATATGTATATATATATGATTATATATATAAATTCAAAGCTATAAATACTATAATGGGCGCTGTTCTAAAGAGCTAGCATCTCTTGTGCTATCTACTAAAATTCATTTTTGTGTTTCTTGTCATTAAGTCTCCTCCTTTTACTGTAAATTTTTTAAAGGAAAGATTAAAAGAGTTTACTTTTTTTAAACCTGTTACTATCTCCTGGATTTTAATTAATATAGATGAAAAGCAAAATGGGTCCAAGTATGGAACCTTGTGGTACCCAGGTTGCGGGAAATGAAGAAGAGTGTTGTCTAATAGATAGAAGAATAGATAGTAGACTTATAAAACTGTAAATTGTATTGTTCAGGAAAACATGAAGATAGGAATGAATTGTTAAGCACAAATGTACAGAACAGCAACTCTGGTAGTATAGACCTTACAGCAATGGGGCAAAGTCTCAAGTTTGCATTTATAATAGGTATAACTACAGCTGTAAACAACTGGGTTTTGTTGAGAATTCAGAAGGTTGAAGTTCGTATTGATTGTTAGAGTAAGTTGTTGGACTCTGAGATATTAAAAGTTTGTTAATTAAAAACTTAAGAACTTTGTTAATAATTTTAAAGAGACTCATTTTGCTAAAGTTCAAAGGGTTAGAGTGATCTCCAAATCAAAAAACACTTGAATAGTTAAGATAGCAATAAAGAGAGGTGTTGAGAACACTTATGCAAGACTGTGACAGGAATGTTGATTTGACCACAAGCTGTAGAAAAGTTTGTGAAAGAATTAACTTTAACAACAGAAGCTGAAGTGATTTAGATGGACAATGAATTAACCTGTTTTTCTAAGATGTCAAGTAGGTTGTAATCAATAGATTGAAAAAGTTAATTAGAGGTAAAGTCCTTTATTAAAAGTTCTAATTTAACATCAGGAAAGATATGACTAGACTTATGTAAAAGAGATGAAATGTTAGACTTGCCTAACATATATTTACGTTGGTAAAAGATTACTGCATCTGTCCAACAACATCTGTGGAGTAGTCCAAAATTATCTGTACACTTTTGTCCAAGATCATCTGTATTTTTCTTTTACTCTAATAACAATTGTCCAATATCATCTGAAAATTTAATTATCCCTAACAACATCTTTAGAAAGATGTAACTACATCTGGTAATTTTTCAGTCTAATAACATCAAGTCCAATAACATCTGGGAGAATTTTTTTCAGATGTAGTTACATCTGAAAAAAATGTGTAACTACATCTGGTTAAAATATTGCATTATTAGTTAATTTTTTTTCCAGATGTAGTTACATCTGAAAAAATTTCTATATGTAATAACATCTGGTTAAAATATTGCATTATTAGTCAATTTTTTTTTCCAGATGTAATTACATCTGAAAAAAATCCTATATGTAACTACATCTGGTTATAATAATGCATTCTTAGTTAATTCATCTAAAAAATAACCTCGTATTAAAATCCACAAATGTAGTTGCATAGATGTTGTTACACTTTGATAATTTAAAAGATGTAACTACATCTGTAGAACCCACAAATGTAGTTGCACAGATGTTATTACACTTTGATAATTTAAAAGATGTAACGACATCTGTAATATTCATTTAATTTTTGCACAGATGTTATTAGACATCAATGAACTTTCAGATGTTGTTAGACAGATGTTATTATATCTCATATTTACAGATGCTGTTGGACAGATGTTATTAGACATGGCAAAAACTGATGATGTTACCCTGACCCTGTATGTTGCTTTGACAACGTACACCAAAAACACAAACAGGTAGAGCTGTTTCGTTATCGTTAAATACTATTGAACATAGGTAACAATAATTATTATTTACTCATAAGTTGTCATTAGTTCTCTATAGGTTTTGATACATGTTCCTGTAATACAACACAAAGCACAAATATTATTATTTTACACCCACAGCCTTAAGGTACATCCACACCCTATATTGTTTAATAATTGTTTAACAAATGAATGAAGTTATTTAAATAAAAACAAACTTATAAATAGTAGTTTAAGTAAAAAATCTCTTCGTATATCTACTTATTATAATTAGAATTTGTGTAGGCCTAGACTAGGCCTAACTTAAGACAGGAATTTTCCTGTCTTTAAAAAAAGCAAAAACAGAAAAGGCTCTCTGCTGCATCAATAAAAAACCGGCGTTTTTCGTAATTAATATTTATATCATTTACAAATAAAACCATGAAAATTATTGAGAAAAACAAAAATAAGATCCAAGATTTTATTAATGCAAATAGGATGCAGTTTTCTGGATAATTAAAATTACTAAAACACTGCTATATGATTGTGTCTAATAGTCCAAGATTAGATCTGAGATTCTTTTAATCCAAATAAAATACAGTTTATTAGACTAGAATTATAACAGCAAATTAAGTTTGCTATATGATTTTATCTAATAGCTATTTTGTTACTAAATGTATTAAACTGAAAGTGGAGAAAAATTTATTCATTTGCGAACTGTTGCTTTTAGATATGGCAAAGTTAATTGACGCCGTTTATAAATTGGCAAAACACACTCGCGCTGTTCGTACATCCGTATGGTGCGCTATGCAAATGTTTTATGGAAACGATAAAACTGAAACAAACGAGTGAAGTGAAGCAAGTGAGAATTCTTTAGAATTCTGCGCCCACTATGAATCGTGAATATCCAGTTGGTTTCTTAATTGCTCGCCTAATTTATTATCAAGTGTGTTCCCTGTAAAAAAAGTAGCATGGTAACCATTGATAGTTTTTTTATAAACTCGTATGGTTATCTTCATGGTTAGGCTTATATGGATGCAATTTATAAAAGTTTTAAAAAGACACTTTGAAAAAAGTGGTTCAGATTTTCGAAGACTTTAATTAAATGATCTGCGTACCTTATGTACCATTACAATTGTGTAATAACTTTTTTATTCTGTCATTGTCACTAATTAATTGAATTTATTTGCGAAATAAAGTTTATTGTTTAATAAATTGTATATATTAAATAAATAAATTGTTATTATCCGACTTGTGTTTTGCCTAATTTGTATTTTAATTAATTATTATATATTGTTTATTTATATTGTAATTAATTTATTGATTATCTAAAATAATTATATTAGAGATGATACATTAATGCCCTTGGTAAGATGGGGATTTTTCGATTGTGAACGTAGGTAAAGGAACTCTAACGTTTATAATGTGCGCACGAAGTAAGCGACTCTTCAAAAAACATTTGTGTTAAAGACATTTTTTAAAAGTTTTTTAAAGTTATGAGCTTTTAATGGAAACCATATTTCTCATCATATTTAAATAAAACATCACAAGGAACAAAATTTTGACACCCAGAAATATTAAAAAAATAATATATAGGGTAGATCAGAGTATTATGAGCAGCTTAAACGAAAATGGGAATATTTTCAAAAATATTATTGCTCGATCCAAAATTTTTGCGAATACACATTATTTTTAGGGACCACTAATTATCGTCCACTTAGGGGTCGTCCATAAAGTACGTACGCTCATAGGGGGAGGGGGGGGTCGAGGGGGGAAGTCTTCAAAAAGCGTATGGGGGGGGGGGGGGTTCAATTTAAAAGTACGTACTTCGATTTTCTAATTTATCACAATTAACCAGCTAATCAGTAGAAAAGCTACATTCTGACTAAAGATTCTAGTTTGCCAACATAAAAAGATGTATGGTATATGGAGTAGAGGGTATAGTTTCCTTCTATGCCCACACATGTATGGGCGCCCTCAGAATTTTTTGATGTTCCAGATAGGACACTTCCACACATCGTGCAAACTCCTAACTTAAATTTGTTTATACCTATGCCAAATGAGAAGGCCTTGCAAAATATCGGGATGGTGGAGGCCTGCGAACAAAAAGCCCTAAAACGCTTGCCCTCTTCTGCCCATATGTGAGGGCACTAAAAAGGTCATAACTTTTGTAATTTACAATATTTTTCTACAAAAATTAAAATCTGTCGATAAACTTAAATTAAGTTTTAGATCCTAAAGTTGAAAATTTTGCTACATATTCCTCTCACGTTTGGGCAGTGAAGGGGGGAAGACTCGTTTTTTACTTACTAAAGAGGGGTGCCTGAAAAAAACGTTCGCCTTAAGTATAGTTTTTTTAAATTTGATTCGTTATTAAAACAAAAAATAAGCTCAGAATGAATTCTACGGGAATCGAACTTGGGTCTCCGCCGACCGTTCCTTCCGCGTTCCCTCTCGACTAAACACACAAGTTGGTCATAGACAATTCAAATTTATTAAAATTTAAACTTGCGTATATATTTAAAGACGTTTTTTAGAATGCGCAAACAAAGGGCTTTGAGGTCGTATAAAGTATCTAAGGTGCCCTCCACCATTTTTTTTTTAAATAAACTTTTTTATTGAGAAAAAAGTTTATTTAAAAAAAAAATAATAGAGGGGGGGGGGGGGTGTTTGAGAAACGTATGTACTTTTTAAGGGAAGGGGGGGGGTTTGGACATAAAAGTACCCATGGCAATAAGGGAGCGGGGGGGGGGTCATATTTCATGATTGTTGGCGTGAGTACTTTATGTTAGATGTTTTGGCACCCAATTTTTTTTTTTTTTTAACACAAAGGTTTTAAAAAAGTAGCGGAACTGCTCATATTACCAACCACTTATAATATACCACTTTAAGTTAGCTCAAAAAATTAATATTAATTAAGTAAAAAATTATCAACCTTACAATTAGAACTAATTTGTGGTGTAACGTTATTAACAAAACTTATCAATAGTCACATTTTATTGAAACAATACTACTTTGTTTTACACAAAGAAAAAAAAAGTTAGTTAATTTTCTTAATTTTATAAACTCAAATCTTTAAGCAATTAAAATACGAATTTTTTGAATATAAATCACAGAAAGATAATTAGTATTGTTAAAAAATTAAAATTTTTTCTGTTTTGCTTTTTTTCAATAAGCAATTAACTCCAATTTAAGAGACTTAAAACTAGATAGTTTCAATAAAAAAACACTGGGTAATTTGATGCTTATATAACACGAAAATAGTATCTTTAAATAAAGTCATAAATAAGTTTCTTTGCAAAGTATTCCAAACAAAAATGGAACGGATTTCTAGCCAAAATACTTTTCTTTACGTAAAAATATCTATATTTCCTCATCAAAATTTCGCGCACAGATTCTTTCATGAATAATGATAATATTTTAATAACACAAAAAATTGAATAGCATGTTAATTAAATGCTGCAAATTACTGCGTATAAACTTACGCCAACATTGTCATACGGGTACCGTACGGGGCCCATACGGGAAGACCGACGGTATCCCGCCGGATCTTGGCCACGGTTTCGATACGGGGCCCATATGGGTATGCCCGCCGGGTATCCCGTATGGGTCCTAGTCAAATCCTGTACTTTAAAATCGTAAAAGGCCCATTTGGGTTTGCAGCTGGGACCCATATGGGAAACCCATCGGCAACCCGCCTGATCTTGGCCGCGGTTTTCCTCTGGGGCCCATATGGGTTTGCCCGCCGGGTATCCCGTATAGGTCCCATGAGGTTTACCCATTGCAAAACTACGTTTTGCTAGATTTGCAATGGGTAAACCTCGTGGTTTTATCAGGACGTCTTTTTTACGTCCTGTGCCTGCTGGGTGGGGTCTGGGAATAAATTGTTTCGTTGTCGGAGAAGCCCTGCTCTTATTTTGTTTTGCTCCATTATTTTTTAAAAGATTTGATGTTTAAAAATAAAAAAACTTACTTTATTATTTTTATTAAATCTTGTAAAACTGGTTTTACAAGATTTACGCTAATATTATCAAAACCTGCATTTGTGTTGTTTTTAAAACCAGATCGCAACTCATTAATATCTGGTTAAGATTCATCCATTACTTTATACAATTCTATTGTTAAATTGTTAATTTACCTTTTCATGCGATTTTAAATTTAAAGTATATGATGGAGAACTTGATAGAATTTTTTAACTCAGTATAAACCAATATTAAATAAGAAGCAACTTAGATTTTCAAATCTTATTGACTTTTCGTGTATTATTTTATAAACTACTAAGAGTTTTATTTGGCTGAATAATTATTCCATTAATCTTTTTTCCAATAACTTCTTTATTTACGTTAATTCCCAGCCAACATTGAAAGACGGGTACCGTATGGTTTTTGTCTGGGCTTAAGGGAACGGGATTTCGACGGATAAGTGTTTTGGTTTCCGAACGGGCCCCATAGGGTAAAAAAATCAAGCAAATTTGCTTGATTGGGTTTTATCTGGTTTTTATCAAAGCCGAAAGATTTGGAGATTTGACGGGTTTTTTCAGAAGGTTCCCAAAAGTTTTAACCTGATAATTTTTTTTTTCCGTGACGAACTCGGCCGTGAATGGACGTGTTTTTTTAAACTAATAAAATCAAAATTGCAAATTTTAACATCACTCAAATAAAATAAATTTTAGATACACACGAAAACACACTACTGAAATGTTTTAACGATAAATTCGAAAAAATGGAGCAAAAAATACTTGCAGTTCAAGAAGAAAATAAAATCTCAAAACAAGAGGTTTATGAACTTAAAAAATCGGTGGAATTTGTAAGTGAAAAATATGAAAATATTTTTAGTTGATGTTGCGGAATCTAAAACGAAAACAACAACAAATAAAAATATTATAATTGAAAGTAGTGAAGTAAAGGATAAACTAGCTGAACTGGAAGATCGAAGTCGGCAAAATAACCTCAGGTTTAATGGTCTTCCAGAGTGCGAGAACGAAAATTGAGAAGGAAGCGAAGAAAAAATACAAGAACTTTAAAAGGTAAACTTGGATTCAAAGAAAATATAAACATTTAGAGAGGCCATAGAATGGGAAAAAAAACAACAGGAGGTTCAAAAAAAATAGAACTAATATAGTAAAATTTTTAAATCATATTTATGGTTAATTATTATTTTAAATCTTTTAACTTTTTTTAATTTTAATTATTTATTTTAAATATAATTATTACGACGGAGATAAAGAAAAGTTGTTTTTAGAAGCAAAAGAGTTGCAAAAGAAAGGGAAATTTGCAAAGGTGATAAATTAATTATGCGTGAGTTTTGATAGAAATTCTTTTATTTGTTTGTTAATTACTAACTATAACTAAAATGGCTTCAAGTGAACTAAATTTTGAAAAAACTTCTCTAAATTTTTTCCAAACAAATAATTTTGTGATTGATGAAAATTCTGACCCAGATCTAAATTATTTCTATCATTTCATTCTTTGCAGAGTAACTGCTCTTATTTTTTTAATAATGAAATAACAGGATTTCTTGAGCGCGACCAGTTAAATATGTTGCACGTGTTAAAGAGGTTTTAACAAATGAAATATTAACCCAAAAAAATTAAAATATACTTTTGAGTTACTGTTATCGCCCACCAACTAGTGTAATTAAATATTTTAATACTTTTTTAAATGAAGTTATTTTAAAAAAAGTAACGACGAAAAGAAATTAAACTATTTAATTGGTGATTTAGATTGTTTTCAGTATTACTTATTAAAGTTAATGATAAAATTTATATGCTTCAAATATACTTATTAAAGTTAATGATAAAATTTTATATGCTTCAAGCGATATTGCAGTTGAATAAAATAAGCATTTTATAACTTATCAAAAAATATTTCTTATACTGGTAACTCTTTTGAATTTTAACTCAAAAAACAACAAATCTTAATTGCATTGAAATATCCTTTGAGGAATTTGAAGCTGCTTTCAAAACGATTAAACCAAATAAGGCAATAGGATTCGACGGTATCAACGGAAACGTCGTTATAAACTCGTACAATTTTATTAGAAATTGTAAAATCTTTTCATCTTGCGTTAGCCAAGGAGTTTTCCCTGATTGACTTAAAATTGCCAAAGTAACAGCGATATTCAAAGGAGGGGATGCAACTAATGTAAATAACTATCGCCCTATCTCTGTTCTCCCAGTATTTTCAAAATTTTTAGAGAGAATCTTATATAACAAAATCAACACTCATCTTTCTGTAAATAATATTTTATTTAATAATCAATATGGTTTCAAAACAAATAACTCCACAGAGCATGCAATACTTCAGTTTACACGTAGTATTAACGAGTTGTTTAATAAATCTGAGTTTACATTAGGAAAATTTATTGATTTATCAAAAGCTTTTGATACTATTGACCATCAAATTCTTATTAAAAACCTCGAATTTTATGGAATCACAGGAGTCGTTTTAAAATGCGTAAAGATTTATTTAAATAATCGTGCTCAATATGTACACATTGACGATAAATCACCAAAAATGTTACTAAACATTACCTGTGGCGTGCCACAAGGTTTTATACTTGAACCTCTTCTTTTTCTTATATTTGTCTCCATAAAGCATTCAGCCTGAGGACAAATGTTTGCCGACGACACAAACTTATTTTATCGCACAGCAACATTACTATATTATTTGAAATTATGAACTTAGAACTTAAAAAAGTTTCCTACTGATTCAAAGTAAATAAGCTCTCAGTAAATATTGACAAAACAATCTGGACTCTATCTCACCCACCTTCCATAAAAAAAAAAAAATAATACCATACAAAACGCCATCTATATTCATTGAAAATATAAAAATGTAAAAAGAGTAAAAACTACTTAGTTTTAAAGAATATATATTGATGAAAATCTTACATGGAGACTGCACATCGAAAACTTAAGCAACAAAGTTTCAAAAAGTATTGGAATATTATGCAAATAAAAAAGCTATTTAAACATGCATACTTTAATGCAACAATATTATTCAATTATTCACTGTCATATAAACTATGCAAGTATTGCGTGGAGCAGTACTAACAAATTTAAACTAGATAGGGTGACCATCTGCGAGTATAAGGCCGGAACAGTCCTGTATTTTTACAAAATGTCCCGTGTCCTTTATTTGACCTCATTTGTTTCGTATTTTTGAATTATTTTGTAGAGTTTGTTCACTTTTTAATTTTTTAAAAAACAAATTTGCAATTTATGATGCCATAGAATTTCTTTTGAATTTCAAATTTCAAAAAACTTGATGGAGTGACAAAAATGCAACTGAATTTGAATTTATTAAAAAAAGTGGTCGGAAATGACAGTAAAGCGTATTGTAATTTATGTTCAGCAGAATTTTCAGTTGAATTTGGAGGTGGAAGTGATATTCTTCAGCATATTGATTTTAAAAAGCATAAGTCGTCAATTGCTGCTGAATCTTCAAACAGGAAAGTAAATGAATTCTTCAAAAAAATAGATGCATCAAATAATGATCTCGAAATTGCTGCTAAGGAAGCAGCATTTGCGTATTATACTGCTAAGCATAATTTTCATTTCGTTCTAATGGTTGTACTTCAGAATTAGTACGAAATTTTTTTGAAAAAAAGTTTACACTTGGAAAAACTAAAACAACTGCTGTTATAACACAAGTAATTGCACCGTTTATTGATGTGACAACAAAAAGTTAACTAGAAAAGGCGAATTTTAAAGCTAAATTTATAGCTCTCGTAACAGATACTTCTAATCATAAGAGCATCAAAATGTTGCCTGTAGTTGCAAGATTCTTTATTCCAGTCATTTCATTGGTGTTTTTAACAAAAAAAATTTAATTTAAAAAATTCCAAATAAACAGTCAACAACAATTTCTAATTTAATTTTAGAAATAGTTGAAAAACAAAATTTAAAAGAAAAAGTAGTTGCATTCACAGCTGACAATACAAATTTGAATTTTGGCGGAGTCAATCGTAATGGTATCAATAATGTCTGGCGTAAGCTTCAAAACGATTTAAAAAGAGAAATTGTTGGTAATGGATGTATGGCTCATATAGCACATAATGCTTCAAATGCAAGATGTGATACGCTTGATATTGATAATGGAGCAATTGTTGTTGAAATTTATAAACATTTTAATATTTACACTGTGAGAACAGAAAAATTCAAACAGTTTTGTGATGAAGTTGGTTCATATTTTAAACCTTTGTTAAACCATTCAAGCACACGCTTTTTAACACTTCAACCTGCAATTTTTTGTTTAATTGAGTTTTACAATACTTTGAAGGATTACTTTGAATCGTTAACAAAGTGTCCACCAGTTATCAAATCTTTTTTTGACAACATGATTTTTATGAAACTATAATCAATTATATTCAGTTATGGAAAAATTCAATAGACAGTTTGCAAGTTTTTATATGGATGATAATGAATAAATATCCTGATTGGAATGATGTCGAAATATCAACTCAATATGTTAAGAAAAGATATGGAGAGATGTTCAATAATATTATTAATGTTGATTTACTATTTGATGAATATGGCTTAATGCGTGATTATGTTATACAAAATTTATCAAGCTGGTCAAACTTAAAACTTTCACCAGAAAGCATTTGGGTTAAGATTTTCATAAATTTCAGAGAATATTCACCTTTAACAAATTTAGAAAAATTAGTAAAGTTTGCATTTTGTTTGGCTGGCTCATCAGCAGAAGTTGAGAGATTGTTTTCGATAATTAATCTGATCTGGGATGATAACAAAAATCGACTTGATATTGAAACAATTGATTCATTGACGACTATTAAATACAATTCTAACTTAAAATGCTTACATTTTTATAATCTAATTAAGGATAATGTTCCATTCCTTAATAATGCTATTTAAAAAAAAAAATATTCAAAATAAAAGTAAATTTATTTTTAAAACTTGATTTTTTTTTTAATTTCTCACAGTACTGAATTTCTTGAATTTACTGAATTTCTCAGCCATTAAATTAAATTTTAAATTTAAATTAAACAAAAAAAAATTTGTTTGCAGTACAATAAGGTTATGCAATCTCAATTTTTTTACTTAAATGCACTTTTCTCATTCATTAAAAAATAAATGATATCTGAAAATGTTGAGCAATTTTTTTAAAAATAACTACCAAATTTAAAATAATTCGAAAAATAAATTAAAAACTATTTTTTGCTTCAATATATTTACAAAAATTTTTTTTTAGCTAATGTCCCGTATTTTTAGCAAAAATCCCGTATTTTTTGCAAATTTTCCCATTTTTTTGAAAAATATCGATGGCCACCCTAAAACTAGAGACTCTTCATTGTGATCAGAAACATATAGCCCGTTTAGTTAATTCTTGTGATCGACGAACCTATTCATGGCCTTTCTTAAGAAAAATGAATATTTTAAACATATATCAACTCAACGTATATTCTTTGTTTTACGTACAAATGTAAAACGAAATTCCTTCTCTTTTTCGTAGTTTATTTACAATAAAACAAAAAAATAAATGCGATCTATGAAATGATGATTTTTTGATGCAAACATTTGCAAAAACTAATAATTGTAAATTTTCCATATCATTTCGTGGACCGTATCTTTGGAACAAAATTGCCTTAAATAACTTTGATTTTTCTTTTGAATGGAATTACATATCTTTTAAAATAAAAGTTGAAAGAAGTAGTTTTTTAAATTGACAATATACATGTGTACTTTTAAAACCGTTTGAAATTCTTTTTATCCATTATTTATATCGGTTTATATGTTTGCAATGTATGATTTTAATTGTATGATTTTATTTCAATTATTTACGATCAGCAAACCTGTATTGCTATTATATTGTCTGTATATTCTCTATAGGAAATTTTTTTTTTTTTCTTTTCAAAGTTTTTAAATTATTTTTGTATTTTTATTTAAATCTCAAGCCTATATTGCTTTTATATTATCTGTCAAAATATCTTTAAGAAATATTTTGTGAACGTAAAAATGCAACGTCTTTTTACAGCGGTACTCGACGACAAGACCATACGATCTTCTACGAGTTTCCGCGCTCTTTTTATATATATACATATATATATATATATATATATATATATATATATATATATATATATATATATATATATATATATATGTATATATATTAAATATCTTCACTTGTAATTGTTTATGTTATTTTATTTTAGCTTGTAAATTTTATGAAAATTTAACGTGATGTTTTAAAATGTAATAACGAACAAAAAAAAAAAAAAAAATAGAAAAAAAAAAAAAAAATAATAATAAAAAAATCATTACAAAACTTACTCGATGGTTGCCATTTACAATTCGTATTGTGCGTAAAATAAATTTAACTTTTATGCGTTATATTTTTTTTATACATTATATTTACATTGTAATTAAAAAGAGATATTTTTTTCACTGTGCAACTATTCCATTGAGACACTGTTTCCATTTTTAAAATGACTAAAATATAAAGTTTTATTTCTGCTAGTGATGGTAATAACTGCTTTGAGGTTGATCAAGATATTGGTTTAGCCAGAAACATTTAAAAGGCAAAAGTTGTGATGGATAGGTTATATTTAGGCAACTTAAAGCTTTTAAATCGTTTTTACAGATCCACTCTTTTCCATTAATTTTTCTATATTTTATATAAGCAAAATGGCTGATGTTAACAAAGTTTACCCACCGTCAGATATAAATATTAAGTGTTTACACATAAATGCAGAAAATGGCTTTATTGTTATGCATCAACTGCATTTTTTATTCATTGATATTTTTTGACTTTGATTTAAAATTGTACGCTTGTAATATTAACAATAACATCATAATATAAATAATAACTTATACTTACAATACTTATACTTGTAAATACTTATAATACTTTACTTATGTTTACAATACTGATAAAATTTTTATTGATATGAACTTTTGCATTCAAACTTTAATTTAACTTGATAACTTTAACATAAATAACGATAACTAAAAAAAAGTAATGGTTATTATATAGATCATGACCATGTGTTTATTTATTATAACTGAGCTAAAATAAGATAAACACCGCTTTTGTTTTCCATTACTTAATTTTAAAATGTTGGGATAAAAATATTAGGTTGCAAATTAAAGGAACAAAAATAGGTCCCTTATGATTTGTATCTTATGTATACCTGGTATTTTGCAGCATGTTTAAGAAAATTATCGTTGCTTCACTGGAACCATATTAATATTTCCTTTAACGCAAATTTATGTTTTAACTCATTTTATAAAACTTTCTTTGAAATATATGATGCAAACTTTCCGAGTAAAAAAATAACTTTAAAAAATAAATGTATCAAATCACCTTAGATTACAGAAGTTCGTTCTCAGGAAATCTTCTAAAATTAAACAAAAACTTTATATTAAATATTTGAAATCAATATCAGAAAAAAGTAAGATAATTTATAAAAATTATATAGAGCAATTCGAGAGTCAAAGAAAAAACTTACTGCGCAAACTTCTAACATAACAAATTATCGTCCAATTTCTGTTCTATCTGCCTTCTCAAAAATTTTAGAAGGAATCATGTACAATAGGTTATACGAACATCTTTCTATTAATAAAATTTTACACAATAGTCAATACGGAATTTAAAAAAATAACTCCACAGAACACGCGATACTTCATCTAACACGAAATATCGCGGATTCGTTTGAAAAATCTCAATTCAATCTTATTATTTTTATAGACTTGTCCAAAGTCTTCGATACCATAGATCATTCAATTCTTATTAAAAAACTAGAGCATTATGGAATCACAGGAAATTTCTTAAATTTACTTAAGAGTTACACAAATAATCGTAAGCAGTTTATCCAAATCAATGGTTCCTTGTCTACAAATTTTTTGAATATAACCATTGGAGTTCCGCAGGGATCTATACTTGGACCTCTTCTTTTTCTGATTTATATTAACGATTTCTTTAAAGCCACTAAATTAACGGCAGTAATGTATGCTGATGACACATCTTTTTTGGTCGAAGCATCAGTGCTTTTTTTCAACAGTGCAGTTTTTCAACAGCATCAGTGCTTTTTTTCGTATAAACACTGAATCAGTAAATATTGCTTGGGTTAGTGCTAAAAAAAGTAAGTTAGAACCCCACTATTGACAACAGAAGCATCTTGCACGTGTAATTAATTTTAAAGATCGTTATACTCATGCAAATCCTCTCTTAACTGAAATGAATGTTCTTAATTTATACCAACTAAATATATTTAATGTTCTTCGTTCTATGTTTAAATGTAAAGCAAGTATGACTCCGATATCATTCCATAATTTATATTTGATCAAAAAGAAAACTATATATAACTTAAGAAATGATAATTTGATTTACCAACCTTATTCACATTATAAAATTAGGAAGATCCTTTATTTCATATCGTTGCGCTTTTCTGTGGAACAAAATAGTTTCGGAAAATTTTGATTTTTCTCAGGGTTTGAGTTACGCAACTTTTGAAAATTGACTAAAAAAATTATAATCTCACTAGGCCGGGTGAATAAAAATAAGCAATTGCTTTTAATCAGTAATTAGTCAGCTTTACGTGAATAAAAATTTTACTTTTTTTTTTAATTTTTATTCACTGAGCAATTACTGAGTAAATTGCTTAACTTTACGTGAATAAAATTTTGAGCAAAACTCCTGAAGTTTTTATTTGCGTAAAGCTGACCAATTACTCAGTAAAAGCAATTGCTCATTTTTATTCACCCGGCCTACTGGATAACATACTTGTATATTTTCAAGCTCGGTTTTTTTTTATTTTTTTGTTTTTTTGTTTTTTGTTTTTTGTTAATTAATATATTTTATAAATGATTTTTAAATACTGTAAACGGTTCTTGACGATTTTTAAATATTGTAAACGATTCTCGACGACAGGACCACTAGGCCCTCTACCAGTATCCGTGTTCTTATATTTGATCTATGTATTACGATTATTTTTTTATTTTTACTTGAATATATAAGAGCAACAAAAAAAAAAAAAAGAAAAAAAAAATATATACATTTCTGCTTGGTTCACACTAACTGTTGACAGTATTTGCATACTGATATGAGTAAAAGTGACTTCAAAAACCAGAATGTACTTTTGATAATATTAGTAATAATAGGTTAGTAAATATAGTTATAATAATAATGTTAATAATTTTTATTTATTAGAATTAGTGAGAGACTTATGTATGATAGACTTGAATGAACTTTGGGGGACAAATATAATGATTGGAGTAAATATTACCATTGTTTATTATCACGGTTAGAGTAATGCGAGAAAAGATTATTTTTATCTAAGGAATATTGGGTAAAAGTCAATATTTTCTTAAGTATTAAATATAAAAAAAACACGTATTAAAAAAAAAAGCATGTATTATAAAATAAAAAAATAAGTATTCAAGTATAAAATAAACACAAGTATTAAGATAAAATATTTACATCACATTAACTTTGCTGTCTATAAAGCAGGGGTAGCAGCTGATATTTCAGCTTCAGCTTTAAACTAAAGCTGAAGCTGATCAAGTTAGTTAATCAGCTTGAAAGCTGATAGTTAAAGAGAATAATACTCCATAAATATTTTATGTTAAAAAACCATGTAGGAAATTATTCAATGAAAATTTAAAATAGTGACAAAATTTAATCATACTTGTAAAAAATTTTGAATAAAGTTTGCCAAAAGTTGTTGTTGTTTATAAATATTGCTATCAGAGCCTAGACCTAGGACTAGCAATTTTGGGGGACCCAAATTGGGTTATTAATTATTTGATTAAAAAGTGGTGCCCAAAAACCTAATTCCATTTTTGATTATCTACATAATTTTTTGGTAGAGTTTAAAGTTCTTCCAAAAGATGATTTTATCTATGAAAATATTGAGTATGATATTAATCTTGCTGTTATCATATGTGATGCACCAGCTAGAGCAATCGTTAAGTGTATTAAGGGACACAATGGTTTTAACTGATGTAAGCGTTGTGTTCAGAAAGAAGAGTGGTGTGGCAGGATAATTGTCTCAGATTACTGTCAATAACTTTATCTGACGTATTGTTTGAGATATGTCGTTAAATTTCAAGAAAATTTCCTAACAAGCCAAGGTCTTAATTAGATATTAAAAAATGGAAAGCAACCTTCATGGTAAGGATTAATTAGTTTACAATGTTCATTCTTTAATACATATAGGAAATAATACAGTTAAGTTTTAAGTACTTGATAGATGTCTCTTGTTCAAATACGAAACTTCTTCAGCTCAATTAAAAAAGCATTTTACACTGTGTTTCATCAATAAAGACTCTCATCAGAAATTTTCAGAGAAAAATTTTCGTTAAGTGATTTTCTGCTAATTTATAATTGCTCTGTTCATTGAGCACTCTATTTTGTAGAATACAAAATAGAGTGCTCAATGAACACTCTATTTTGTCCGTTATATTCTTAAGAAACTGTCACCGTAAATTATTCGAGTTTCACATCAAACGTGATTAAGCAATCAAAAAACAATGGTATATTTAAACATTTTATTTTTAAACAAGTCTTATTTTTTTGTATTTACCAATTTTTAAATAATTGAAAAAAAATTCGGTCAGAATATCTTCCAAAATGTTTCACTTTCATTTATAGACTTTAATGCCGGCGCTTCACAATTCCTAAAATTAGCATCGCGATGTCCTTTCTCAAACCACTTAATGACATAATCCTTTGGATCGAAATGCGTAATTAGTGGACCTACTAATGAAATGAAGATTAAACTCGACACAGTTTTTATTAATAAAGAGTTTCGCAAGGAAGATAAGATTATGTTCATAGTAGAAAAAGAACGCTCACATTCAGCTGTTGAAACAATCAAGGTATTTATAGCAGTTCTCAGAGGCTGAAGATCATTAGGGGTTTTATTACAGTCACCAGTGGAAGTGTATTTACGAAACCCTTGGACTGCCGTAATTTCATAAATATTTAAAGTTTTTGCTAATTGTCTAATATCGTTATCTTCAAAGCATGGATCTTGGTCTGCAAACCATTGTGGCTTATCAAAAGTTTGTAAATTTTTTATTAAATTATCGTATTTTTCTTTGTTTGGATCATTTTCTTTGTCTTGTAAAGATTTATGCGCAGCTCTAGTTGTAAACATTCTAGAATCAAGATTTTCACTTAGTTTACTAAAAATTCATTTTGATTAATTTTAGAAACTTTTCCGATCTGTAGTTTGACGCCTTTAAATTCAAACTTTTCTGCTGCAAGCTGCGTTTGCGAATAATATTCACCTGAATTATTTCTCATTCATTGAAATATATGGTATTTTAAGGTGATAAGCCGATGTGCATCAGATAATGAAGTTTGCCTATCTTGTAATTTTTTAGAAAAATGTTCTAGTTCTATTAAAGCATCTAGCATTAGTCCCATGTTGAGTATGAAATTGATATCACATAATTTATTTTTAAGACCTGCATATTGGGCTCTATCTCCTCCATTACGCCTTAAATCCAATGAAGATTCATGAAAGTGTTGATACAATGCTGCATAATTATTCCAAACAGCCATCACAGATCGAGCGCTAGACGACACCCATCTAGTGCCTAGAATTCGTCCAATGGAATTCAGTTTTACACTTAAAGCCATAGCAACAGTTTCCAGTTCTTTTTTTTTAGGAGATGCACTGTAAATGGAATATAATTTATTGAAAAAGCTTTTCATGTGACAAATTGGTAAGATATCGCGCACATCATCATTTACTGCTAACTCTAATCGGTGATTGCTACAATGCTATAATATCAAATTAGGAAACTGATTCAAAAGTAACTGGGCCACGCCTGCCTTTTTGCCAAGCATATTAGAAGCACCATGACATGCAAAAGACACCCAATTACGTAATAAAAAATTGTTGTTAAAACCAAAATCATGTAAAGCACATATAAAAGAGTTTGCAATAGACGAGGCTTCTGTATTTGTTAATTCGATAAGATCAAAATAAATACTATTGACAATATTTATTTCTGGAATGTTCACTCTCAAGCAGATTGACAGAGCAGACTTTTTGCTCATCGTGGTAGATTCGTCTATCATAAACCCTACTTTATTATCGTTATGAAGAATATATTTTACAAGCTTAGTGCGCATTTCATTTGAAATGTGATAAACAATATCAGCGCATGCGTGATCACATTGTAAAATACGTCCCATGTCCAAACCATTTTCTACCTGTAATAATATTAGTTTTTTCAAATCAAAAAATGGACGATTCCTTTTTGCAATGTGATAAGCAGTGCGAAATATGTGGTAGGTAGTTTCGTGCTGATTGATCTGCATTTTTGAACTAAACATCTCTATGGTGTTTTTTTTGGACTAAGAAATAATTTTACAAGCCTTTTCGAGTGCAACTGATAGTTTATGGCTTGAAAGCTTTTTCCTCATTGATTGTTGTTTTTTTTCTTTTGTTTCGCCATACTCCTTAACGTTGCCAAGCGTCCACTCGCTAGCCTATTTTATTCCTTAAGATTTTTCGGCACCTAAATTATTTGCTGACTTACAAACAGAACAACCAAGACCTGTTAATGAAACTGTCAACTAGTCAAATGTTTTTAATTTCTCCTTCCACTGTAAATCAGACCAGTAATCTGGAAAAATACCATCACATTGAGGAAAAGATTGGCAAGTTTCAATAGTCGAAAAATCTGTCACTTCTTTAATTATTTCAGTGTCATTTTCCAAATTACTTTTAGAACTATCACTGCTTAACTTATAATAAGTAAATTTTTTTTTAATCATAACATTTAATGTTGAGTAAATCTACTGTGTACTATATTTTATTTCACCAAAAAAAAACTCTAATGATACTTTAACGACAAAAAAAAGCCAATGTAGCTTTTTGTTGCTTGGTAACTTTTTATTCAAAATACAAAGACGTTATATAATTATCGATTTAGTTTTTAAACTTTCGACCGCAAATTTTTAAATAACAGCTGAACATAGTTTTATAATTATCGATTTAGTTTTTGAACTTTCTACCGTAAATTTTTAAATAACAGCTGAGACTTTAGTTCATTTAAATTCGCATATTGCCGCAAACTTTAAAATTGTTTTTACAAGTTTATTTATAGGAGGAAAATAAAATAAAATTTCCATTAATTTATTATGTACCGGGATGGCAACCCACCCCAAAATATGCATTAAAAAAGGAGTGGGATGGTTTTCAAAATTTAAAAAGGTAACGGATTGGCATCCAGCCCATTCCCGCCACACACAATCTGGGCAGCCAATTGACGGCCCCAAATGTGAGATAAACTGTTCACCGAACTCGCCTCTCAGCTAGGCCATTTTTTGTGTGCTGTGTGGCATGCGGCACCGTCTTGTTGAAACCACATGTGAGCCAAGCTCAGCTCTTCCATTTTTGGCAAAAAAAAGTTTGTAATCACTGCACGGTAGCGTTTGCCATTCACATTAACGTTCCGGCCATTGTCGTCTTTGAAGAAGTGCGGTCCGATGATGCCACCCGCCCATAATCCACACCAAACAGTGACTTTTTCGGGATGCATCGGTTGCTCTTGCAATGCTTCAGGCTGGTCTTCACTCCAGATGCGGCAATTTTGCTTGTTAACGTATCCATTCAACCAGAAATGAGCTTCGTCGCTGAACACAACTTTTCGATAAAAATGTGGATCTTCCTCCAACTTTACCAGCGCCCATTCACAAAATATTAAACGTTGTGGGAGGTCGTGTGGCTTCAATTTTGGCACCAGCTGTATCTTATAATGTTTTACACTCAAATCCTTTCACAAAATTTTCCACGTAGGGGAGTAACAGAGGCCCAATTACTGCAAACGGCGGCGAATCGACTATTTACGGTCATCACTAACACTGGCGGATACAGCTACAATATTTTCTTCGGTCCTCACTCTCCTTACGCGTGTCGGTGTTTTAATATCCAATAATGTAAACTTGGTTCGAAGTTTTGTCACAAGCTTCCAAATAGCTCCCTAAGTAGGCCGACCAAACTGCCCATAAATTGGAAGAAGTGCGCGATGCACTCTCTTAACCGAGCATGAATTTTCATAGTAAGCTTCAATAATTTGCAAGCGTTGTTCGTTCGTTAGTCGATTCATGGTTAAATTATAAACCAAAGTGAACAAGTTTGACAATGACACAAGACAGGATTCACGCGTGATCTGTCATAACCAGTGTTGCCAAAAAGATACCAGCAAAAAAATCACCCTTTATAAATAAAAAAAATGTATATATATATATATATAAATATAAAAATATATATATAAATATAAATATAAATATATATATATATATTTTTTTTATCTCGAGTAGAAAAGGAAAGAAGAAAATAAAAAGACCCCACGAACACATTTTAATCTCTTATTTTATTTGATAATTGTTCGCAACTAAGCTACGTAACTCCTGAGACTTGTGCCAAACTTAACCTAAAACGTATTAATAGTAAAGAAATTAACATTAAAACATTTGGGCACGGTAGCATTTCTGAAGTCTTAGATAGAGTAAGAGTTTCTATCAAAAGTATTTATGGTTATTTTATAAGTATTGAATGTTTTGTAAAGGATATATGTTCCCCTTTAAGTGGGCAGCATATTAATATAGCACGTAATAATTATAAACATCTTAAGGGTCTTAAATTAGCCGATCATAATAATTCTAAAGAAAATTTATCAGTTGACATTTTAATAGGAGCAAACTTTTATTGGAAGTTTATAGACAATTCTATTATTAGGGGAGCTACTGGTCCCGTAGCGATTAAATCTAAATTAGGATATTTAATAAGTGGTCCCATGATAGTTAATAGGGATCAATTTGATTATTCAACTGTTTTAACTTCTCATGTTTTAAAGGTTGCGTCTGATTTTAATAGGGAACAAGTTTTAATTAAAAATGACTTAAATTTATTATGGGATGATTCCAAAATTAGTGAAAGTGATAAGATTGTTTATGAAAACTTTCAGAAAAATATTAAGTTTAATGGTTTAATGTATGAAGTTGAATTGCCTTTTAAAACAGATCATCCGGTGATAGGCGACAATTACAATTTATGCGAGTCTAGGTTTTTAGCATTAGAGAAAAAACTTGCAAGCGATAGAGATTTATTTGCATCTTACAATAATATTATTAAGGATCAATTATCTAAAGGCATTATTGAGAAAGTCTCTAATTTTGAATCAAATATTGGTGACGTTCACTATTTACCTCACCGCCCTGTAATACGTGAAGATAAACTAACTTCAAAGGTGCGTATAGTTTTCGATGCAAGTGCTTGCACATCTGGTCCTTCGTTAAATGAGTGTCTATTTTCAGGACCATCACTTACAACTTCATTATATTGTATACTTTTACGTTTTCGTGCAAAGCGGATCGCTATAATTGCCGATATTGAGAAAGCTTTTTTAAACATCGCATTAGCTGAAAAGCATCGTGACTTTGTAAGATTTCTGTTGTACAAAGACTTATTTGATTTAGACAATAATAATTTAAAAAGTGCTGATTTAAGTGTTTATCGATTGTGTCGAGTTTTGTTTGGCGTGACTTCTCCTTTCTTATTATCTGCGACCTTAATTAATCACGCTAAACATTATGCTGCGAACGATTTTGAATTTAGCAAGAAATTAATTCAATCGTTACATGTAGATGATTTTAATGCAAGTTTCGATTCTGTTGCCGAAGGACTTTTATTTTATAATAAAGCGAAATCGTGTTTAAGAGAAGGAAATTTTTCCCTTAGGAAATTCGAGTCAAATTCAATGGAGCTTAATAGTTTAATCAAAGAGGACAATCCAACCTCAAGTGACATAACAAAAGTTCTTGGTTTAAAATGGGATAAAATTGAAGATAACTTTATTTTTTCCTTTCAGGATTTATTATATTTAGTGCACAATAAACCTTCTAAAAGAAGTATTCTTAGATTCATTGCAAGTTTTTATGATCCTTTGGGATTAGTGAATCCCATTATTGTAAGATGTAAGATATTATTTCAGTCGATTTGTAAGTTAAAGTTAGGTTGGAATTCACTTATAGGAGATGATATATTGATTGAATGGAATGATATTATTAATAATTTAGGTTCAGTACCTTTTATCTGTGTTCCAAGATGGTATAGTAAGTGTGTAGACAACATCCAAAACATTAAATTTGAATTATATGGTTTTTGCGATGCGAGCCTAAAAGCGTATGGGTGTTGTATTTATTTAAGGAGTAGCGCTGAGGGAGTTGCGAATTCTTGTCTAGTTACTTCTAAATCTAGAGTTTCTCCTTTGCTTAAAAATACTATTCCTAAGTTAGAATTAAGGGCAATGTTATTATTAGCTGATTTGTTTATAGTTGTATATAAAGAATTATCTTGTGTTTTAAATATTTCTTGCATCAAGTTATTTTCTAATTCTATTATTTGTCTTAATTGGGTAAACAATGTAAATAAAAAATATGAAGCATTTGTTCAGAAACGCTTAGAAAAAATTCGTTCTTTGTATGATATTAATTTTTGGAGTGATATTGAAAGTGAAAGAAATCCCGCGGATATTATACCTCGCGGATGTAGATTTAGTACTTTTCAAAAAAACGACCTTTGGTTTAAAGGTCCAAGTTTTCTATTCAATGATTTTATTTCATGGCCTTCATTTGATTTAAGCAAGCAAGGAGATTCTCTGTCTGAAGTCGCAACTTTAATTACTTCAGAACATTCTATAGTTAATTTAGATTTTATGAATATCAAGAATTTTAAAACATACGATCGTCTTCTTAAGGTTACAGCTTTAGTTTTACGTTTTGTTCGCATTATTAAAAAAGAATTCAATAATGATTTTTATACAATAACTACTTTAGAACTAAATAATGCGGAATTGTTGTGGATTAAATTTATTCAGAAAAGCATTTTTAATAGTGAGTCTTACAACAAACTTAAAAGAGATTTAGGATTTTTTACTGTTAATGAATTAATTCGTTGTAAAGGTCGTCTTAGTAACGCACCGATTCCCTTTGATTCTAAGTTTCCTATATACTTACCTATTAAGAGTTACTTTTCAAATTTAATTATATTACATTATCATTATATTACTAAACATGGTGGTGTTAAAGAAACATTAAATGAATTGAGAACTAAGTTTTGGTTGTCAAAATCTCGTAGTCTAATTAAGACTATAATTAGAAATTGTCACGTTTGCAGAAGATTTGACAGTGAACCCTATAAATATCCTAATTCTCCGCCTCTACCCTTATCGAGAGTTAGTGATAAATATGCATTTAAGTACGTTGGAGTAGATCTTTGCGGTCCAATTATGATTAAAAACATTTATGAATCTAATATGATGTACAAAGCGTGGATATTTGTCGCTACATGTTGTAGTACACGTTTTCTTTATTTAGATTTGGTGCCCGATTGTTCAGCGGAAGCTTGCATTCCGCTGAACAATCGGGAAAGACATTACGATATTGAAGAACAATCAACTCAAGTAACATTTGTGAGTGAAAAGAACATTGAAATTTTAAAAAACAATTTAAAAGTGCCGGCCGCAGTGTTGCGTTGGTTTGCTAACGCAGCAGCCAGTTGGTTTCTTGTTTTTATATATATAAGAGAAAGCGCTCCTTTCTCGCTCTCTTGCTATTTTACTCTCTTGCGTTTATATTACAACGTGTGACTTGGCGTGATACAAGGGTTTATTGTAAATAACGAGTCGTATCTTCAAGAAATATATTGTAAAGTAATCTTATCTACGTGATTTATTACTAGAGTCCCTTCTAAACTCTTTAATATATATATATAAATATATGAGGAATGGACTTGCAAAACCTGATAATTCACTTTTTCAAAAAATTTGACTTGCGCACACCACTGGATAGCTCTTGTAATTTTGCATCAGGAAAATAATTCTGGACATGCAGAATCCAATATTTCTATCACAAATTAATATGCATACAATAGTGTTTCAATTATAACTGCATAACAAACAGATTTACTGAAAACAGTTTTTGCAAATTATCTCGAAATGACAAAAAAGTGAATTATCAGGTTTTGCAAGTCCACTCCTCATATATACATATATATATATATATATATATATATATATATATATATATATATATATATATATATATATATATATATATATATATATATATATATATATATATACGTATACGGAAAGGGTGCCATAGCTGAAAGAACTGCTCGATATTGGTTTGCGAAGTTCAAAAGTGGCAATTTCAACCTCAAGGATGCATCTCGTTCCGGGCGACCAAGTGAGTTTTATAAAGAGCGTTTGAATCAACTTCTGCACGAAGACGCGCGTCAAACAACCAGAAAATTGGCAGAGCGTATAGGATCCAATAAATCAACAGTGGCAGAACATCTCCACTCAATGGGAAAGATTCATTAACTCGGAGCTTGTTGCCGCACGTATTGAGCGAAAACAATAAAAATCAACGATCCACCATTGCTGTCAGTTTGCTTGCTCGCCATCTTTCAACTCATGGACATAAGCAAAGATTTCTTATATCATTGTCACTGGTGACGAAAAATGGTGTCTCTACATCAACATGAAGCAGCGCAAAGAATGGTTAAGCCCGAAACAATATTTATATATATACATATAAATGCATATATATATATACATATATATGCATATATATATACATATGTATGCATATATATATATGTTATTTATGCATATATATCTTCCACGGAAGACAATGTTGTGTGTATGGTGGGACTCAAGAATTTTTCGAATCGAGACCGGGCGATTTCTACCGAAGAGGAATCGAAAAACTCGTTGAACGTTGGGAGCAAGTCGTAAGAAACAACGGAGAATACATTACTGATTAAATTGTTGTTATTTTATGTTAAAAAATAAAGTTATATCAAATTTAGAAAAACGGCAAGAACTTATCGGACAATCCAATATATACATATATATATATACATATATATATATATATATATATATATATATATATATATATATATATATGCATATATATATATATATATATATATATATATATATATATATATATATATATATATATATATATATATATATATATATATATGCATATATATATATGATGAGCGGAGGAGGAGGGGTAACACCTCGACCCTCTAGCTACGGTTCTGAAACCGGATGAGAATAAACAACAAAGTATAATATCCGTTAATATTATATAAGAACAATATATATTACAATACACAAAGACACTGGGTAAATTGCCCATATTATAATTTATTATTTTACAATAACAAAAACGGAGAAATATCAAAATTGTCGTAACAACAATAAACATCCAAACGAGCTTTTAAGTTATCTTAAGTGTGTTTTTTTTTCGGGCTACGCATTTGTTTAACCAAGTTGTTGCAAGCTTGGGTAATTTTCTCTAAATTACAATTGCAATTAATATTTGTCAAATAAAATAAATAATGCAACGGTCAGGTATACAGTGCAGTATTATAATATATTAAGTTATTTACAATAACATATTTGTCAAAAATCATATTTCTTGGAGGAGCCAACTATATGCAGAATATTTTCGTTAGCAATCTTGTATTTATAAAACTGTTTAAAGGTAAGATTCTTTAAATTATACTTGATGAGAACCTTTTTCTTTACAGAGTCAACTAAAAGTCTGTTCCTTTCTTTTGTCCATTGAGCACTCGTCAATGAGAACACTCTTTCAATATTTCTGTTGTGTCCTGGGATACAGAACAATACTTCACAAACATTAAGCATCTCTGAGAAGCAAATTGCATTTGGACAAGTTTTAAAAAATAAAACCCAATATTCATGCAAGAGTATTTCAAAAAACTGCTCATTTTTGCCTAGCACAAATGATTTAATAGAACAGTATTGATCAAACAATTGTACATCATCCAAAATGATACATTTTTTCTTCCAGGTATAAAATACATACCGAAAGGTCATCAAATGTGCAGTCTTTTACTTTATTTAAATACATTCAACCAAAGTACCAAAATTCATTATAAGGTTTCAACCACTTTTCTGAATAAAGAACGCATGCTTTATACACTAGCTTAACGTATGCCATAAAACATTTATAGTTTTTTCCTCTGTCACTTTTTTTAGACTTTCTTGATATATCTTTGCCTTTAAGCAATCTGAATGTTTCATTTAAACAGTCTTTTAAAACTTCCACGAAGAAGGCTATTTTGTAAGACTGACGTTTCTTCCCTTTCAATAGCTGCAATATTTACTTGAAAGAGAGACATCAAGGAATGAAAAAACCACAGATAAACTTTTGAAAATTCATTCTCAAAAAAATATTTTATCCAAACAGGTCAACCACCTGTTTGGATAAAATCTACAGAAAAAAAAAATTTTAAAACATCAAACAACGTCAGCAATTTAAATAGCTGGAAACAAACTTAACCATCTAGTTTTAGAGTGATAGAATAGTTGATGATAGCTAATGTCCTTATATTTGCATAAATCTTTTAATGCTTTTGTTCTAACTGTGCACAAAGAATTAATAAATTAAATATTTTCAAGACAACTGTTTCAATGTTATGTATGTATATATGTATGTATATATATATATATAAATATATATATATATATATATATATATATATATATATATATATATATATATATATATATATATATATTTGTATATATATATAAATATATATATATATATATCTAGGGTTGCCAAACGTTTAAACATATTTTTTTTACATATATTTCCTCTTTTAAAATTTAATTTTTATTTTATTTAAATTTTATTTCCTCATTTCAGATTTTATCTAAGAAAAAAAGATTTTTAACTTCAATGGAATTCTGAAAAACCTAAAAGTTGGTAATCTAAAAATTAAATAAAGAGGCAACAAATTAAACTGATGTCTATGATGCCACCATTTTACTATTTTCAAGTCCACAAATTTGATGTTAAATAACAAGTTAGTTTGACAGCAAGTTGTCAAATTAGGCTGATTTACGCAATTCATGCCAAATGTAGAAAATAAACGTGTTGCATAGCTCAACCTAAAAAAACCTGCACCTGTATACTTGATATACAAAGTAAAACTTAAAATAAAAAGTGGGAATAATTAAGTTTAATTGTTTAACAAAAAAATCACAAAGAATGAGAGACTTGCAGATGTTGCATTATTAGAAGATCAAAAGTGAGAGCGCAAAGATAGGAAGTACACAAATACTATTTAAAATGCTTCGCGACAACTGGGACTCAATTTACCACGAAAAAAAAAAATTATTAAATTTGAGTTTCCTGCAGACGGGTAAACCCAAGTAATTGTCAAGCAAAAATAGTCTTGAAATGGGCCAGCAATTGTCTACAAAAAAATACATTTACAAGAGAGGATTATCGGGAATTTAATGAACTGGTAATTATTTATCTTGGGGGAGAATTACATAATGAAAAGACTTTTCGATTTGACTTACTCAAAATGAAACCAAATAAAGTGAATTCGTTGCAACTACCTATCGAAAATTGAACAAAGATGAAGGAGTATAGCTACGTTATTAAAGTATTCGAGTTATAAGAAGTGGTTTATGACTACGCTTAACGTGGAGTCAAGCTGATGGATCTTTGACTTTAAAAACAAAGTCAAAGATCTAAAGCAGTTACAATACATACTTATTATTGTTAAGAATCATTGCAAACAAGTGTTTCTTAAAAAATGTTGAAAAATAGGCGCGAAAACTACAATTTACTCAAATTAAGGTACTGTGCTACCCCAAAATAATGTTTAATTGTCCCAAAAATTTACAACAATAATTTTTTAATCATTATGCACCTCACCTAAAAAGTTTAACTCAAAATTAAAAAAAACAAGAAAACGGGACACTTTACACACACACAAGTTAATATGTATATACATATATAGTAAAGTGTCCAAAAATATTTTTTTGTGCGATATCTAAAACTTGGTTCTTATATATAAAGTGACTAAATACATCATAAAAATTGATCTGAGAAACGTGTAAGAGCCTAAAGTAAAACCTGAAAATTTTGAAAATTGTCAATTTTTGTCATATTTTTCAAGTTTTTATTATTTTAAATGAACCTCGAATGAAAAATGGATCAATTTAGTCATAAACATGATTTTGTAATAATTCTTTAATAAAGTAGTCATTTTTGATATTTTTATTTTAGTGTTCATTGTTAACAGTGAACAACAAACATGTAACAGTGAACAACAAACAGTGAACAACTAACAGTGAACAACAAACAGTGAACAACTAACAGTGAGCAACAAACAGTGAACAACTAACAGTAACAAATAACATGCCGTTTGTATTTATAAAACTTTGATCTAACATCTAGTTTTTATCTAATTTGTTTATTTAACCCAATAAATATAAATGTATATTTGAATAAAGTTTCTTTTATAAAAGAGCACGAGGCTTCAACCCAGCAAAGAAATAATTGCCTGTCCAACAAAAACAGGAACCAGAACTCTAGTTTGTGAAGATAGAACAATTGGCTATTGCC
>NC_088930.1:4635000-4797500 GCF_038396675.1 Hydra vulgaris | reverse complement strand
AAAACAAACAAACTACTAGATTTTTTTGATAAAAAGAGTTTTATTGTTTGTTTAGAAAAAAGAATTTTAAAAAGTGTACATTACATTTTTTTATTTTAAGTAGCTATAACACCTTTTTATTGTTTACTTAAACTTTTATAAATAATCGATTTTCCTCAAATAAGGTATTTTGTTTATGAATTGCATCTCGTAATTCGAAATTCGAGAGTTGCGGAATTCGCTTTTACAACGTAGTTTCGAATTCCGAAAATTTTTCCAGCGAATTCCGAACTTATAATTTACTTTTTCGTGCTCTCTCCAATTTTTAATTTGTTTTTGTTTCTTTACTTATAAATTTTCTTCATTCTAATTCTATGAGAAGAAATAAAGAAAACAATTGTAAAAACAGTTATCCTGCATAATAGAAGTAGACATAGAGAAACCATTCCTAAATTGCAGTAAATGGTTTTATGTCTTCATTTCATATCCGCATGTAATAATTTGTTAAGATTTGATTATTGCGTTATAGCGTTATTACGTTGCAGTTAACGGTTTCATGTCTTTATTTCTTATCCTTATTTTATATTTGGGATAACCTCGTGTTTGTGTCTTATACTTTACGACTTTCAACAGTAATGAGATCGCTTATTTGAGTCCGGTGTGTATTGATTGTAAATTACTTTGATCAATGTTTTTTAAATAAATAATAGCAGGAATAATAGTTTTAATTTAACGACATTATTTGATAACAATTTAATTTTGTTTTGTTTCACAAGTTAAATTATTATTCCTAAAATGTCTTCAAAGGAAAGTTATTCGGAATACACAAAGCAATGTAAAAATTAAAATTCTGTTTGGATTCATTTTTTAAGAGGATCAAAAAAACTAATAGCAAAATGTAAAATAAGTTATGAAATAGTAAAAACAACTGGTTCAACGACAACACCGCAGTTCACGCATTTAAGAACAAAACACGATATTAATGTATTAAAACGGGATGTCGTGCAAAATGGAGGTCCAGAAAGCAGCGCATCAAAAATGATGCTTTTGTCATGTAATATGCAGTTGTGCTTCGCACATGCGATAAATTTAGCTGTAAATGATGATCTGTATAATAATTCGAATTCAACTGAATTGGTGGCTTACACATATACAGAAAATATTGGTGTAGAAGATCAAGTAAGTGACTTAGATGAATACGTTGAAGATGAAAATGTTGGCGTCATTAAACAAACTTATAATGAAGCTGAACTTGTTGGGACTGAAGAATTTAGATTTAGTTTTCTCATCAAAAAAGTTCGCTCGATTGTAAAGAAATTTCGTTTTTCGAAAACATCAAATAATATTTAATTATAAAGTATACGTGAAACAAGAATTTGGAAATCAATTGAAACTTATTATGGATACTAGAACTAGATGAAATAGCTTAGTCGAAATGCTTGAAAGGTTTAGCAAGCTAAAAAGCTGTGTTAGAAAAGCATTGCATCTGATATCGTTATTCTAGATGCTGAAGTTTTGTCGATTAGAAAACATTATCTCTGCACTTCACCCAGTGAAGCTTACTGTTGAAGCCCTTTGTCAAGATGAAGCAAATCTGCTTTCTGCTGATGCGGCATTTTCTTTGATGCTTGAGAATTTTGTATCTGATGAACTTTCATTAAAATTAAAGAAGAAATTAGAAGACCGAATAAGCCAAAGACGAACTAATGTGTTTGAAACTCTTCAGTATTTACACAATAGCGGAAAAAGTGAAATTCACGCATCCTTCACTAGACTATTGAAAAAAACAATAGCCAAATTCATTGAAAACTTTGCACAAAGATTGATATTTAACACTAACATGGAAACTTCCTCTGACGAGCAGTCAGAAGCTGACGATGTGATAGAAGTGATGTTGGAAGAACAAACTAAGCCCTTAACATTAATGCAAAAGTTGGAGAACAAAATTCAATTGAATTTATTGTCCAACATAACGTCCAACTCAACTCAACAAATAATAAATAGGAGCTTAATTTCAAAAATCAATTTTGAAATGAAATTCTTTGAAAAGAACGACGTTCGCGGCAAAATATTAGAGTCCGTCTACTCACATTTGATATTGATTCCGCATCGAGCGTGGAGTCTGAGCAAGCCTTCTCAATTGCTTGTAACTTTAATACAAAAAAAAAACTTTAGTACAAAAGTTCGAACAAGACTCGGAGACGCAGCTTTAAGTGATCTCTGCTTCCTCAAGGCATATTTTAGGCGAATAAAACAATAATTATATATTTTTTATTATCAAATGAGAGGGGAGACCGGGGCTAGTTGGCTCGGTTTTTACTCTATGAGCTCTGTAGCCCTAACAGTTCATTTTTTTAAAAATATTAAAGTGTATTCTTAAGAGTATGGATTAGGGTATCTTATAAAATTTGCATTTATTTACAAAAAAATGTTCTTGGGGCCTTTCCGGATTCTCAAAAAAAAAAAAAAAAAAAAAAAAATTGCGCCAACTTACCCCACCACGGGGTAAGTTGGCGCAAACTATAAAAATGATTATTAATGCACTATTAAGTGTAAAATTAATAGAAATTTTTTTTAAATTAATTTTTGCAACAATTTTATCCCAAAATTTAATATTACTTTTAGCTGGTACCAAATATTAGTCCGTATAAAAGCCAAACAGTAACCCACCTTTTATCTGTGGAAAAAAAAACTAAAAAAAGTTTTTTTTTAATTTTTTTGTAAGAATAAATATTATCAATATTGTTAAAAATAAAAAAAAATAAAAAAAATAATTTTATAAAAATAAATATTTTTTTCCATAGTAAATGCTATGAGCCAACTTACCCCGTGAAAAATTTGTCAACTTACCCCGAAAGCTTTTTTTTTAATAAACAGTCTATAGATCCTATAAAACGGCAGCTTTGAAAAAAAAATCTGACTGAATATAGTAAACCAATTGTGACTGGAACGTTTACAATAATTTTTTTTTCATACGACTAAATATTTTCTTTGTAAAGTAAAAAGGAAGCGATGTTCTAAAAGTTACGTTTTTGTCCAAAAAACGCATAAATCTAAATATCTCTCATGCACGAATCCTGACAATACTACAGTGAATGATGAAATGGTCAATAAGGAAGTTTCTGAGTAATTTTTGTCACTTTCTGATATAAGGCTCTAAAGATAAACGCAGTTCGTCAACTTACCCCTGCGGCCAACTAGCCCCGGTCTCCCCTATAACATATTAGAATGTTTCTGTACAAATTGAATTTGGTATAATTTTATGTTCCATTTTTACTTTTAAAGAAAGTATTTTTTTATGCAATAAATAACAATGAATTATCTCAAATAAGTTATTTTTATTATTTTTATAGACATAAAAAACCTAAAATATTTTCGGAATTCGACCGAATTCCGAAAAAATTTAATTTCGAATTCCGAATTCCGATTTTTTTATTTTCGTCAAAATTTGCATTCACTAATTTTGGTTCATACATTATTAGGCATATAACTTTTATAAAAAAAATAATAATAATAAAAAAAAAAAAAAAAATATTTTTCAAAAGATTGTACTTTGGTTTACAAAAATATATTTTGAATAAAGAAATTTGTTTCAAACAATAATAAAATGTATTTGACAGCAATTTTAGATCACCATTACTAATAAAATATTTCTTCCAACCATATTGGATAGGGGCATATATTGGACATATATTGGATATTGGATAGGGGCATATATTGGATATTGGACAAGGGCAGTTATTCTCTAGCCATTGAAAATGGACCCGGCGCACCAGTAGCTTGAATTTCCAATATAATATAACCAAACATTTGAGAGAATATTATTAATTTTTACTAGTTAGTTAAAATGTAAAAGATAATATTATAGTAAATACGAACTTTATATAATTCTAAATATAAACACTATATAGTTTACATAATTAAGTACGAAATTATATAGTTTTATAATAAAGCATAAAGTATATTATATATAGGTTTATTTTGCAACATATATTAGTTATTTATATATATGTATACATCATACTTCATAATAAAGTTCCATACAATAATTTAATGATTATACGATAAAGCTATTGTTAAATTATGCAAAATAGCGTACCTTCGATTCCTGTTAAAGAGCATAAATTAGGCAACACAAATAATACATAAAATCTTGACAACAAGATCCCTAATATAAAATTATTGACAGCTACAACGAAAATATATAATTAAAACAGATATATTCATTGCATAACAAGCTTCAAATTAATAAATAAAAATTATTAGAGTGATTTGATTGAATGACCAGTGCATATAGCGTCAGAACTAATAAAGATACAATTTTAAAGAAACCTCAATTTGGTATTTTTTGCGAATGTCTGAACGAACTATTGTTTGAGTTATCATACCAAAACAAGTAACTCCTAAAAATCCGTACAAACAACAGCTTTTGCCAACATGTTCGGCGTTTTTACCCGCAGTTACACAAGGTAAAAAGTACGTTATGAGGCATGTCGAGCAGTCACTACATCAATTGAAAATCCCATACTTAAATTTCACCATTTTTCAATTTGAGCCGAAATGCTTTTAAAACCTTTTAAAGAAATGAGCATATTTCTTTAAGAAACATAATATAATGATTATAGAGCTAATAATCTAGCAAATAAAAATGAAGCCGGGGGTTCATCTTTGATAAACTTATTTGCTTAGTGCAATTTTTCTAACTGTAAACTTAACGCTTAAGTTCCCCATATTTTTTTTCAATTTACCTTCTAATATTTTTTTGCAATGTTAAGATTAGTTGTAAATCTAAATTTAAACAGTTTTTAAACTCCTACATTTGTAAACATGGCTGTTTAAAAAACAGGGATGGGTTTCAAGTTTAAATCATTCGGCGCCATGACTAAAATCTTTTTTACTAAACAATGTTCAGGTAATCAAATAGGTAGTCAAATTTAAGATAATGAGTTCTTTATCTTTTTGTATTTCTTAGTGTGTAAGCAGTGAAATTGAGTAAATTGTAAAAATAGTGCTTTACCCCCGTGCTTTACCCCCGTGTCATGCGCATCTTGGTTGTTTATATCATTATTAGGTTTGAAAAATTATGTGAGAAACTTTTAGTTTTTGGTGACGAAACTTTGAATTGAGATCAAAGCACATAATTTAGCGCTTTAACCTGGTTTATTTATTCGGATAACAAGATTTAAAAAAAAGTTAAATCTCTTCAAATAGTTTTATTTATATCGTTTCGTAGCGAGAATACCGAAATTAGGCGCTAAATTTTTTTTACACCAAAGATATTTTGAGCCCAATCTTGCGTGTTCATTTAGATAACGAAATTTCATTAAGATTTAAAAATCTTTTTAGCCCATTAACGTAATTTAAATTGGTGGTGTGAGAAATATGTTTGCTTTTTTTTCTAAATCGAGTCTTGTTTTTAATGTTGTTTTCTTTTCTTTTTTTTTTTAAAAATATTTAAGAGCATAAAGAAGGGTGTTTTAGATAATTATTTAATACTTCTTTTACCAATTCGTAAGTTGGAATTTTAGAAACAAAATTCGGTGAATTTTCGCTACTTGTTGGCTCCAATAAGAAACGTTTCCCTCCAAAAACACATGTTTTTTAGCAGCATCAAAGACTTTTTGGAATTTAAATAGAAATTTGGGGTTTACAAATGTTTCTACTGAAAAATAATCTATGGTTTTTATGCCGATAAAACGAGCTATCAGACATTTTTCGAAAGTTTTTCTTAGGCTCATTTATTTGTCATCTGAAGCTACGTTAAATGATTTATAACAGTTGCCACGATTGGAATGCATACACTGATGCAAGGAGTCCTTCCTAAAAATTAGATATTCACCGAGTTTTCATACAAGTTTCAATTCTGTAAAGAAAATTCGATAAAAATAAGGTTGAACAGTGTAATCGCAGTTTTGGTTAAAATTTCATTATACTAGCGTGTTGCAATATCATTTTTAATCTAAGACCTATAACAACTATTTTATTAAATTTCTGATTGTTTGTAGAACTCAAAAAAGTTTGAATGATTGGAAAACACTTTTTTACAAAGCATTCTCAAGTAAAATAAGTTTTTTTTTTTATTATAAATTAAAAGAGATGATGCAGACACTGAGTAGGTTTTCAAATACATTCCGGGACTTTAACAGAATTTTTATTTATAAAAATGATGGAAAACTCTAAATTTCAATTTTCTTGTGAAAAAAATAGTGATATTGAAACTGAAACAGACTGTATTGACATATTGAATTTTGAAAGTAAATACAACTCAGTTTGCCAATGTGCCAAACAGAATAAATAAAAAAGCATTTTCAATTTTAAATATGAATATCTGAAGTCTAGATGAAAATTTTGAAAACGTAAAAATGTTGTTGAGTGAAATAAAACACGATTTTAGCATTATTTGTTTAACAGAAGTTTAGTGTAAATACATCGGACAAAATTACTTATTCTGATTTAATTAAAGACACTTCAGTTGATCCAGCGCGTTAAAACTATGGTTGCGGAGGCAGGGATACTTTTGTCCACTATTCAATTGATTTTCCCCTCTTCATGAACTATGCATTAATGAAACAGATTGTGAGTCATTAGGCCGGGTAAACAAAAAAAAGCATTTTACATTGTATATTATTTTATTTTATACTGAATATTAAACTTAATATTTTACAAAGTTGTATGTATTCTCTTTAACTAACGATATATATATATATATATATATATATATATATATATATATATATATATATATATATATATATATATATATATATATACAAATACACATATATATATATATGCATATATATATACATACATACATGTATACATATATGTATATATACATATATGTATACATGTATGTATGTATGTATATATGTATATATATATATATGTGTATATGTATATATATATATATATATATATATATATATATATATATATATATATATATATATATATATATATATATATATATATGTATATATACATGTTTATATGTATTTATATACATATATATATATATATATACATATGTCTATATATATATATATATATATATATATATATATATATATATGTATACATATATGTATATATATATATATATATATATATATATATATATATATATATATATATATATATTTATCTATTTATATATATACATATGTCTATATCAGTGGTTGTTAACCTTTTTGAAGTCGGGGAGCACTTTTGATCATGACAAAATTTTGGGGACCACTGAAATCACGGAGTAAAAAAAACAAACAAACACATATACGTTCGACTCTTATTGAAAATTAAAGATTATAACATAACAGTTTAAAATGATAACATGACAAACAAATTGTTAATAAACATAAATTTAATAAGTAAAAAAATAACACTGAGCAAAATTTAATTTAGAAAAATTAAAAGATTTAATGTGAAACCTGAGCTTGACGGTTTTTACAAATTTCAGTCATATTAGGCCTTATTTTAGAAATAGCTACCCTCAATTCTTCATCCAAATTAGTAAGTGTTGCTCGTTTTTTAGTTTTTATGTTGGTGAATATCGAGAAACCGAGTTCACACAAATATGATGTTGAAAATTGCAACAAGATTTTAGGTGCCTTCATGGATAAAGCTGAGTATTCTTCTTGCAAAAAGATCCAAATTCCTCAAGAACCATTTCGGAAAATTTCATTTTAAGTGTGCGATCCGATAATAGGTTGATTAATTCTTCTTCTTCTTGGTATGACAACTTACTATTTGATGTATAAACCTTGGCAAATGGATTATGTATCCAGTCATATGTTTCTACGTTTATTGATGGAAAATAAAATTCAATCTTTTCTTCTAATAAAGTTAAATGCTCCGTTACTGCTGAAATAATATCGTCGGTAGTGTTATCATTAAGAGAAGGATAGATATCTACTTTCTTCTTCTCCAACACACGATTTTTCCAAAAAATAACTTTTTTCCGAAAGGCTGTCAATTTGTTGGTCATTGTTAAAAAGTTTTCTTTTCTTCCTTGAACGCTGGAATCAACACAATTTAAATAATCAAAACTATTAGCTAAATATGCCAGTTTAGCACACCAAATGTCATTTTGAAGATATTCCACAAAATCATCCATATTTTCCTTTTGGAAAAAGTTCATCAATTCATCGTTCAGTTCTAAGAAACGACGTAACACTTTTCCTCCGGATAACCATCTCACTTCAGTATGCAAAAGCAAAGATTCGTACTTGGTCTCCATAAAGATGCAAAGATTTTTAAAGACGCGTATTTTCAAAGGTCTCGATTTTATGATGTTTACCATACTTACAACTTTGTCTAGCACAGGTTTTAATGCTACTGGTAATATTTTGGACGCCAGAGATTCTCTATGCAAAAAACAGTGAGTAGATATAATATTGGCGTTTCTTTTTATGGCGCGAGTCACAAACTCTTTTAATGAGCCTACCATTGATGGAACACCGTCCGTACAAATTCCCACACACAACTCCCATGATATTTTGAATTATTCAAAATACGAAGAAATCAAAGAATCAAAGACATCTTGTCCTGTCGAACGTTCGGTAAGCTCAAGACAGCATAGAAATTGATTCACTATTTCGTTTTCACGAAGGAAACGAACGAACCCTAGTATATGAGCTTTTCCATTTATGTCAGTGAACTCGTCAATTTGCAGAGCAAAATGCCGTTTGGAAAGCTTATCGGCAACTGTTTTCTCGAAATCATCCGACATATTTTTAATTCAATTTTTATTGTATCATTTGAACGAGGAATTTTCATTATTTTCTTTGTTACTTCACCGCCAAACATAATTTTAACCATTTCACAACATGCAGGTATAATTAAAGACTCTGCTACAGTATGTGGTTTTAACTGAACAGCAATCATTTCATCAACCGTATATGACGCCAACTGTGCCTTATCGGAAATTTTCACAGTTTTTTCAAAATGTTTTACTTGTTTAGCTTGCGTATCGAACAATCGTTTGAAATAATCTTTAGTTTTTGTAGCAAGGTTGGCGTGATTTGTAGAAAAGTGACTTTCAACTTGTTAGAAACCATCGCGCTGTTGGATAACTTTTCTCTACATACAATACAATTTGGAATGTGGTATTGTTCCTCACAAACGTACGTAAATTCAAAACATGAATATTCTTCAGAATACTATCGATTAATTTTTTTCTTTTAATCCTATATCTTGTATCAGACACAATATGTGCAGCAAGAGCATTACTACCGCTTCCACTTCCGAATCATTCGCTTTTCGTTTGATAAGAAATTTGTCCATTATGAGGTATTACTGTAAAAACCAAGAATGATTTGGGAATTAATACTGGGCTTATTTTAATTGTTTATTAAGTCCCGGACAAAATGTCTGATTAAATTTAAATTTGGTCGGACAGTGTCCGATCAAATTTTTAAGATGTTTGTCGCAAATTTTATTTTTAATTACATAGCTCGGTTTATATTACAGCTGTTAAAACGTTACAATAAACTAATTTTTTATTATTAATTTAAATAAATATTTCATTATTTATTTAATATTATTATTTTTTCATAATTTTTAAAAATATTTTGGTTTTTAAAACACCTTTTAGATTCCGTTTCATAACGATTTTTATCATACATGTTAAATTTAAAACATTAAACGAATGCGCGAATGTTTTTCGCTTTGAAGTCACCGATTTTAATAGTCATAACTATTAATAGTCATAACTATATACATTATATTTTATATAATATATAGTTTATAAGTTATATTATATAATATATAGTTTATAAGTTATATTATATAATATATAGTTATATAATATATATTATATATTATATAATATATAGTTAAATAACTTTATATATATTGTATATTATATATTAGTACTCATAACTATTAATAGTCATAACTATAACTATTAAAATCGGTGATTGCAAAGCAAACAACATTCGCTCAAAAATAAATTTTAAAGTAAAAAAAACACGTTGTTTAAGGTCTTCGTTGTTTGTAAAATTATTCGTTGATTTAGTTTAAAAAAAAATTATTTATAGAATTTTAAATTAATAAAACTGCCTTAATATGATATAATTTTTTTTTATGGTAACTTAAATAAAATGTAATTATTGTCAACAATCTTTAGAAGTTTTATTTCGTTAATTCTTAAGTTTAATTAGTTTTTTCTTTTATTCAATATGTATTAATTAAATGAATGTAAATGTACTTTTATTTTCTCTTGATTAGAATAAAATACAAACTAACCTTATTAATATTTGGTTTCCTGTAAACTGCAATTTTTTTTTTATTTTCAAAATATTGCATTCAATGTAGGTAGGTAGGTAATAAAACCCAATTATTGTAGCTTCTTACCTAAACTGTAATCATTACAGTGTAATGTAAAAAGTGAGTGAAAATTAAATTTTGAGTTTCATAATTTCGCGGAGCACCGATTAAGAACCACAGGTCTATATGTATATATAAACATTCCTTTATCTTGCTTTCCTGATTCATATAATTTGTAATCTTTTAAGTCGTCTGTAAATATTATATTGCTCTACATTCTTCATCTATTCTCTTCCAGTAACTTCCAACATTAATTAGTGGTTGCTTGCAGCCTTGTTGGAAGCGAAGATGTTCAAAATATATAAATATATATATATACATATATATATATATATATATATATATATATATATATATATATATATATATATATATATATATATATATATATATATATATATATATATATATATATATATATATTTATATTTATATTAAGGTGGTCAAAAATTTAAATATTTATTTAGTAGTGCACATTGGAATCTCCTAATCTTATCCATCTAAAAAAAAAGACAATTTAAAAGTTTAAGGTGATTTGAAGATTATTTGGTTGCACAAGATTCTTAAACATCAGACATCCCTCATATTGTCAAAAAAAATTTTTTTTCTAAGCATACACTTTAATGTAGGATCTCAAAAAAAGCAAAATTTTATAAAAAATTAAAAAAAAGTTATTATTTTATATACAGAATATGGGCTTATGTTTTATGGCTTGAAACCTATTGTTTTTATCAAAAAACAAAAAATTTACATTTTTTTCATAGTTTTTAGAATAAATTTCTTCAATTTTTTAAAAAAAGAATTTCATCAATCACTTCCGCATTTACTTTTACGGCAAACAGACGTGTTTTTTTCAGTCGAAGAAATTTTTTTTTTTAATAATACAAATTTAAAAGTATAAAATACAAGTTGCTATCAATTATTAAATATGGCAGTTGCCATTAGCGAAATTCGAACAATGTTCAAGAAAATGTTTGAAAAAAGATATAGTATTACTAATAAAACAGCAAGAACAAAATATCCTTAAATTCATCAGTGCGAACGCAAAAATACCAAGCCACCGACAACAAAAAGCTGAAAAAAATATCAATGACAGGGTGGAAAAAATTAAACGATTGGAAAAGGATGTATTTGATATAAAGGAAAGCTTAAATTTTCACGAGAAGCTCATCGAAAAAAAGGTCAAAAATAATGTTGAGTCTATTGAAAAAAAAAAGATTTTGTAAAACCGAAGCACATAAAAGCGATGGGTTTCTTGACTTTAAAAAAAAAACATAGAGAAATTGAGGATCGGTCACAAATAAATATCCTTAGGATTGATGGCATCAAAGAAAATAAAAATGAAACGTGGTCTGAAAATGAAATAAAAGCAACTTTCTAATTAAATTTTTAGATGAAAATGTCGTATTCTGTGACGTCGATGACTCTAATAACTTTAATCAAAAAATATCTGAAAGCCAATACTATACAGTTATTAAATCTTTACAATATCTTCAAAAAAATTAAAATGGCTTTTCAATTTTAAACATTAGTATTCGAAGTTTAAATAAAAATTTTAAAAATCTTAGGTTTTTGTTGGATGAATTAAAACACGATTTTAAAATTATTTGTTTAACGGAAACTTGATGTAAGCGTGGCGAAACAAATGCCCAATTTGAACTAATTGATTACTCATCAGTTCACCATAAATTCACATAAATTATAACTAATTGAGTTTACATCTCAATTAGTTATAATTTACGTCAAGATCTCTGAGTAAATGAAATAGATTGTGAGTCATTATGCATTGAATTAATAAATAAAACCACTAAAAAAAAAATTATAAATGCCACATATAGACCTCCATCTACTAGCTTAAAGAAATTTAAAACTCATCTTAAACTATTCTTAACAAGTATAAATAAAACCCGAAGTCCTTAGTTGGGGATTTTAAAATTGACCTAATAAACCATGCTTCCAATAAAAATGTTAACAATTTTATAAATACTCTTCTTCAAAATAATTTAATTCCGTCAATAAACAAGCCAACGAGAGTGACTAACAACTCTTCTACACTTCTTGGTAATATTATAACTAATAGCAATCTTAATAACCGTCTTTAGACAGGCATTATCAAAACTAACTTATTGGATCATTTCCCAACATTCCTAGTTACTAACAATATGTTATTTAACAGTATTCCTTCTCAATCCATTATATTTTGGCGACAGATCAATAAAAACTCGGTAAAAAAAATTCAAAATCTTTTAAGTGACAACGTTGATTGGAATCTGGTATTGCAGTCACATGATGTTAACAACGCATATGATCTATTTTTAAATCAATTCTGCAAGCAATACGATCAAGCATTTCCTGAAAAAAAAATCATTGTAAAAACCAAAACTGTTTTAACTCCATGGATGTCTATTAGGTTACTAAAATCTTCATAAAGGAAACAGAAGTTATATGATAAGTACTTAAAAAAAAAACTTATAAAAACGAAATGACATATAAAAACTATAAAAATATATTTGAAAAAACAAAAAAGGAACTCAAAAAACTTTGTTATGCAAAGCTATTAAGTAAAGCCACCGAAAACACTAAAAAAACATGGAGTGTAATTAAAGAAATAATCGGAAAAAATAATTATGAGAGAAACATTCTGCCAAAAAAAATAACAATTGATAAAAACACAGTTTATGATAAATCAGTTATTGCTAAAAAAACTAAACAGAATCTTTACTAATGCTGGTCCGAATTTGGCATTTAAAATTCCAATTAAATCATTGTCATTTGAAAATTATAATAAAGTTATGGATGAACCGAAATTAAAACTAATTGAATTGCAAACCGCCTTTTTTTACCTTAAAACTAAGAAAAGTGCTGGATTTGATAAAATTAACGTTAATGTTGTAAAATCAGTATATAATATAATAGAACCCTCGTTATTTCACATATTTAATCTTTCATTTAAACAGGTATTATCCCTGAAAAGCTAAAAATATTAACCACGCCGATATTTAAGTACGGAGATGACTCAAATACCTCTAACTATAGGCCTATATCTATTTTACCTTGTTTTTCAAAATTACTAGAGAAAATAATGTACAATAAGCTTTTTAATCACTTATCAGAAAACGACATGTTGTATTCAAAACAATTTAGTTTCAAAAAAAAATTCATCCGATCATGCAGTGGTTGAACTAGTCAATCAAATATCAAGTACATTCAGTAGTAACTACTTTACCTTAGGACTTTTCATTAATCTGTCAAAAGCTTTCGATACCGTTAATTATAATATACTTAAAAAAAAACTTGAACACTATGGAGTAAAACTAACAATTTACTTTGGTTCAAAAGTTATTTGAACGATAGAAAACAACTAATCAATAACACTAACATTAATTGAGACCGATAGAAAATAATTTATAGTGCATGAACAAAAACAAACATTACCGACTGTCTTAACTTGTTGGGTTCCCCAGGGCTCTATTTTAGGACCACTGTTGTTCCTAGTGTACATTAATGATTTAAATTTAGCAACAGACCTATTAACTTGTATTCTTTTTGCAGGTAACTCCAATCTTTTTTATTCCCACAGAGATATTAATACACTATTTGAAACAACAAACGAACAATTATTGAAAGTTAATGAGTGGTTTAAAAGTAATAAACTCTCTCTAAATGTGGATAAAACCAAATTTATTTTGTTCCAAAAAGTGAATAAATCAAAAAATATTCCCATCAAATTGCGTAATCTAATAATCAATAACACTAACATTAAAAGAGAAAACTCAGTAAACTTTCTAGGCGTAATCTTAGATGAACATTTACGTTGGAGTTTACATATAAAAAGTATTGAAAACAAAATATCAAAAAATTTAGCAATGATATATAGGACTAAATCATTTTAAAGCAATAGTTCTTTAAAGAGTTTATATTTCTCTTTTATTTATTGTTGTTTAATTTATTGCAATATTGCATAGGCAAGTACAAACTATACAAAATTTAAAAAATTGTACTGTAAACAAAAACACGCGTGCAGAACAACACTTTGGAGCTGATAGAACTGTACCTTGTTAGCCTCTTCTGCGTATACTTGGAGCATTAAATATATATAAAATCAACTTACACCTAGTTTTAATGTTCATTTATAAAACAAATATAGGATTATCTTCTAAAATATTTCAATCATATTTTGATAAAATAGTTCATAAATATCCTACAAAATTTTCAAATAACAACTTTGCTGTCCCAAAATATCATTCAAAACTCACTTTATATTCAGTAATTTATTGTGGATTTGTGGACACTGTTTCCAAAATTGTAAATACACATAAAACTAGTATAGAGCAGTTTAAAAATAAATGAAAACAGGCATTCTTATTTATGGATTTAATAATATCCGATTTTAAATGTTTTTTTTAATTAAAACTTAAATACAAAAAATAATACAGAAGTTATGTCACTAAGTGTATCGACATTTTTTTTTTTTATTACCTTAATTGTGGTATTACCTATATGGCGTTTGCTAATATATTTACGTTATTTCTATGAAGTATACTAATTTATTTATGCTATTTCTATGGTGTATATTAATTTATTTAACTTTTATTTTTAAATCTCAGTTTTAATTTTTAAGTTTTAAGCAAATGATAATAACTTATTTATATTTTCTTATTTACTTAATCTTACTCCTTCCTTAAAATTTGATTCTTTAAATTTTTCTTTAAAAGACAACGATTTGTTATCTATTTTACTTTTATTTTTTTTTTTAATAAATAGTTTGTTAACTATAGATATTTAAATATTACAGTTTTTGTAAATACGTGAGAACGGGGCTCGGTGATAAAGCTAAATTAGTCTTCTTCTTGCCCCGCCATTGTTTATTTTTATTTATATCCTTCGAAACTGCATATATTATTAAACGGCAAAATATAAAAAAAACAAAAAAATAAAAAAAATTAAAATTTGTGGTTTTATAAACTTTCCATTTTTTGAAAACCAAATTGGTATTATTAGAGACATGCCTGATATTTAAGAATCTTCTGCAAATCTCTTTATAATTTCTTCAAACCAACTCAAAATTATATCAAATTTTTGTTTTAGTAATTAAATAGAAGGTTTTTTTTAGTAGATAGAAGGTTCAAATGAACTTGTTTTAAAAAAAAAAATTTAGACTACCCTTATTAGACCTCCTAGCCACGGTATTTTACTTTCATGGCTGGCTAAAAAAAATTCTGACCGGCTAGCTGATGGCATGAGAGGCTAGCCTACATTTTTGTGGCTGGCTAGCCGCCTGATTTTTTTGGCTGCTTAGCTGGCTATTATATATATATATATATATATATATATGTATATATATATATATATATATATATATATATATATATATATATATATATATATATATAAATATATATATATACATATATATATATATATATATATATATAAATTAGTAAAAGCACTTATCTAATTATTGATTACTTCAACACTGTGTTTCACCATCAGTAGGTTCATCAGAAAGAATCCTGATAAACCTACTGATGGTGAAACACAGTGTCGAAGTAATCAAAAATTAGATAAGTGTTTTTGCTAATTTAATTTTATATTGCTATGCAAATGTATATATATATATATATATATATATATATATATATATATATATATATATATATATATATATATATATATATATATATATATATATAAAATATATTTATAGTATAATAACCACATATATACAAGTATAATACTGACAGCATTAACCAAAACAAAACAAACTTTTGCATATAATAAATATTCATATATGAAATACAAAGTTAATCAAAATGAAATAAAAACATAAATAATGTCCTAATCCAAATAATGCAAGACTTAGCTCATAGACCAGCATTTGGATAGTTATCGTGTATGAAACAAACTGCATTCATTCGAAATGGTGCCAAGGAGGATCTCTTTCCATTCAAAATTAAACCAGTCGTGCTAAAAAGACATTTAACAGGTACACTGCCGATGCTCAATGCAAGATAAACCTGAAACAATAGAAACTATGTAAAATAAGCGACATTAAACTTCAGAAAAAAATTAATGTTTGCTGCTATTTTTGTCACTAATATTTGTTTAATGTCAAAAATAAAATTATCTTCTACCTTGGCTATGGATGCTAGAATAGGGAACTTTTCTGCATTATTTTTCCAAAACAGCAAGGCTGGTGATTGATTATCACAAATGGTAAGATAAAGATTTATTTCAGCTTGCAACCCATTGCTATTCTCTAATATTGCTCCAGAGTTTAGTGAAGATTTTGCAGTTTCCTGTAAAGTCAGTCTAAGTTTTTTAAAATCCTGAGCTGCGTTTGAGGTTTTACTATTTTGATTATTGTCAATGTATGACGCAGAGAAGTTAATCTTTTTATCGGTTCCTATTTGTGGTAAAATGTTTGAACCAAATAAAGAAGTTTTTATTTTGTCATAGCTGTTTTTTAACAAAATTTCACATTTTTTAGCTGTTTTTTAACAAAATTTCACATTTTTCCTTCGTCAAAACAAGATCACGCATTGCTGGATCAAAACAACACGCTAATTCAACTAAATTAGTAACAACTAACCGTTTCTCAATGCATTTTCTAACTAACTTTTTATATTTTTTTATCGCAGAAAAATCTGTGACTTGAACAATTCAACAATTTTTAATTTTAGTTACCATGAGTGGAAGGCAAGACAAATTTGGTGATCCCTCGCTAACAAGTAGAGTCAGTTCTCGAAATGGAGATAAAAAATTGCGCAGTTCTTGCAGAAGTTCTAAATCTTCAGGAAGAAAACATAAATCATACTTTCCAATTTTTTTCAACACTGTATCAACATGAGTTTTTAGATCTAAGATAGATTCAATCATTTCCAAGGTACTATTCCATCTTGTTGGGACACTATTTTTTAAAGAACTGTGCTCATGACTTTTTATGACATCATTTTTAGCTTGTATGTCAAAATCTAGAAGTGAATACTCTTCAGAATACTCTTCAAGTGAACTCTCATCAGCTTGACTAACAGATTTAATTAGCTGTGTTTGTGGAAGAATGCTTACATTTTCAGTTTCAATTTCAAAATCCAGAATTGGATCCTCTTCATCAGCTATTAGCTCGTCAACATGAGTTGTAATTCTTTTGAACAACTCCTCGTCTTTCACAGTTTCAATTTCACTCGATAGCATATATCCCTTAAAATGTAAAGCTTTTATTACTTCTTTGCATTTGCTTACTAGTAAAGTTAATTCTGGAATTTTTTTTTAGCTATCCGAGGTTAAAAGCAGATAAATTCCATGAGCGGTGCATGTTATATGTTCATGGCCTAATAGCTTTGATAATTTTTTCATATTAGCTACCATCAGTTGTGTTAAATAATAAAAAATGCTTATCTTGAGGTAAAAATTCTTTTAAAACAGTTTTAACAAATCGATAAAGCTGCTCAGAAGTGTGCGACTCCACTGGCTGAACAGCCAATGTGAAAATTTTAAATCTCCAATCATGCACAACACTTAAACGAATTCCAAAATAAGGTAAACGATTACGCTTGTCAGTCCAACCATCCATCATCAAAGTTCCACTTACACATGATTGTAGAACTTCTAAGACTCTTTGTTTAACAGAAGTATAAACATTTTTTAGGGCAGATCCAGATATACAGTCAGATGATGGAGGCTGAAACGCTGTATTTTTTGAACAAAAACTTTTAAACCCAGATCTTTCAACTGAACTAAATGGCTTAAGATCTAAACATATTAACAGACAAAGATCTCTGTTGAATTCAAATTGACTTTGTGCTGGTTTATTATTTTGTACAGTGCGGACCCAATTAGTAATTTTAGAACTAACTGGTTGCTCAAAAGTCTTTCCATGTTTAAAAACAGCATGGTTTAGATGGTTACCAGAAGATGTCATTGTTGAAGTAACATATACCTTTGATAATCGACCTTCATCGACACGTGATTGCTCTTCGAAACAGTATCTGCAGTACAACTGATTATTAAATAAATAATTTTGATTAATTTGGTTTCTTGAATCTTTCAAGATTAGTTAATTCATGAAGTCCCATGCTTTGGATGTAGAAGCCCTAGATTTGCTGTTGGACACAGGAATCCATCTCAGATCCTTGAGCAAGCAAATTGTTCCAGTTTTTTTTTCAATGGAAACAAATTTATTTACTCGTTCACGAACTGTATATAAATATATATATATATATATATATATATATATATATATATATATATATATATATATATATATATAATATATATATATAATATATATATATATATAATAATATATATATATATAATAATATATATATATAATAATATATATATATAATATATATATATATATATATATATATATATATATATATATATATATATATATATATATATATATATATATATATATATATATATATATATGTATATATATATATATATATATATATATATATATATATATATATATATATATATATATATATATATATATATATATATATATATATATATATATATATATATATATATATATATATATATATATATATATATGTATATATATAATACAAACAATAATGATAATTCGGACCTTTAGAATGATTGTTTCTTTTCATTTTAAAATTTAAATTGCGCAGATGACAACTTTACTTTTTTTTTATGATAAACATTGACTACTGTTTTGGGACTGCAAGAGACTTTTTTTTATAGCGCGAAAATTAAGGTATTCGAATATACGGTATATGAACACGAGACTCATGGAATTCCATGGTTAAACCAAAACCAATATTACGAAGCGATTGGTGATAGGTGATATGATAAAATTTAAAAAAAAATTGGACATAAACTAATTTAAAGATTTAAATCAATTAACTAACTATGATTTTAACGGCTGGCTATGGCGACTTATTTTCATGGCTGGCGAAGGCATTTTTCACAGCTGGCTAAAAATAAAGCAGTGCTTGGCGACGGCTAGCGGCTAATGGCGGCGGCTTGCGGGTCTAACCCTTATATATATATATATATATATATATATATATATATATATATATATATATATATATATATATATATATATATATATATATATATATATATATATATATTTTTTACAAATAGATAAATATATATATATATATCGTCAGTTAAAGAGAATACATACAACTTTATATAAGGTTTAAAATTCAATACAAAATGAAATAATATACAATATAGAATGCTTTTTTTTGTTTACCCGGCCTAATGACTCACAATCTGTTTCATTAATGCATAGTTCATGAGGGAAAAATCAATTGAATAGTGGACAAAAGTATCCCTCCCTCAGCAACCATAGTTTTAACGCGCTGGATCAACTAACGTGTCTTTAATTAAATCAGAATAAGTAATTTTGTCCGATGTATTTACACTAAACTTCTGTTAAACAAATAATGCTAAAATCGTGTTTTATTTCACTCAACAACATTTTTACGTTTTCAAAATTTTCATCTAGACTTCAGATATTCATATTTAAAATTAAAAATGCTTTTTTATTCATTCTGTTTGGCACATTGGCAAACTGAGTAGTATTTACTTTCAAAATTCAATATGTCAATACACTCTGTTTCAGTTTCATTATCACTATTTTTTTCACAAGAAAATTGAAATTTAGAGTTTCCCATCATTTTTATAAATAAAAATTCTGTTAAAGTCCCGGAATATATTTGAAAACCTACTTAGTGTTTGCATCATCCATTTTAATTTTATAATAAAAAAAAAACTTATTTTACTTGAGAATGCTTTGTAAAAAATGTTTTCCAATCATTCAAACTTTTTTGAGTTCTACAAACAATCAGAAATTTAATAAAATAGTTGTTATAGGCCTTAGATTAAAAATGCAACACGCTAGTATAATGAAATTTTAACTAAAACTGCGATTACACTGTTCAACCTTATTTTTATCGAATTTTCTTTACAGAATTGAAACTTGTATGAAAACTAGGTGAATATCTAATTTTTAGGAAGAACTCCTTTCATCAGTGTATGCATTCCAATGGTGGCAACTGTTATAAAGTCATTTAGCTTTAGATGACAAATAAATGATCAACCTAAGAAAAACTTTCAAAAAATGTCTGATAGCTCGTTTTATCGGCATAAAAACATAGATTATTTTTCAGTAGAATCATTTGTAAACCCCAAATTTCTATTTAAATTCCAAAAAGTCTTTGATGCTGCTAAAAAACATGTGTTTTTGGAGGGAAACGTTTCTTATTGGAGCCAACAAGTAGCGAAAATTCACCGAATTTTGTTTCTAAAATTCCAACTTACGAATTGGTAAAAGAAGTATTAAATAATTATCTAAAACACCCTTCTTTATGCTCTTAAATATTTTTAAAAAAAAAAAGAAAAGAAAACAACATTAAAAACAAGACTTGATTTAGAAAAAAAAGCAAACACATTTCTCACACCACCAATTTAAATTACGTTAATGGGCTAAAAAGATTTTTAAATCTTAATGAAATTTCGTTATCTAAATGAACACGCAAGATTGGGCTCAAAATATCTTTGGTGTAAAAAAAATTTAGCGCCTAATTTCGGTATTCTCGCTACCAAACGATATAAATAAAACTATTTGAAGAGATTTAACTTTTTTTTAAATCTTGTTACCCGAATAAATAAACCAGGTTAAAGCGCTAGATTATGTGCTTTGATCTCAATTCAAGTTTCGTCACCAAAAACAAAACTAAAAGTTTCTCACATAATTTCTCAAACATAAAAGCGAGTTAAACAAGCAAGATGCGCATGACACGGGGGTTAAGCACGTTATATACATTTATTATAGTTTATTTAATTTAACTGCATACACACAAAGAAATACAAAAAGATAAAGAACTCATTATTTTAAAACTGATTATCTATTTGGGTATCTAAACATTGTTAAGTGAAAATGGTTTTAGTCAACGTGCCATTCAATTTAAACTTGAAACCCATCCCTGTTTTTTAAACAGCCATGTTTACAAATGTAGGAGTTTAAAAACTGTTTAAAATTAGATTTACAACTAATCCTAAAACTGCAAAAATATATTTAAATGAAAATTAAAAAAATAAGGGGAACTTAAGTGTTAAATTTAAAATTACCTTGATAACGGTTTTATAGAAGAATTACACAAAGAAAATAAGTTTATTAAAGATGAACCCCCGGCTTCATTTTTATTTGCTAGATTATTTGCACTATATTCATTATATTATGTTTCTTAAAGAAATATGCTCATTTCTTTAAAAGGTTTTAAAAGCATTTCAGCTCAAATTAAAAAATGGTTCAATTTAAACATGGGATTTGCGATTGTTTTAGTGACTGCTCGACATGCATTATAACGTACTTTTTACCTTGTGTAACTGCGGGTAAAAACGCCGAATATGTTGGCAAAAGCTGTTGTTTGTACGGATTTTTAGGAGTAACTTGTTTTGGTGCAATAACTCGAACAATAGTTCGTTCAGACATTCGCCAAAAACACCAAATTGAGGTTTCTTTAAAATTGTATCTTTATTAGTTCTGACGCTATATGCGCTGGCCAGTCAATCAAATCACTCTAATAATTTTTATTTATTAATTTGAAGCTTGTTATGCAATGAATATATCTGTTATAATTTTATATTTTTGTTGTAGTTGTCATTAATTTTATATTAGGGATCTTGTTGTGAAGATTTTTTGTGTCATTTGTTTTGTCCAATTTGTGCTCTTGTACAGGAATCGAAGGTACGCTATTTTGCATATTTTAACAATAGCTTAATCATATACTTAATTGTATGGAATTTCTTTATAAAGCGTAATATATGCAAAGAAAATTAAATAATGTATGTTGCAAAGTAAACCTATATATAATATACTTCATGCTTTATAATAAAACTATACAATTTCATACTTATTTATATAAACTATATAGTGTTTATATTTAAAATTATATAAAGTTCATATTTACTATAATATAATCTTTTACATTTTAACTAACTAGTGAAGAATAATAATATTCATTCAAATTTTTGGATATTTTTTTAGGAAGCTCAATCAAGTGGTGCGCCAGGTCCATTATCAATGGCTAGAGAATAAATGCCCCTTAGAAAAAATGTTTTTATTAGTAATGGTGATCTAAAATTGCTGTCAAATATATTGTTCCATTGTTTTAAGTAAATTTCTTTATTCAAAATATATTTTTATAAACCAAAGTCCAATCTTTAAAAAAGTATTTCAACTATTTTTATTATTATTATTTTTTTTTTATAAAAATTATATGCCGACTAATGTAGAAACCAAAGTAACTTATTTTAACAAAATCGAACTTTTATAAAATTTTAAGTAAACAATAAAAAGGTGTTATAGCTAGTTAAAATAAAAAAATGTAATGTACACTTCTTAAAATCCTTTTTTCTAAACAAACAATAAAACTCTTTTTATCAAAAAAATCTAGTAGTTTGTTTGTTTTTAAAAATTGTAAAGTCTATCAAAAGATATAACAATTTTAAACAATGTTCTTCAGTATTATTTTACAATACAAAAAAACATTAGATAATGAAATTTTTTTTTTATGTTGCTTTTTTAGTAAAGTATTTATAAGGTTATCTTTCGAGCCCATAGCAAAAAAACCGTTAAAAGATACCAGTTCCAAAATTCAAAAATACTTATTTACACCAGTTACACAATCATCTTTGATATGTCAAGTTGTTTTATTATTTTACTACCGATTCTGATTAAAGTTTTAATCTTCTAAGCTCCATTCATTGTAGGGCTCCTTCTCAATTACCACAACATTTATAAAGCATTGTTTCTGATAGTTCGATATTATTTTTACAACCTTTCTGTTGTAACAAAAATATCGGACCAGAATCAGGAACGTGATGGCGACTCGGAAGTTTTTGCTTACAAAGCAAACGCTCTACCACTAATCACTAAAGCACTGAATATAGCTTGTCAAGGAAACCAGGGAAATGTTGATAAAAAAGGAAATGTTTATTAAAGGTGTTCCTTACTTTTTGTGTCATTTGTGTATGCAGATTAACATTAGTCATTTATACAAATACAAATATTTTTTAAATGTTTAAAAATATTAGGATTTGACATTATGATGATAAATAATGCAAAGCGTTCTACGGTTAGACAATTCTACCTTTTTTCTTCTTGTGTTGCATGAACCAAACTTTTATTTGTTTTTTTATGATAGCAAAATAACTCAATGCAATGGTAGAAGATCTAGACAATTTTTCTAATTTTTTAATAAATACATATGCATCAATTTGTCAAAGGAAATTGGTAATTGTGTTCACCCAATGCTGATGAGATTTATGTACAAACTTGGAAAACACTAGTTTAAACCCACTGATAGAAAATAACTCATTAAAAATAGAACTTACAAAGGACAGTTTACAAACACTGATTAATGAATCAAAAAATAGTATAATATAATAATAAACAGAGTAATTATTTATTATAACACTTGTTGACAAATACTTTTTAAAAAATTCATTTATAATAAACATGTATTATACTTTGTTAATTAAAATAGTTTGCCGAATTTTTTAGAGAAAAAAATTGTTTTGTATTAAATTTAATATAATATGAGCATAATAATGTAAATTTTGTGATTCTGATGAGGATGTTTTTAAAATAAAGAGGTATTGGAAACATTTAGTTTTCAAAATTATGTTTTTCTAGACAAACACGTAGTATTTGATGAGTCACTAACAAGGCTTGAAGAAAATCAACATATCCCCAGGTTAAATAACATTTTTTCAAAAACTTCATTCATTATTTTTGGCACCTGCTTTAAAACTACTTTAAAACAATACAGATGTGTACTTTTTAAAAATCTAACAAGGCTGCAAGCAACCACTGCAACAACCCTGTAAGAAACCACTGCAATAAAGTTGCAAGCAACTAATGCAAAAAGGCTACAAGCAACCACTATTAAAATTAGCGGTTTTTAGAAAGTAAAAATGTAATTAATTGAATCAAAAAAACTTATTATTTAAGATTATTTTAAAACATTATCAAAAAAATAAACTTTTTTCATTTTTAGTTTAAAAGGTCATTTTTTCTGCAATTAACTATAAAATAACAATTTTTTTTTTAAATAATTGTTATTTTTGAAATTTTTATAAAATTTGCTTCTTTTGAGACCCAACATGACATACTTTTGAAAAACTTTTTTTTAAATAATATTAGGGACCCATTAAAATTTTAAAGGTCTGGAGGCACCTCAAATAAAATTTCCTAGAGCATTGATATTTTTCCAGAGTATTTCTGAAATGAATAGACAACTTTTGCACATCCAGGCTAAATGAATTGTAAAAGAAAATAAAATTCACTCCACCCTAATATATATATATGTGTATATATACATTTATATATATATATATATACATATATGCATATATATTTATATATGTATATATATATATATATATATATATATATATATATATATATATATATATATATATATATATATATATTTATATAGACGTTAAAAATTTATTATAATAACAGTTATGTGCTGTAAAATATATGTTACAAATGTTTAAGAACTGCGTACAGAAACATTATAAAAATATAAAAAGCTCCTCAAATCTGATTTAGCTGGGGGTTAGTCAAATTTCTATTTAATTTTTACTGTGGTTTCGGATGACCAACGACACATTCTGCTTCATTTCTTCATTTCGGTATGACATAATAAAGTCTTGGATCAACTTTATACTCTTTTCGGCACAATTATTGGTAACTTCCATATTTTTTTGCAAACAATTTAAAGTTGTCCAAAAAAGTCCCCTTTTGCAGCTAACTCAATCTGGGAACCTTGGCTAGGTGAATAAAGAATCAGCTTTGATTACCAACTAAGTCTGGTAGTGTTGTAGATGGTGTGATTACAGACATTTTAGGTTTATCCTTCATGTACTTTTCAGGAATCGGAAACGCTTAGAGTTTTCACTGTATCTTTATCTTTTCATCTTCCTCAGCATCATTATCAGCTAACGACATTACAATAAGCTTTTGGCTTAAATGAAAAGTATAATTTTGTATGCTTTTCAATAGTGGTTGAGTAAGCTCAGGATAAACTTTACTTAAATCAAACACGTCTTTGAAAGCTAATAAATCATTTATGGAAGCTGTAATACTCAAAGAGCTTTTGAAGAACCAAGGACAGTATGTCAGAGATATAAATAAAGAAGCTGTCTGAACCATCTTATATATGGTGACGACACTTGCACCAGATGAGATTAGTAGTAAGGATAGTTGATAGATTTTTAACTGCTCCGAAAATATTTTTAAGTGTTGGAGGCGATTGTTTTACAACAAACATCTACAAAATTGTCGATAATATCAATATCATTCCAAGAAAGTGAGTATTAAATGAGCCTGTTCTAACCCAGTTGGATTTTCTGCATGCGCAATGCCAATCAAGAAATTATCTTTTATTCCAAATCTCGATTTGTTACACTAACAGCAATTTTCTCACAAGTAACTGTTAGATCATTTTCCTTTCGTCTTTTTAGCTGTCTAACAAGTTTACCATCAAAATTGACTATGAACTTCTTTCTTTTTAAATCATTACCAAGGTATTGTCGTTTTAAAAGGAAAGAAGTTCATAGTAAATTTTGTCGTATTGTTTTCCCTAAATCAATTAAATTATATATTTAAAATAATAAAGAAAAAAATCAAACTTATTTACTTTTGTAAGTAATAGTTACGGAAATTTTCAATAACTCTATACCTTTTTCTGAGTAGAGTAGATCGTAATAAATTAATTTCATGCAAATCAACACCAGTTTTATTGCAGATAGCAGAAACCATGGCAGCCTGGGGTCTAATACCAATTCTATACCGAGCACTAACAGAAGTAGCTTCAATTAGTTTATCAGGTGGCTATTTTAAAATTGTTTTTGATTTTTTGATTTCCACACATTATAGTCAAAATTGGTACTTTCTTTGAATGAATTGGAAAGTTCAAACGGGTCTGCAGCATCTTCAAACTTGCTTTGTCAATCTCATGCTCTGTCTGTGCTTTTTTTTGTCTATTGACTATTAATACGTCAAATGTTTGCGCAATCTACTTCTTATAATGTGTCGGACTTTCTCAGCTGAGTCTGTTTTTTCTTATCATTCAACTGCTTAACTCTTTCATACCTTTCCTTTTTTTGCAGAGTCTTGAGTTCAATCTCTTCATCTTGATGTGCAGTAATAACCATATTCTTTTTTGATCTTTGATCTTCATAAAAGGCTATATAATCTATTATTGCTTTTTCTGTTCTACTCGGATCTTTCACTATCATTTTAATTAGTTGAGAAACAGACATGTCAAAAGAAGTTCATAATCTTCGTCTGGAACTCTACTTACTTTTGAGTCCAGTTCGCTTTGCTGGAACTCCATTTTAGTTTATTGAATCCGTTCATTTTATGATATTTCTCTGTGAGACCAAGGGTTCTCTCACCGAAAAACATTACATAGCTAAAGTTACTAAAAAAGTAGATTTGCAAAGCATGGCGTAAAATTATGTTAGTAAAATTTACATAACAAACCTTGCACTGACAATATTGCACTTAAAACCAGCTTTTATCCAGATGTCAGTTACAGTTGTTACACGCTTACTGGGCAATAGGCAATTGTTCTATCTTCACAAACTAGAGTTCTGGTTCCTGTTTTTGTTGGACAGGCAATTATTTCTTTGCTGGGTTGAAGCCTCGTGCTCTTTTACAAAAGAAACTTTATTCAAATATACATTTATATTTATTGGGTTAAATAAACAAATTAGATAAAAACTAGATGTTAAAATTAGCTTAAATTTTTTAAAAAGTGAGAATATTGCACTTTATTTGAGACACTAGACAGCTGCCTAACTGGAAGCTCATTTATGATATATTTAGCAGATGTAGAGATTGTCTTAAATCGCTTCAAACAATACATTTTTTTGCTTTTCCTCTGGTGCTTATTTGGTTGATTTTTTTTTTTTTTTTGTACAACCTAATTATTTTTAATATTCTTATTAATTTATGAAACTAAAAATCTTTAAACCATTTTAAATCACATGTATATAAAACTGATCAAAGTTTTATAAATACAAACGGCATGTTATTTGTTGGTGTTAGTTGTTCATTGTTTGTTGTTCACTGCTACAGGTTTGTTGTTTACTGTTTGCTGTTCACTGTTTGTTGTTCACTGCTACAGGTTTGTTGTTCACTGTTTGTTATTCACTGTTACATGTTTGTTGCTCACCGTTACATGTTTGTTGTCCACTGTTAACAGTGAACACTAAAATAAAAATATCGCATAAAAAATGACTACTTTATTAAAGAATTATTACAAAATCATGCTTATGACTAAACTCAACCATTTTTCATTCGAATTGCATTTAAGATAATAAAAACTTAAAAAAGATGACAAAAATTGACAATTTTCAAAATTTTCAGGTTTTACTTCAAGCTCTTACACTTGTCTCAGATCAATATTTTTGATGTATTTAGTCACTTTATATATTAGAACCAAGTTTTAGATATCGTACAAAACTTATTTTTGGGACACTTTAATATATATGTATATACATATTAACTTGTGTGTGTGCAAGGTGTCCCGTTTCCTTGTTTTTTTTAATTTTGAGTTAAACTTTTTAAGTGAGGTGCATAATGGTTAAAAAATTATTATTAAAAAATTTTGGGACAATTAAACATTATTTTGGGGTAGCACAGTTACTTAATTTGAGTAAATTGTAGTTTTCGCGCCTATTTTTCAACATTTTTTAAGAAACACTTGTTTTCAATGATTCTCAACAATATTAAGTATGTATTGTAACTGCTTTAGATCTTTGACTTTGTTTTTAAAGTCAAAGATCCATCAGCTTGACTCCACGTTAAGCGTAGTCATAAACCACTTATTAAAACTCGAATACTTTAATAACGTAGCTATACTCCTTCATCTTTGTTCAATTTTCGATAGGTAGTTGCAACCAATCCACTTCATTAGGTTTCATTTTGAGTAAATCAAATCGAAAAGTCTTTTCATCATGTTATTCTCCGCCCAGATAAATAACTACCAGTTCAATAAGTTCCCGATCTTCTCTTTTAAATGTATTTTTTTGTAGACAATTGCTGGCCCATTTCAAGACAAGTTTTGCTTGACAATTACTTGGGTTTACCCGTCTGCAGGACACTCAATCTTAAAAATTTTTTTTTTTTGTGGGAAATTGAGTCTCATTTATTTTGAAGCATTTTAAATAGCGGCTCGATTAGTCCATTATGGTTTTCAATAACTGCTTCCTAGACTTCTTAATGTGTAACTCATCATTGTGATACCACCAAGCAGCCCATAAAATTGCACGACCGATATCAATCTCAATTTAAGTCTCACATCCTGCTTTCCACCTGGTGTTACTAGTCGTTGTATCAAAGCAATCAAATTATCAAGTGCCTTTCATGATTTATATTGTTTGATAAATTGACCTTTTTAGCCTTATTTGGGATCGTAGGAACCCCCAGAACTTTGGGATTAGAATTTTCAGCCAAACCATTCCATCCACTGGCAAGAATAGCAACATGTTCTTCTTCCTTTCCTGTATTAAAAAAAAATTTATCTTAAGATTATTACTCAACGTGATAAAGCAAAATGTTTGAACCGTTAAGCAATGAAACAAGTTTGCTATCACTGTGACCGCATGGATGAAGTGAACGGTTGCATTCATAATTATATTTTAATTGATGAAATTGACTTTCTCGTTCTTCTTTTGTTGACGATAAACACGCGATTTTGAAATAGCAAACTGTTCAAGGGGGGGCGCTAACAGCTTTAACTAATATGCTTTAATAGCCATTGTCCCTTTAACGCTTTGGTGTAAACGATCGGAAACTTCAGTAAACAATTTAGTTCGCGTTTTTAGAAATAAGGGCTGGCGACCGTTTTTTCATTTTGGTGACGTTAGGTAAAATTCGTCATCTTTTATGCTTTTTGTGTTTTTATCATCCTCGCTAAGAATTTTTTCAACTTCTTCACTCGAAATAATATCTCGTCTTATTTTAAATAAATTGCCATACGCTGCTCTCTGCTGTTTTAAAAGTTCATGTACTTTTTTCTCTCTTTGGTGTAAAATAGTATCTCAGCCAAGCATGTGGCCAATCTTAAAAAAAAACATATCAAAAATTATACATATTGTACACCTCGAACAAAACAGAAAATTTAATTAAATAATTTTGTTTACCTGTGGATACTTCTGCTGATTTTGTAAGAACAGCCGCTTCTCTTTCCAAGTTAAAATTCGAGATCCCATAATATTTCGCCAACTTTAGATGCTGAAATATCACACAGCTGATATATTGATGTCTTGAACTTTTCACGTGTCTTTTCTGTGCATCTTTTTTATATTTTCTTTATACTTTTCCATTCAACAAATACTTTTAAGAAGTAATTGTGATATTTGCTATCTGACTTGATTGGAATTCTTGTGCAAATATGTTCTTAAAAGACCATATCTTCTTAAAAGACCGTACACTTGTACGGTCCGTACAAGACTATACAACTTAGGAAGTTTTGAACCAACAACTAAACTTTTTTTGAGACTAAATCCAATAAATCCATCTTGATGATCTTTTCTTGTGTATAAAGTTTTTCCCACTCTAGAACTTTTCATTTTTTTAACTGGTACACATGAAAACTTGAAAATTTAAAACTGAAGTAATACAGTACTACTGCTTGCCGTTCTGAATTGCACGCTTGCTTAAAGATCAATAAACTCTAATAAAAATAGCAGTTAATAAGATTCCGTTGCCATAATAGAGTACATATAGAGTAATAAGTTAATTGTATTTTTAATATGCCAGGATGTATACAGAAATACTTTATAGAAATTTATCATAGAATTTCTCAGGGAATTTAAATGGGAAATTTAAAAGCAATTAAAATAGAAATTTAATTGCTTTTAAAAAAAAAAAATTTAAATGTTATTTGTACGTTTTATTCATAAGTATGTACTCTGTTTAGTAAGTATGTACTATCTTTAGTAATTTTAGTATATTAATCTTAATAAATTATTAAGTTAATGGGTGATTTTTCAATTAGTGGCTATATTTTTTTCAATTGAGTTAATTAGTACTTTTTTTTATATTTTGACTACACTTTCATTCTTGCTGACAGATCTACAAACTGCAGCGAGAATTTAAAAATCGATGTTATATTGGCAAAATGACCGAACTTGATACTATACAACCCCTACCCATTTTTCTTTGAGCCCAGTTTTTTCACCTATAATGCCTCACTTAATGAAAAATAACATACTAAAAGTTCTTGAATAAATTTTTAAAAACTGACGAGAAATCTTTAAAAATGTTGAAAAATAGGCGCGAAAACTACAATTTACTCAAATTAGGCAACTGAGCTACCCATAAAGTCAGCCGCATCAGTAGCAAATAGAGTGCTAGGGCGACTCAAAAAAACATTTCGCTGTCGCAGTTTTTATTTATGGCGCACTCTGTATCTCACTTACATTCGCCCCCATCTTGAGTTTGCTGTACAAGCCTGGTCACCGTATTTAAAATCAGACATTGCCATTCTCGAGCAAGTCCAACATCGAGCAACAAAAAAAATATCGACTATTAAACACATGACCTATGAAGATCGACTCCAACGGCTCGGTTTAACAACTCTTGAAGAACGCCGCAAACTGCGAGAACTGGTAAAACTGCGAGGAGCGGTATAACTTTTCTTCAAATAAAATTGTCGCCCCATGGAATGCGCTTTCGCAAGAAGCAGTGAACGCTCTATCCATCAACGCTTTCAAAAACAACATAAGAAATGGCTTTACAGATACAATTGCTGCTTTGTCTGTAGCTTATGTATCTCCAGGTTCGTCAGCATAGGGGGGCCTGGTGTAGCACCTCTTCATCAAATTATAAATAGATTATTGTATTTGTATTTGATCACTGAATAATAAATAATAATAAATAATGTTTGATTATCCTAAAATTTTACAACAATTATCTTTTAATCAATATGCACTTCACATAAAAAGTTTAACTCAAAGTTTAAAAAAGAGGCGGAAAAGGGACAACCTAGTGTGTGTGTGTGTGTGTGTGTGTGTGTGTGTGTGTGTGTGTGTGAGTGTTTATGTGCGTGTGTGTGTGCGTTTGTGTGTGTTGATGCGCGCGCGTGTGTGTGCGTACATGATGCGTAAATTGATTTTGAAAATGAAGGCAGAGCGGTTTTCCTATTGCTTCTATAATGAGACCTTATTTAATTTTATTTCTAATCTCATTGATTGCTGCATTAGTTTGATATCTAGCAGAAGAGAGTGAAACATCAAAATCTGATATATTTGCCCCCGCCTAATTAATAACATGTGCCATTGTAGCAGTATGAGTAGAACTCTGTATTCCATATCTTTTTGCTGTCACAGCGGTTTTTTTCAAAATTTTTCTTGGAAGCATGACAGGAATGAAATCCGACTTTCGTTTATGTGATTTTGATCTACCAACAACTTGATGATCAGCATCCTCCCATCATCTGTATCCTCTACGTCATCATCATCCCAAATTGTTCCAGAATTCACAACAGCATGTTTAGAAGTTATATATCTTCTTTTTAAAGATTCCAACTCTTTTTGCTGCCTTTTCACTGCTTTTGTGTACTTTCTATCTTCGGCACCCGTTACCCTTTGCACTCTCCTTTTTAATCATTTAAGAATGCAACATCTGCAAGTCTCTCATCCTTTGTGATTCTTTTGTTAAACAAATAACCTCAGCAGCATTTTTCATAGAAATATCAAACAACTCCTTCATTTCTTTCTTGAAACATTCCCATTTTCTCACTTTTGTTTGAAAGCTTCTGCTTTTGTTCTTTGCCAGCTTCATCCTTCTTTGTTCCAACTGAATTATCTTTAACCTGGTATTAACAATAGTATATTTTTGTAGTAAAATATTTACTAAATGTATTATAGATTATAGCAACTTTTTTTTAAATTTATTTTAGGTGCCCCAAGAAGTCCTTACAGTCTTATTACAGTGCACCGCACAAGAGCATTTGAAAAGAAGTTCATGCCTCCTTCCTTACCAATGTTATAAAACCTGCCAAGAGTTGACCACGGCTCTTGTTGACCACGGCTCTCTGAAGCTTCTGAAGCAAGCGCGCTAACCACTGCACTACGGCTGCTTTGATTTTGAAATTTGAATTTTGAATTTCAAATAAAAATAGAGCCGACTAAAGCAATACTTTGAAAAAGTAGTTAAATAATATTTTTATCTAATAAAAAATAAAATATAAGGAATAGAACTCCTCTGCCAGAGATCCTTTACAGCACCAGCCACACACTGGGTTCTTTCTTCTATCTGGTATCCTGTATTACCTTTACACCTAATCTCACAACTCTAAGTTGACAATGGACATGAAACAACAGAAAAATTCTTCTTGACACTGTTGAAACTACTTGAAACCATCTCTTTCCTTTTTTTTGTTAGGATCCAGTGATAAAGCTGCAGAACTTGTTCAATAAGTTGGCAGATGTTAAGCTGGAAGAACTTAAATACCATCTTCCAGCAAGAAGATTCTGTGTTTCGATCTAGCATCCTTTTTCGACATTTTTATACTAACCTATCTAATAAATATCAAATTTTTTTTGAACATGTAATTTATTTAAAAAATTGTAATATAGTAGTTAATTATGATATATACCAAACTCATGATAGAGGCTTCTTTCAATTTCTATTTGATCCAATTTTTTTTGGTGGGAATGAGCGCCCCTCTCCCTTGCGGACTTAGAGGGGGGCTAAAGTCTCTATCCCCACCCCCCCTGGATACTGCTCTTACACTGTTTTGCAAGATATAATGCTATTTTAGGTGTAAATTGCTTCTCCATTTTTCTTGAATTGATTATTATGCCTTTTATTAGATGTTAAAATGTAAAATCACTCAACCTCTACTCCTGATATAGCTCCTCCACACCAAAATAGAAAATGGACTTAAGGCGGTACTAAGCATTAGACTTCACAGCTAAAATTGGTTTCGTAATGCTTGGAATGGTTTACCACAACAAATTGTCGAATCAATAACAATTTACCAATTCAAAAATAAACTTGATAAATCAGATTATTTCAAAAATTATTTATTAAATACTAAATAATATTTATATACATTGAAAAGTAAACAATGCTATTTTTAAAACATTTATAGCTGTTATAGCACAACATCTTCTGTTATTGTGCTCCACAATTGATTTTATCTATTGTCACAGTGTACATTATTATTATTGTTGTTATTGTTACTATTATTATTATTATTATTATTATTATTATAATTATTATTATTATTATTATATATATATATATATATATATATATATATATATATATATATATATATATATATATATATATATATATATATATATATATATATATACTTATTGATAAATGTTGTATATTGCTGGAAATACAACTCTTGTCTGTTTAAGAGTGATCAATATCTTTTTGAAAAAAATAGATCAAATAATATTAAAATATTTTAAATGAGAAAATACAACTAAGCTTTGGTTTGAAAAATCTGACTATAAAATAAAACGATTTATTGGTTTCAGAGTTGAAATCAAACTAGTATATTACATATAAGAATGAATAGTCTTTTTTTATTTTGTTAATACTTAATTACTTATTACATAATCATAATAGTCAGTTAGCCTTCACTTATGTGCAAGCTAACTCGGTTGAATCTTTCTTACATTCTCTATTGTATATTTAATAAATCTTTCTTATATATACTTTTTTTATTTTTCGCAGAGAATATACCCAAGTATACTGAGTATGAACTAGAAAAGTGCGTTGGAGATGTCCTGAAAAGAGCACTGCATAGAAAAGGCGTTGACGTCTTTGAAAAACTAAACCATGATCACAGTTTCTAAGATATTTTTTAGGTATGTACCTTGAAATATGTTTTGACCTTGTGTATACTTTTAATTTTGTATTTATTAATTAATAAGGCTCACCAGTTGCAGTTTCTGCTATGTTTTCCGAAAGTTCAAATTTTGTCCCCAAAACTCTACAAGAATCTGTAGTTGCAACAATGCGTTTGCAGCAATGAGTACTTTTGACCTTTTTTGAAATTTTGTATAATTGCACTTGAACAGATTTATTTAAGTACTTATTTAAGTCTTATTTAAGTCTCTATACAACGCCTTTAGAGCATTATAAAGGGACGTTGTTTAGTGTCTAATCTAAAATTAGTTTAGAACGCGTCCGAGACGTTTCGTCTGAACGTTGATTGTACGTTTTTTGTACGTGTCCGCAGGGATAATATTATTATAGATAAAAAAAATACATGGGCGAAAAAGTGTACTCAGTTAAAAAGTACAAATGGTTTTTCTACTGGGATTTATCTGGGTTACTCGGATTGGTTTTCGGCTCGGAATTGATCTAGGTAAAATATGAGTCACATAAGGGGTAATGATATCAACGCAAATTAAATCTAGATTAGAGCTGAGATTGACTTAGGACTCCGTAAATTGTTAATGCCTGGGATTTAAACTAAATTAAAAGATGGGATGCAAACAGTTTAATGGTAGCGTATGTTTTCCTAAATGCATTTTCATCAACATTATTTTTTTTTAAATTTTTTGAAGAAGTATTTATGTTACAGCAGCTCAATAGTTTTGCATTTATTAAAAGAGCACTTATTATTATTATTATTATTGTTATTATTATTATTATTATTATTATTATTATTATTATTATTATTATTGTTTTACGCTTTATTTTATACTAGCTATTATACGCCTGATGAACATTGATCAACTATGAATTAAAATATTTGTCTATTAATTAATACATTGATCAACTATGAATTAAAATATTTGTCTATTAATACATTGATTAACTATGAATTAAAATATTTGTCTATTATTCATAGACTATTATTAATAGTAGCAAGCTAAGTACAAAGAAATTGTGATTTACGAGGAAACGCATAAAGTATGAAAATGCAGAATGAGGATATTTTTAACGCGAAAAATGAAGGAATAAATGGTACAAAGGGGGTTGTTTGAACGTGAGTGACATCCCCCATTCAATTTAATTTTTACACCATTCGTCGGCAAATTTTTATTCCATTAGTCAGACCAATTTTTTTTTTTCAAAGATGGCAATGGATAAAAGTCCGTAACACCCCCCCTCTCCTTGCCTCCCCTCCCATCGGACATCTACTCGCGTCAGGCCTATCTGTACCACGTTTTTTTATATTTTTCAATATAGAGGTCTGCAAACTTTCTCAGCAAAAACTTGCTGCAAGCATTTATACTTTTGAAATATTCTTAGATGTTCTAATTTCTAATCGCACAATAGTGACATTTAAAATAATAAATGTAATTAACAATGAAACAAACAATTTTCACACTAGCTGTGTAAGAACAGGCATAACTAAAACCGACTTATGTTATGTTTTAAGTGATTAGAAAAATAGGGAAATAATCACTTAACATTAAAAAGCAATTCTCTTAAACCAAAAATCTTGGTAAATAATATTCTGTACAACAAATAATTTAAGTTTTAAAAAAATCATTTTACGGATCACGCGGTAATTGAACTTGTAAACCATACATCGGATGCTTTTGATAAAGATTATTTTACCTTAGCAGTTTTCATTGATTTGTCCAAAGAATTTGACACTGTCAATCGTGAAATCTTTATAAAAAAATTAGAACTTTACGGAGAAAATAGCTTAAACTTAGTTTGGTTTAAAGACTTCTTGATTAACAGGAAACAATGCATAACCTGTGAAGCAAATGAAACGAGAAAAAAACATAAATTATATACAAATTGCGAGGCTTCCCAAGGATCTATCTTGAGACTATTATTGCTTCTAGTGTAATTTTTTAGATCCTAAAAAATAAGTCATTTTTTAGATCCTAAAAAATGACTTATTTTTTAGGATCTAAAAAATTATATCTTATATCGTTTGCTGACGATTCCAATCTGTTTTATTCACACAAAGATATAAAAATTTTCTTTTTAAAATTTTAAATGAAGAATTATCTAAAGTAAATAAATTTTAGTTTTTAAGTAACCGCCTTTTGCTAAATGTATGGACTTCAATCGATTTTACTAATATCATTATCTCTGGCTATAATTAAAACCAAATTCTGCGGATAATAAAGACGTTTTCAGAATAAGTTTATTTTTTAAATTTGGATAACTGGCTTCCAAGTTATGACAACTTATGTCAAGCTCAATGACGGCAATTTTGCGTCAGATTTGTTGAATTTTCCTAAAGGATTTATGAGACCAAATTTTGATATTAGATTTATTTTTCAAATACTATCAATGAGAAAGAGTTTAGGTAAGGATTCCACTGCTCATTTGCCCCATTTAGAGCAATTGGGTCGAAAGCTATAAAAGCTTAGTTAAAACGAAATGCTTTTTCAAACTGTCAAAGTGAACAAATTCATTTTTATTTAAAAGTAGTAGGAAAATATGTAAAAATACACAGAGCTCGTTTTCCCATTTTGGAGCAAATTCGGCCAAGAACACAAAAAGCTCCGTTAAAACCGTAAAAAACTAAATTTAGTTAAAGAAAAAGAGATTTTTCAAATTGTCAAAGAGAACAAATTCATTTACATTTCGCGAGGTAAGAATTCTTTTATTCTATCTCCACAAATCAAAAAATTTGAATTAGATAAATTTTTTTTCTTTTTATAGTTAAAATATTTATTTTTTACTACCAAATCAGTAAAAAATAAATTATTTCCTAATATACCTGACATTGCATTTTGTTCCACCTCCTTAATGCAGTTTATAAATTAAAATTATAATGTGCTATCTCCGTTTTATCTGTTTTATATTTGAAAGTCGTTAAAATCAAAATGGCAGCCGCGGTAGATTTTTTTGTTGAAAAATTACAACAAAACGTTGAAGGTAAAATATGTATATATATATATATATATATATATATATATATATATATATATATATATATATATATATATATATATATATATATATATATATATATATATATATATATATATAAAATGTTTTTTTCATAGATCATAGTTATTATATTTGAACTTTCTTATATATATATTGTTCATGGTTTGGGTATTATTGTTATTTGTTTATTATTATGTATATATATTTTTTTTTTTAGAAACTGATCTGACTGTTCTTGGATATCCTAATAGTGCACTTGTAATAGCATCAGCTAGTCGTCTGCCCCTACATGGAGGCCAAACTAGGAAACGAAAGTCAGCACCTAAAACTTGGATACAGAATGTGAGAAAGCAGTTTAGAAAATCTGGTCAAGGTTATAAAAATAGAAAAGGAGAAAATGTTCCATGCAAATCTGTAACCACAAGAAAAGACTGTTTAAATTCTTGTAAATTTAAATGTAGACAACATATCAGTGATGAAGAATGAGCACATATATTTTCTGATTTTTGGTCTATGGATGATACCCAAGAAAAGCATTTCTACAGTAGAACTACTGAACGACTCCAGAAGAAACGTCATCGAACCATCAATGAAAATTCGCGAAAAACATATTCATTTTATTACGGCTTTTTTGTTGGTGATTTGCAAACTCGAGTTTGTAAAGAATTTTACCTCACTACTTTAAATATAAGTAGTAGAAGAGTTTATTATCATCATGAAAACAAGAATGATGCTACTGGAAGCCCAGCCTTTTCAAAATGGGGGAAACACACCAAAAAGGTTGTTGATCAAAAATCAAAACAAAGTGTTAAAGATCATATCAATGAATTTCCACGTGTACCATCACACTACTGTCGTAAAAGAACAAAAAAAGAATATTTTGAAGCTTTTTTAAATCTTAATAAAATGTATGAACTTTACTCTACCTATTGCAAAGAAAAGAATATTGCCCCTGTTAAGAAGCATATGTATAGATTCATATTTGAGCATGTCTTTAACATCGAATTTCAAAAGCCAAAAACTGATTTATGTGATACATGTTATGAATACCATAATGTAGTAAATCCAACTAAGGAGCAAATCCAAAAATTTTCCAAACATGTAATGTTGAAGAATGAAAATCGAGCAGAACGTGAAAAAGACCGCAAACTTAAGGATAAAAATGTAGCTGTAGTATGCATTGACCTTGAAAATGTAATAAGTTTACCAAAATCAAACATACGAGCATTTTTTTACAAACGTAAACTCTCAGCTTATAATTTAACTGCGCATTGCTCCCTAAATAAAAAAGGTTATTGTATGCTTTGGCATGAAGGCATTTCAGGTTGTGCAGGAAATGACCTTGCAAGTAGTGTAACATGCTTGCTAGAGAAGATAATTGCTGACTACCCAGATGTTAATAAACTCATACTATGGTTTGATTCCTGCGTGCCTCAAAATAGAAATAGTCACATGTCCATTGCCTTACGTGAGTTTTTGGAACGTTACCCAAAAATCAGGGTAATAGAGCAAAAGTTCTGTGAATCAGGGCATTCTAGTATACAAGAGGTTGACAATATGCATAGTCAAATCGATAGAGCATTAGCTCCTCTTAAAATATTTAGTCCACTTGGTTTAATCAGAGTAATTGCTAATATTCAAAAGAGAAATCCTTTTTCTGTCTACCAAATGAAATGGTTGGATTTTAAGCATTTTTCATCTATTGCAGGCTATTTTAATTATAACCTTGTTCCCCATACCCAAATAAAGCATCTGGTTTACAGGGCAGAGTTTTCATATCATATATACTACAGAAAGTCATTTACTCATGTTTGTTCTGAAGTACGAATTAAGCGTCTTCCTAACAATCCACGATCTTCATTAGCTGTGGCAAGACCTCTTGCAGTTGTACCAATGGCTTCTATTTTAAACCAGTGCGCTCAAATTTCTAATGATAAAGCTAAGGACCTTCAAAGTATGTTCAAGTATATGCCTGCTGTAGACATAACATTTTATAATAGTATTTTAAAATAATTTATTTTAATGTCAAAATATTTATGTTTTATGTTTATGTTATGGTGTTAAATGGGCTTCTTATTGAAATTGTTGTTTTTAATGAATTAACCAGATGTGCTTACCCTGCTGAATTTAATCTTTGAAATTCATTTCACTGTGAAATGTATTTTGGATAATATGTTCTTGGAGCTTATTTCAACCAAAGTTTTATTTTTTTGTAAAAATCTTGGTACATACTTTAGATAATTAAACTTTATAAATATTGCATTTATAAAGTTTTTTTACTAGTTAAAGTAAGATTTTATTCCAATAAAACAGAGATATGCCAAACAGTTCTTTACCTTGCTACAATATATACAATATATATACAAAATACTAATTTGTATTATATTTTTATATAAAAAATGGAGATAGAACAAAATAATATTGTATTTTATAAAATAAGTGTGTATTATATTGTTCTATCTCCAAATTAGGGTGTGGTTATTCAGATACCTGCGCATTATATCTTTTGAAGTATTTACTTTTAAACTGTGGTAGCAAGTATGGGAAGTTAATATGAATCTAATTTGTTTACGTCTTTTATGTTTAAGTGGTCTACAGGTCCTTTTAAAACTTTGAATTTGATTTCCTCAGTTCGGAAAAACATGGAGTTAGAACAAAATAATTCTAACCTCGCGATTTATAAATATCAAAAAAATATGTAAAAACTTCAAGTCTTCTTTCCCCGAATCAGAGCATAGGAGGAGATTGGTCCGGGAACAATTAACGTCTTGTAAAAATAATAAAAATCAGCTTTAGTTAAAGAACAAGTGCTTTCTCATATTGTCAGAGTAAATAAATTAATACACATAAAAAAAAATTCAAAGTATATATAAGAACCCCAGTGCTCATTTGCCCCATTTGAGGCAATTGGGTCAAAGCAATGATATTTCTGTAAAAACCAAAAAAATAAACTTTAGTTAAAGAGTGAGAGCATTTTTATATTGTAAGAGTAAACAGGTTCATATTTATTTATAAAAGTCCACATTTTCCGGAAAGAAATGATTATGTAAACCATAGAGATGCAATGCTTTGCTTTGTCCAAACACTGTCTGAAACACTCCATGTACTTTCTTCTGGGGCATTTTCAATTTGAAAACTCAAGAGATACTTAGTAGTTTTATCTTTAAATATAAAATGTGGTGGAAGAGAGTTACCCATTGCATTGACACAAGCTATTTCTCTGATTGTTTCCCGGTTACCTGATTGACGACAATGTAGATACTTAACTCCTTTTTTAGCAAAATGTTTCCAGGACGATAATCAAACTGCATCCCAGTCTCATCCATATTCCAAATGTTTTGCAGTTTCTGAAGTAAGTTGTTTTCCGTTAACACATTATTAAGAATGGAAAAAATTTCGACACTTTGCAAACATTCATACACTGATGTCTAATAGCTGCTCTACCTTCTGGTTAAGGTGAAGATAAAACTTTGTGCTTTTTGCAGATCCCACGCCACCAATTTTCTGTAGGAGTTCCATTCTCGAATGATTTTTTATATTTTAGAGCAAAATTTTCAGCATATTTTAGAAATTGCAATCGACCAAGTTAAATTCCTAAAGCTGCACGATTGTATGCAAAATCAATTAATTTCTTTACTTCTTCATCTAAAATAGTTGGATGTCCAAGTTTGGCTCCTATTTCCATTACTCCAGAAGGTCAAACTTGTAACAAACATCTTGGACTCCATTTTTAACAGCTTTAATTGCTGTTATCATCGATTCATCATTCCATCAAGGGTGTTTAACGCATTTGCTGCTCTGGTTTTCAATTTTTGTTGAATTTTCTATTTTTTTAGTTTTATTATTATTTTCTATTCTAAAGTAAAGTGCAAAAAAATACCATGAAAACTTAATTATAAAATGGTTATGGCTGTCTAAAAATAAATGTCTATGTTTCTATGATTATATCATATACAGTATTGGACAAAACATTTGCAACCAACATCGAACAATGCTAAAAAGTGTTCCTAATTTTACATGTCTTAAAAACGAAACGAACTATACTACCACAGCACCAGTTCAGGAGTCTTGAGTCAAAGCATGCCATGACATGAGCAATCAGCTGACAGGTGACAGCACACAGGCAGAATTTCGTTGACAAGCGCCATTTTAAAGCGGACAAAACAAGTGCAACTTTTTTGGTTTGTTTCATTTTCTTAAGTCTGGTCCGTGTCAACGTCACAGAAGTTTTTTAATAATTAAAGGAAGTATCCAGAAGTTTCCAGAAGTTTCCAGAAGTTTCCAGAAGCATGCACAAGCTTCCAGAAGTTTCCAGAAGAATTATCTGGAAGCATCCAGTAGCATCCAGAAATATCCAGAAACATTCAGAAGCATCCAGACGCACCAAGAAGCTTCCAGAAGCATCGAAAAGAAGCATCTAGAATCTTCCAGAACAGGTTCACACAGGTTCATTTTACAATATAAGAGACATGTAAATCGACATGTAATTCAGTCAGTATATGGAAGTCAATCAGTCAGTATTATCAAGACAGTTTATCGAAGTGAGTTTTATCAAAGTGTTTTATCGAAGAACATCAATACAAGAAGTGAAATACAACAAGTGTTTGATTACATCAATACAGTCCACATCCAACCAAAACGTTGTGTTCCACAGAGCATTATTGTATCATCACAAGGTAAATGTAACACGGTAAGCCTCGAGAAGCGTGATTTTTTTTTTAATTATTTTTATGACTTCAAGTGCAAAAATGGCTCCCGACAGTCTTGGATTGGAACTCAGAAAGAAAATTATTGGCAATTACGTTAGTGGAATGTCACAAAAAAGTATTTGTGATAAATATCGCGTGCAAAAATGGACCGTATCAAGACTATGTTTCAAATATCATTCTACGGGGAAGTTGGCAGCAGATAACAAAGGTGGAAGACCGCGTTCCACCACTTCTAGAGAGGATTCTATGATCGTCAGATCCGTCAAGAAGGATCCCTGGATATCATCAGTCGAGATACAAAAGCAATTAGAGCTGCCTGTATCGGACCGAACAATCAGACGACGTGCTGTTGAAGCCGGATCGTTTTATCGACGCCCTGCAAAGAAACCGCTGATATCACTATAAAACCAGAAGAAAAGACTCCTGTTTGCTACATCTCATATTGACTGGAATGTGCAGAAATGGCGAACTGTCCTGTTCAGTGATGAATCGAAGTTCAACATCATTGGGAGCGATGGCATTTGCCGTGTACGTCGACCGGCCGGAAAACGCCTCGATTTACGTTACTGCCATAAGACTTTGAAGCATGGTGGAGGCAATGAAATGGTCTGGGGTGTTTTTCTGCTAACGGTCTAGGTCCAATACATCGAAACGATGGAATAAGGGACCGTTTCATGAATAAAAATATTCTGAAAGATGTTATGTTACCTCATGCTGAATGGAATATGCCAATAAAATGGGTTTTTCAGCAAGACAACGATCCGAAACACACAGCAAAAGTAGTCAAGCAGTGGTTTCAAGACAACCACCTATCGGTGATGGATTGGCCGCCTCAATCTCCGGATCTCAACCCTATCGAGAACTTGTGGGAGATCGTCAACCGCAGAATTAATCGTGAAGGTGTTCGTAATAAGGATAAACTGTTTGAACAAATCCAAAAGGCCTGGGCAGCGATTCCACAAAGTTTCATTGATCACCTGATCGAATCTATGCCTCAAAGATACAAGGCTTTGATCGACAACAAAGGATTCGCCACGAAGTATTGATAGCGATATACAGCTTGGTCAACATTTTGTCGAGTTGCACTTGTTTTGTCAATTTTCGTGTACAAATAATGAACTTTGTGATGAATAAAACTTGAAGAACTTTGTCTCTAAACAGTTATATAGTTATTTCTCTAAATTGAAAAAATGCAGCACTTTTATATAAAGAAACTAAATTAGCATTATTTGGTTGCACTCGTTTTGTCCGATACTGTACATGTACTCTTACATTACAATCATGTATATCTACTTTTATGCACATGGTACATACACACATGGTTTAAATGGCTTGCACATAAAGACCTCTATGATTTTCTTTAATATCATTTTTGGTAAAATGATATTATAGAAAATTTGAAGCAAATTTTTATAATGGGACGCCCTTCCTACAAATTTATTAATGTAAACATTTTTAGAGTTTTTTTATAGTGAAACTGAAGGTTTTACAAAGACTTTCTGCCCTATTCACATTGTTATTTTATATATCCAACTAATAAGAAAAATAATAATGCAAAACAAATAAATAAGGCCAAGGTCAAGCTGTTGGGACTGAGGTTGAAAAACTAGTCTCATCTTATTAAAACATGTTATTAACTTAAAATCAAATATGTTGTTAAGCAGCATAATGTGCAACAAGTATAGCAATAGGCAGAGTCTGGGCATTTGGCCGGCTGCGTACTAGTGTGTGTAGCCACCCTTTCGAGGTAGCAAATATCAAAGAAAGAAAAATCAAAATTTAATTTTTAATTTACATTTACAAAACTTCATGTAACTTATACTTTGTGCTATTCAAAATATACATATTTATTTTGTTAAAAAGTATATATATATATATATATATATATATATATATATATATATATATATATATATATATATATATATATATATATATATATATATAGGGGAGATTGGCGTACCTTAGAGGTGTGTGTACCTTAAAGGCACGTCAATTGTGCTGCCATCTTGAGTGATGAATTCAAACTGAAATTTTAGTTGCATTTATTGGCTATTAAAGGCTCATAATAAGTTGTTTTACCACTGCTTAACACTGTTGTTGTTGTAATAAAAATAAAAGTTTATTTTCAGTACTAAAAAGTTTTTCAAATTCTTTTTTTTCTACAACTTGGTATAATCTTTATTTTAAAACTGATTATCAAAATTTGTAAGGCATGTTTTCAGATACATTTATTCATGTTTGAAACTGCCTAACTCCTTACCTATATATAGTAGCGATTTTGTATAATCTATGGTAGCGGTGTACCTTGGAGGTAGCTAATGTTGTGTACCTTGGTGAAACCACAGAGGTATACACTTGCATAATTTTGTAAATACTATTATGACTAATATTTGTAATGAAAGTATTTTTTTAATGTAATATGTTTTAGTTGATTATAATTTTTTTGTTTATTAAGAATTTCTTTAGTATATTATTGCGTGTGTATTTCTTTGTTAAATTGTAATTATTTTTCTCAAATTGTTATCTTCTCTTTGATTATTTTCTCAAATTATCAAAGAAAAGATAAAACTGTGTATGAGTTGAATGTATGCGTATGAGACAAATCAGACATGGTCTTTCAGTTGCCACATCCCTCTATCACAGGAGGTTCAGCACAACAGCTGAAGAAATTATCATTTGGCATTAATTTTGATTACCTGAATGAATGTGTAGAGAACTGCTAAATCAATTGAAAGACTTAGTATTACTAAACTTAAGTGTAGATATTTGTTATTACTCTTATCTTAGTCAACTTTATTTCTTTTGTAAGTTTTTAATACTTCTAAGTATAAATTAGTTTAAATTTATCATAAATTAATGTTTATCAATTTATTAATAACTATTAATAATTATTAATAATTATTAATAATTATTAATAATTATTAATAATTATTAATAATTATTAATAATTATTATTAATTATTAATAATTATTAATAATTATTAATAATTATTAATAATTATTAATAATTATTAATAATTATTAATAATTATTAATAATTATTAATAATTATTAATAACTATTAATAATTATTAATAATTATTAATAATTATTAATAACTATTAATAATTATTAATAATTATTAATAATTATTAATAATTAGTTTATATAAATTTAACTGGAAGATCGACTGAGAAGAAATAATTTGCGTCTCGAAGGAATAGCAGAAAGTGAAGATGAAAGTTGGAATGTATCTGAAGAAAAAGTTCTCGATATCTTTGAAAACAATCTAAATGTAAGTGGCGTAGTTATTATTGGGGTATAAAGGGCACATAGAACCGGAAAAACTGGGCTAAGCAAACCTAGATTAATCGTGATAAAACTCCTGAACTATAAAGATAAAATTACCATATTAAAGAATTCAAAAAAGTTAAAAGAAACAGAAATATTTAAAAATGAGGACTACTCCTTGGATACCCTAACCATACGGAAAAATCTCTTGGAAAAAACGCGAACTCACAGGAACGACGGTAAATATTCTGTTGTTATTTATGATAAATTAGTAGTTAAAGATTTTAAAAAATCGCATAAGAATGCTTAAAGTATATTTATTTATTATATTTTTATGTCTTAAATAATATTCTTAGTTTTTATACTTAAAATGACGGAAGCAAACAGTTTTAAAGTTTTTGACATATCAGAAAGGAAAAACGCACTAAACCGAATTAATGACGATGATAAAAACATGAACTTTTTTGACGAAATTTCAGTAGATACGACTTATTACAATGTTGACGATGTTAAACATGTTCTTAATTCTTCATCGTCTTATTTTTCATTATGACAAATAAACATCAGAAGCATAAATAAAAACTTTGAAAATTTAAAATTGATGTTAAATAATATAAGTAACAAGTTTAATATTATCTGTCTGACAGAAACTTGGTGTCATCGAGACGCGATAAATTCTAACTTTCAATTATCAGGATATAAACCTATTCATCAACCGAGAGAAAACGGCAATAGCGGGGGCGTATCTATTTTCGTCCAAAACTCATTGGTTTTTAAACATGTTGAAAACCTCAAAGTAAATGACGCTGATTGTAAGTCATTAACTATTGAAATAATTAATAAAACAAATAAAAATACATTTATAACTGCAATATATAGACCGCCAAACGGTAATTACAATCAATTTGAAAAGCACTTAAATTATTTGCTACCAAAGCTTATTAAAAAAATGTTTACTTATTAGGTGATTTTAATTTGAGTTTATTGAATAATAAAACTAATAACCAAGTCGTGAATTTTATAAATACGCTTTTGCAATACAGCGTTTTTCCCATGATTAATAAGCCAACACGTGTGACTAAAACAACTGCATCTATTATCGATAATATTATTACTAATAATTACACAAGGACTAAAATCCAAAGTGGTATTATTAAAACAGATTTAACTGATCACTTTCCAGTTTTTCTGATAATAAATTCTGCAACCCTTGAGAATAAAATAAAAACAAAAACGGTATACGTAAGGAAAATAAATAATGAATCAATCGCCACGTTTCGTGATCTCTTACATGAAGTAAACTGGGAACTATTGACTGATTGCAATGACGTTAATGATCGCTACAATTTTTTTATTTGCATGTTTACAAGACAATACAAAAAGGCCTTTCCAAAAATAAAAAAAATTGTTAATTCTAAAAATTTGTTAAGTCCGTGGATGACGAGAGGACTCATTAAGTCGTCAAAAAGGAAACAAAAACTTTACCAAAAATTTAAAAAAAAAAAGAACTACAAAAATGAAATAAAATACAAGAAATATAAAAATTCTTTTGAAAAATTAAAAAAGCAATCCAAAAAAAATTACTACTCTTCGTTACTTAATAAAACATTTGGAAATGCAAGGAAAACATGGAATGTAATTAAAGAAATAACAGGAGTGGGAATTGTGAAAAATGATAATCTTCCAAAAAGATTGCAAAGAGATGATAATAGAGGAGATGCTTTTGTTAATAAAGAAATTGCTTAAACATTTAATAGCTTTTTTATAAATATAGGAAAAAAGCTTGCCGGTGCAATTCTTGAGGGAAAAAAATCTTTTAAAATCTTTTTTGAAAAATTCTGATTCCTTCATGGAGGAGTCGGAGCTTTTAATTGATGAACTTCGACTAGCAATTAGTATGTTGAAAACAAATAAAAGTGCGGGTCTGGATGAAGTTAACCCTGATGTTGTAAAAGCGGTCTCAAATATTATAGAGAAACCTCTCTTTAAAACTTTTAATCTTTCCCTAAAAAACGGCATTTTTCCTGACCAACTAAAATTAGCAAAAATAATTCCGATATACAAAGGCGGTGATGACTCAATAAAATCTAACTACAGACCAATTTCTATACTTTCTTGTTTTTCCAAAATACTAGAGCGTATTATGCACAACAGACTGTACAATTATCTTGAAAAAAACAACATTCTTTATCATCGTGGAATGGTTGTTGCGAAATCCAAACTGTTTGGATTTCGGAACATGCAGTAATTGATCTTGCCAACCAAATTTTAAATGGTTTTGATAACGACAGTTACTCACTCGGAATTTTTTAGATCTATCAAAAGCATTTGATACTGTCAACCACAAGATTCTAATTTATAAACTACACAATTATGGAGTAGTTCACTCCAATTTAAAGTGGCTGCAATGTTATTTACAAAATCGTAAATAAAGAGTACCATATGACTTAACATGTTCCCCATTTGAATCAATAAATTACGGAGTTCCCCAAGGATCAATACTTGGACCCCTGCTGTTTTTAATTTGTATTAATTATATTTATTTGTCTTCAAAAATACTTAATCATATTATTTTTGCTGATGACACAAATGTTTTCTTTTCTGACTCAAATTTAAAAAATATTTTTTATATTGTAAACACAGAATTAATATATCTTAATGAGTGGTTTGAAGCAAATAAACTTTCTTTAAATATTGAAAAAACGAAATATATTTTGTTTGCAAAGTCATCTAAATCCGAGAACCTTTCACTCAAATTACCTGAACTAACAAATAACAATATTAAAATAAAAAGAGTTTTTTCAATGAAAATACTAGGAATAATTTTCGATTAGAACTTAAATTGGAAAAACCAAATAAAGCTAGTCGAGAACAAAGTTTCAAAGACCCTGGGGATTATGTACAAGACAAAACATCTTTTAAATAATTTATGTTTAAAAAATTTATACTTTTCATTTATACATAGTCATATTAACTATTGCAAAATTGCCTGGGCAAACTATCATTTATCTTTCCTAAAAATTATTTATACAAAACAAAAGCAAGCAAGTAGGTTAGTTTTGGGCGCAAGTAGATACGAAAGTGCCGAGCTGTTACTCAAAGAAATAAATGCTCTAAATGTATACAAACTAAATATATACCATAACTTGTTATTTATGTTTAAACTTCAAAATGAAATGATTCCAAAATATTTTTTTATAAGTTTCACTCGAATTAATCATAAATATGAAACAAGACATTCAATGAGTAATTACTACATCCCACTAACATCACTCAAAAAATCTGACTTCTCGACTATATGCTGGGGACCACGCAAGTGGAATTCGGTTCTTGACGAAAATATTAAAAAAATAAAATCTATTGCTACATTTAAAAGAACTATAAAAAAACACTTACTAAATTTAAACATTACGTACATTCTCTCATTTTTTTAAAAAAAATTGAAATAATTTTGTATTTTTAATTTTTTATGTACTTTATTTAATTTTAATATTGTATTGAATATGTATATGCATATGAAGCGAATTAATTTTTTTTTTTTTTTTGTTTATTGTCTTTAATATGTATACGAATATGTACATATTTGTAATTTTTTATTTGTTATTTAATATTTTAACTTTATCTTAAATTTCTTCTTTTTTTAACTTAAAGTTCTTTTTCTAACTTTAAGTTCTTTTTCTAACCTTCTAAAATTTCTAACCAAATTTTTTTTTTTTTTTAAACTTATTAATTTCACTCTTTTATAAAAATTATATTTTATTTTTCTACCATGTTGAGTACTTAATCAGTTAAAACAATAATACCTCCAAGGTACAACATACGTACCTCCAAGGTACACCACCCGTGGTGTACCTTGGCTGTAGTGCAAGCTATCTTATAAAATTAAAAAAAGGGATGAAAAAATATGTCCGCATGTTTAATAAAAAATCCTAGAGTAACCAATACCATCAAGTTAAAGAAAATATATTGTTACAGAACATATTGTAAGTATTTTTTTTAATATACTTTTTAAATATATATATATATATATATATATATATATATATATATATATATATATATATATATATATATATTAATTTTAAAAACTATGCATTTCATATATGGCCAAAATTAAGACTTATCATGGCCAGATATAGGATAATGGCTAAAAAATGTGTTATAAGATTGTATGCAGAAGTTTACAAAAAAAAAGTGCTATTGAACGTTATACAAAATAAGCATTGATAATATTAATAGCAGTTTAAAAGATTTACAAACGCAAAATGTTTGGATGGAATACCAAACATCGAGCTTATAGAATATAATATTTATCAAATTTTAAAAAATGTTCTCGATGCAGTTAACAAGTCAATAAGTACTTTAAACTGCATACTTATAAATTATTAAGTCTAAATATTGTTTTTACTTTATAGCAATCAATACAAGCCCTACACTAAAGGTTTTTTTAAAATCGGCCAGAATGAATACGCAGGTTAGTTTACTCTAATAGCAATTGAAAACAGTATATGTACTTGTATATGATCTTGTCAAAACAGTATATGTAACAGTAAAAACAGTATATTTAACAGTATATGTACTTGTCAAAAAGTGTAAATAAAATAAATTATTGAGAAAAAGAAACTTTGAAGAATAACATTCACAGATCAGGCCCGTAGGAACAAAAATTACTGAGGACCTTTTTTTTTTTAGTCATTTTTCCTACAAAAAAATCAGCGCCGGGCTCCGATCCGCCACTGTGGGGGAGGAGGCAATACTACTGGGTAGGTCAAATAGCAGTAGGTCACAAATTTTTGTAAACGGAACTTACGCCGAAAATACGGATAACAAGTTAAGCTTTTTCTATCCTTTTTTTTTTCTTTTATATCTTAATTTGTAATCGTTTACTTTTTATTAAATATTAACTTAAAAATATTTTATTTGAAAATTATTGGGGGGGGGGGGCAAATGCCCCTGCTGATCCCCCGGTTGCTGCGGGCCTGCAGATCAACATTTGTTTTTAATTTTCGTCAGTGAAATATAACTGGCGATTAAGTTTGAAATTAGATAGCATTAAAATAATTTCCGCAAAATTCGCCAATATTTATATTCTGAACTTGTAGCACGAAAAAAGTCACGTGACAGAAGTGCTTACTAAATGTAGATAAAACTAAACTCATCCTGTTCCACAAACCAAATAAAGTTGATAATATTCCACTTAAACTGCCAAATCTTTTATTCAATAAAACAGAAGTAAAAAGGGAATCTACTGTTAACTTTTTAGGAGTAACTCTTGATGAAAGTTTGTCATGGAAGTTTAACATCCAATCCATTAAAAAGTAAAATCTCTTATAATATTTCTGTACTTTATACAACAAAACCATTTTTAAATACTAGAGCTCTAATAAAAATTTATTTTTGATTTATTTAGTGCTATCGTTCTTGGTGCAGCATTGCAAAGGGAAATACGAATTACGAAAAACTCAATAAACTTTTTAGTAAACAAAAGCATGCTCGTAGGATTGTATTTGGGGCAAACAGAACTGTGTGTTGCGAACCACTATTAAATCGTCTCATGGCTTTAAATGTTTATAAACTAAACATTTACCAAATGTTACAATTCATATTTCAAATGACACATAGAGTATCTTCGCTTATATTTCAATCCTACTTTAGTGAAATATCTCATAAATATCCAAAATATTTTTTAGAGAATAACTTTATTTATCCGAAAATTAATTTAAAAATCAGTTCTTATCAAATTCAACATCGAGGACCTTTTAAACGGAAAAACTTTATTAAAAAGTTCAATAAAGAACACTACTCACTAGAAAAATTCTAAAAGAATTTTACTTCAAATAAATTTTAATACAATAGACTTTAAATATTTTTTCTCAAAAAGTAATTTTAAAATAGAAAAATATATAGAAAAAAGTTTTCATCAGCACTAAATATATATTGTAAAACATTTATGAAATATATTTGTATGAGTATACAAAACTTTTTTATTTTATCTTTAAATCAATATAAAAGTCATTTTATTATTTGACAAAAGTTATGTATTTTTAACGTTTGTGTATATTTTATTTTTTTGTTTATAAACACGGACAATATAAAAACGGGACTCGGTGATAAGACAGTCAATTTCTACTTCTTGCTCCGGCCAATATTTATATATGTAATATTTCTTTATTGTAAATATATAAAACAACAACAACAACAACAACAACAACAAATGTATAAAAAATGTTAAATTATCACACTGTGAAATTAAGTAACACGTTCACCGTTGAATTGCTTTTGTACAAATAAAATACTACTTAATTACAGACATAAACTATATGCTAAGCCAATGGTAAATTAAGAACAACAATGTTATAAAAAAGATATTCTTAATATTTTCATTTTGCTAAGCATGCTTTCAAAGAATTTCAACGAAAACAATCAAAAAGTTAAAGCAATCAAAGTTTCAGGATTTCCTTTCTTTGCGAAATCGTTTGTGAATGACAAATGCTATTAACATATTTATAACTTTTTATTATAGACTAATAGCTGTTGTCTATGTAAACTAGTGATATTTTTTAACCATATATCTTTAAAATATTTTTTATGTTATGTTAACGATGCCGATATAATGCTTTCAATCAGAAAATGTACACTATCATTGTACCGAGGCAGTGCTACTTAATAAGAAATATTTTATAAAAATATAAAAGTATATAAAATTTATAAATATTTATATAATATATATACAATTTTTTTATAAAAAATAACACCTTATTTAAAATGAAATTAACAAATAAATAAAAAAACAATATCTTATCACCCTGAACCCTATAAAACTATAGCTAACAATTTCACAATTAAAACAAGTTTTAGCTAAACGCTTAGTTGGTTAAAACTGTGACAAGTTCAGTCTCGCTTTAAAAAGATCTTTTCTCTATTAGACATATTTATGAAAAGCTCTTTATTAGCTGGAATCAAAGTTTAATTTTCAAGGATATCATTACACCATTTGGAACCCATCTTTTACTGAGATCTAATCCACAAATAAAATCTAGTCTTAGATAAATCCCAGCTGGGATCGTGTTTTTACTCGTTAATTAGAAGGATGCTAATAATTTTTATTATAAGAAAGCATCAAGTGTTACAAACAAAACCAAGAACCAGAACAAAACACGAGAACTACACAAATAATGCTAAAAAACGATTGAGGTTTCTAAATCTGCTAATTCATACATAAGTCATACATCATCATATTAGATGGATCATTAATGCAATACAATGAAAATTGCTTTATCAATATATCTTAAGTATAAATAAGTTTTTATTTATTGCTTGAGTATTTTTTTAAAGTTTTGAGCTTAAGTATAACATCACATTTTCACAAATATGTAAGAGTTTGCATTTTTGCATTTTGCATAGTCGGAACACAATGTACAAAAACAAAAAGTTTATAAAATCTAAAAAACCTTTTCTATTCCTATCACGGGTGGCAAAACCCCGGGGTTTTGAGAAAAAAACCCAATTGTTATAACCTTTATAACAGTTTGATTAAATTATTTAAAATCTATTTTACAAGTATATTGTCAGGTATAATTTAATTAATTAATTAAGCACAATTATTTAAAAATAAAATGAAAACTAATCTTATTAGAAGTTAAGTTTACAAAAAAGGATTTTAATCAAGTATACGAAAAAAACTGTTTATTAATTAAAAAAAAGAGTTGTTTCATCGGCAGAAGCAGGTTCGCGGCATTTTTTCATGCAAAAATACTATTCACCAAATTTGTAATTTTTGGGTAAACACGATTGACAAATCCAAGACTTGCAAGTAAAAGCTTCACATTGATACCACATTTTGTTTTGAGTTAACAATGCTTCCTCCCAAACTCTGTGATACTTTTTGCATCTCATGATGTCATTGTTTTGTCTCGGTTTTTATGAGCTCTGCACTTGCTGAGTTTCATCTGAAGCTTCACTGAAATGAATTTTGCATTTCTTTAATTGAAATTCTAAAATTTAATATAAAACTATTTTGAAATGGAGTTATCATTTTAAAATGTTAACACGTTCTTCAACATACCAAAGTATTATTTAGGGGGAAGAAATTAGGCCTGTGAGTGGGATGAAGTGACCATATTTAGTGATCAACCAATTAGAGTAAAATACAATTATTTCAAAAATGGCAAAATTAAAAAAATAGTGAGTCTAGACTTTTCTATTTCCATACTCTGAAAGAATTACAAAGCATCATTCAGGAACACTACTATTATACGTGCATGAGTTCAGAATTGCGACAATAACGAACACATTCATTGGGTGTGGATTAAGGTTTTATGAATTAAAAATTTAGTTTTTTCTCAAAACTCTTTAAGTTAGTTAGAAGTTAGACTAGATTAAAAATTTTTAAAATAAATATTTATTTGAAATTTTTATATTTCGTTACTTTTTGAACAAACTATTCAAGTACAATTAATGCAATAATATATAATTATTATATCACTTATTTAGTTATATTAATATAAAGGGCCAATATAACTAATATATTAGCCCTTTATATTAATACAATTCAAAGGACATATATTTTGCTCGTTCTGGATTAACTTTTATATATATATATATATATATATATATATATATATATATATATATATATATATATATATATATATATATATTTAGGAGTGCAGCCAACGGAAAAGACCATTTTGTTGAAACAATTTTAATATATTTTTACTCGCTATTGTTTGAATATTGAGTCTTTATTTCTGGTTTGCATTAAATAAAGAAATAATTGACAAATTTAAAAAAGTCTTTAAACAACAATAACAGCAAACAGACAACAAAATAATTTTTTTTAAAGATGAACAGGTAATAAAACAACATGAAAGGTATTAAAACGTGTGATCTATCTATTTTTTATGTTGTAATAACAAGATATAGGAAACGCGCCTTAATAAATGAAAATTAAAAAAGAACAGTTTCTTTTTACATTTGCATACTGTGCATATAAAATTTCTATTATCTTTTTAAATATAAATTCTATAATCTTTTTTTAATGTTTAACTTTTTTTATAAAGTAACAAACGGTTTTATATTAATAACAATCCTAAGGTTATAATTTTTATTCGCTGCTTATTTGATATTATTTTTGTGTAGTCAAGGATGTTTATTTAAATAATTGAAATTAATTTTTGGGAAATATTATCAAAACCTTAAGGGATGTTATAAAAATATTTTTTAAGAGATTATATCTCAAAAAATATCGTCTCTTTTAATCAAGTTAAATCATTTAGAATAATAAGATATTATTAGATAAAAAAAACTCTTCAACCCCCAGCAAGAATTATTATATCTGATATAAAAAAAGGTTACCGATAACTTTTTTACTTTTTTGAAGGAAAAAGCATTTTATTAAGTATTTTAAAATTAGCATTTATAAATGTCGCAATTTAAAAATGGAATTTGTGGTTGCTGCTCAGATATCAGTACTTGTTGCATAACATATTTTTTGCCCTGTGTCACAGCTGGTAAAAATGCTGAACACGTCAACGAGAGCTGCTGTCTGTATGGATTTTTAGGTATAACATGTGTTGGACCAATCACTAGAGCCATGATTCGTTCAAAAATTCGTGAAAAATACAACATAGAGGTAATATTTATTTATATGTGTGATGAGCGTTTAAATGTACATACGCAATATTGTATCTAGTACATAGTCCATATTTGATCATCCATGTTTGATCATCCATGACCATCCGATTCTAATCACTAATTCAAGAAACTTTGTTTCTTTAATTTTTACTATAAAAATATTTTTTTAGGGATCTTGTTGTGTGGACTTCATATGTCATTTATTTTGCCCTCTCTGTGCTCTTGTTCAGGAATCACGAGTAAGAATTTTTGTTTCTAAAATAATAGAACATATTGTGGTTAGAGAACTAATAAGGTATACCTTATAGTAATATATATAGTTAGTAATTATACAATAGATATAAATATAGTAACTAACTTTTCATTCAAGTTTACTTGATTGCTTTAAAAGTCAATTTACATTTAACTTCAATTATAAAATTAAATTTAGCAAAATTAATGTTATATAACTTGCATATTTATTATTTTAGGAAGCTCAGGCTAATGGTGCTCCTGGTCCATTATCTATGGCTAGAGAATAACTAGTTGCAAACGTTGCAAAGAAAGTCAAACCAAAACTTTGTGTCAAATAAAATATAATTTACTTTTGCTTTTTAATTATTTTTTTTGGTTTATTTGATTTTTAATCAATATGTCTAAATATTTAACAAATTTAACTATTATAAAAGTTACAGTAAGTGCTGTTTAAATTAAGAGAATAAATAAAGTGAGTTCTAAACAAATTCTAAACGTTTTAAAAAACTTATTTATAGTTATTTACTGAGCCATTTTGCTTGCAGTTGTCTTAAAGAAGTGAACCTTGAAATTGTGATGATGTCTAACTTGTTATTTAGCCTATCAAATTTGACTTTTTAGCAGTAAAACGAATTTTTTTTACCGAGTTATGGGTGTGCCGTTTTTATCTCCACAGCATTAAAATGCAAGGATGATTAAAAACAAATAAATTTTTGCGTCAAATTAGTAATAGAATTAGAATGGAGCGCTTGAGAGTAATGGTTGGTAGCAAAAAATCTACACAAAAAAAAGTTACTTTAACCAAGTGGAAAAAATGTAGAGGAAAAAACTAATTTGCTGAAAAAACTGACTTTAAAAATAAAATCAGCTCACCAATTTAGTTAGCATAAAAATCCTCAGAAACTTTTTTTCAAAATTTTTTCTAGTGTTATAGTATAAAAAACAAAATAAAAAGCTACCGGTTAAACGGTAATAAAATAATATAACTCAATCTTATTTATATCTAGAGTATGGCTGTCGACGGGCACCCGGGTACTCGTCCGTAGCTTACTGCTCGGGAAGCATTGTTAAAAGACGGATAGTCGTCATTTAATAAATCTAAAATTAATTTCATTTTATTTTAAAGTTTAAAACCATCAATTGTAAGATAAAATTTTAACGGTGTCAACTTGGTATGCAAACGAAGATCTTGAAGATTTTGTTGTTCATAATTTCAATAGTCACGATATATCTATCAGCATTAGAGTTTCTGAAAACATTTAACATGTTTGAAAAGTTATTTAGGTTTCAGATTCAGATATTTATTTATTATTTCTTTCCACGTATTATTTCTCAACAACTATTAACATTATTCCTATGTATAATGTTTTCCTTTACGTAAAATCAGAACTTCTCAGACTTGTTTATTAATTTTTCTTTCGGACAAAACTCTTTCGAAACCTGGAAGATGGAAGATATTATTACGTTATTTTACCGCGCAATTAAAAAGCGCTTTCTGATGACACTGATGTTGCATACCTGCAACATCAGTGCCATCAGATCATTTTTTTTTTTCACTGCTAGTCATGGTGGATTGACGACGAGTATTTTTAGTATTTGAAACAGTAGACATGCTAGTATCTCTAAACCGTAATGAAAACTTGTGCAATCTGGACACTTAAAATAATATAAAGTTTAGATATAAATAAAAAAGAACAACTCTAAGTAAATGGGATTATTTAATAAAAAATTTTTTATTAACTGTTTATAAAAACAACTTTTAAAATTTTATTTTATTTTTTCAATGGGTACCCGGGTACCCTCTTGTTCGTTCGACGGTTACCCGGATAGGCATTTTTACAATTTTCGACAGTCCAAATCTAGAGTACATTAATAAAATTAAAATTAAATTACATTTATAAAATTTAAAATTTGAAATTTATTTACAAAATACAAAAAAGAACTAGGTATATGAAATTCTTGTAAGAAACCATAATATGATGTAACCCACAAAATTAGGTTTTAAGAAGTTTTATTTACCCGTTCACCCGCGTCAACACCCGTCATAAAAACATAATGCAATGTTATGGTAATGTTTCATACAATTTTTAAAATTTCCGCGCGATAAGTTATTTTTTAGAGGAAAACTTGATCTCCATTTATCGCATGGGTTTTTGAATGTTTGTTAATAAATAAAATGCCTTTAAACAGTAGAGGTTTAAATTGTAGAATTAAAAAAGAAAGTCATGACATTGCCAATATTAATTTGCGTCTTTAATTATTGCTCAAGAGCAATTTTTTTAAGAATCAGGCAAAGTCCGGAAACTGTGGAAGTAGGTTTGCCATCTCTCCCGGATTGATTTTATATTTTTTGCACCAACTGCAAAACGAACTGCACAGCTCGAGTCATTTTTTGAGTTTGTTGAACTGGAGTACCAAAAATTTCTTTGTCACGTACCAACAAGATGGTTATCCTTACTTCCAACACTGGAAAGAATACTTTTGGTACGGCCTGCGTTGTGGTCATATTTTGCATCAAAGGGAGAAGAAGAATGCGACAAAGTAATATGGGATGCATTTCAAGATGACAAAATTGAGTCCATTCCTAAACTGTATTGCTGTTTCTTACATAATGTTTTGCATTTCTTTTAAAGTGGTTTCAAAGTACTGGCTTTAGAGTTGGATCAAACTACTAGTTCCGAGTTACATGAAATTGTGGTCGTAATAAGAAAGAAAATTACAGATCGCAAACAAGACAAGTTTTATGGACATGCTGGTGCTTAATTCCTCAAAAAAATACCACAAGTGAAAAAACAAAGTTTGAAAGAGACGTTGATGAATTCTACAACAAATGCTTAAATTAGATAAAGGTATGACTTCTAAAGTTCAGAATTTCAAAGCATGTATCTTAGCAAGTATCCTAACTTTGCAAGTATCTTAACTTTGCGTAATTAAGCAAGTATCTTAACTTTGAGCGAACCAGTGGTCTGGAGCTTATTTTACCAACTAACAGTCAAGTTTTGTATTGATGTAGATCAAAATAAATACTATGAAGACTACTATATTCTGCGTAATGTCCAAACAGCGCTGGTAGAGACCAACACGAATGTGGTGGATCGATGGAGTAGTTTTTTGGCAAAACTCACAGAAAAAAGTGTGGTGAGGGTGGCGAACTTTTCAAAGTAGTATTCTTCGTGTTCTCCATACCTGTTTGAAATTCTTAATGTGAACGAACTTTCAGTGTGATGTATTCTTTGTGGTCTAAAGAACGAAATTGTCTTGGACTTTGTATCTTGCGAGCTGAGCTGCAGGTGTGTGAAATTATGAAGTACAAACGTTCACAGTTTTATGACTTCTTAATGAAGAAACCCAAATTGTTGGCTGCTGCAAGATCTGATCAGAAATATACTTTTAAACGTAAGTAGTTTTCATGTTTTCATGACAGTACTGAAACCCTATTGTAATCATTGTAGTAACTTTATTCAATCAAGCACACAGGCATTGTTGTATTGCATATAATGTAAATAAAACATAAAAGCCACCCCTTAAAACCCCTAGTAGAGCCTCGCTCACCGCTCGCCATGCAGATCTCTCGGATTTAACCTAGTTAGAAGTGACAACCCTATGTGGAAGTGCCCGCAATATTGCTTGATTTTTTTATGTATTGCTCAGAATATAAAGAAAACCTTTCAGGGAAAAAAAATCCAAAAATGTTTCGTTCGCTCAGAATCCGGTTTTAAGACGTTTTTTGAAAAATTTTTATAAAATTAACTTTTTGCCATTTTTGAACCCAAGGCAAGATGCTGCACATAATCTTTTTAGTTAATTTCTGAAGTAACCAATAAGTTCTTTCTAAAAAAGTAAGAAGAAGTTTGCGTGAAAGTGTGCGGTTGGCTAGATATCATAGTTTAAAGGTACAAAAACATTTAGATTTGTCAATTTTAAATGGGAATTATTTCTAACGGCGAAGAGTTGCACACAGCATTTCTTGCAGAATATGTAAGAATCGTAAGTATTGTTTTAAAAAATGGAAAAAAAGTTATGTGATACCTTAGGCCTTTCCATATATTAAGGCTCAAAATTGAAAAAAAACGTTATAGTTATGTTACAAAATGACACATTACGAAAGAGGTGCTAAGATTTGTAAAAGTATAATCATATTTAAATATCAGTACGAGATGATCTTAACATAATAATAAAAAAAACTCATGTGATTTTATCGCACTCATGATAAAAAATGAATTGAAAATTGAACAAATATCGAACAGCAAGATAACGATACTGCTAAGTAAACAATACATAAATGAAAAAAAATTGAAGAATAAGTTGTACATTCATTACTACAGTTATTTTGACACATCAAACAAGTCACCACATCACACATATGCTCTATCGCATTACACATATATACTCTACTCTGCTGCAGTTTCTTTAAAAATAGTGGTATGGCTGTAATATAGTCTTCTTCGGATAATGAATAATTGCAACAACTAATGATCAGAAAAAGAACGTCTACTAAACAGATAATTTTTCGGTTAGGTAGTTTATATCCTCTCGATAAACTGGCTAGTGAAAAGTATACTTCTCATACCCGCTATTCATACAATTAATTCTGATTTACACTTAATTGTAAGACTTTTAAAACAATAAAATCTAAAATTTGTGGTTTGTTTAATTTTGTTTACATCCGCAGAAAATGTTTTATATCTCTCTCTTTGCGTACATCGGACATTACTTTAGCTGAAAGATTTCTTTGTTAGCACCCGGAACTATCAGATTTAGCATACATCTTCTTGTTATGTGATTGATCGATTTAATTGGTCTAAATCTGCAGTGGCTAATAAAACAACATTACTGATACTCTGATACATTCAAGTAAAGTAAACACGCTTTTTATGAATAATATATCCACGTGTAAACATATTAATTTCTTGCCAAAATACTCTCTTTGGACCTCTTTGCATCAAACCGAAATAATTTTTTGACCAAAATTTTAAGCCAGAATGCAGTTTCATCGTTTAATTGCTTAAAAACTTTAGTCATTGGCTTTTTCTGTTGAGAATCTCTCATCAGATGGAATATATAGTTCAATATATTCTTAATAATAGTTTACAAGTCATAAATGGAACTAGTATCTTTATAAAACATGATAGCGTGGCTAAACTTTGTCGTCAATATTTCATTTTTGTTACTCCATAAGCAACCTCATGCAAAAAACCGCTTGTAAATATAAATCTAAGAAATGTTCACACTTTGTTTGATCAAGTCTAGAACAAACAAAAACTTTTTTCTGTGGAATTGCCAACTCTAAGATGCATGTCATTATCTTGCTAATTCAATACGATGTTTGGAACACGCAAATGCATGCATTATAAACTTTTTGGTATACTCAGCATGATTTAATAATATGTGAATAACTAATTTTCCCATGGAATCACTTTGTTTATATACTCTTTGAGCGCGAATAATTTCATTTGACACTATTTATTTCATCAACATTTTTACTGATAAGAAAGTTGGCAAGTATTGTACTCTGTCCAGGAACTAAAGTTACCGCAAACTTTCCTTCATAAAGTTTTCTAAACAAACATAGTTTGGTTTTAATATATCTTTTGTATTACTTTCCAAATATTCGAACTTCCTTTTTAATCTATATTTTATCAGATTTGCATAAGTGCTTTGATTACACTCTCATAACTTCTAAGAGTCCAAATTCTCTTGGAAAGCATTAATTTCATCGGGTTCGAATTCTTTCTCAGGAGTAGCCGATGACGCATATATTTGTTTGTGTTGTGTTTGTGTTGTGTTTGTGTTTCAGTCTATAAGCATTTTCGTGTTTTAAATGAGTAAAACATAGCATTTCAGCTACTGAAAATACTTTATTGTATCGCTTTGAAAAGAAAACACGTTTTAATGATGCCCTTAAAGAGGAAGATTTTTTTCTTTTTTCTATTGGTGATGAGGATAAAAGCATGTTTTTGGATAAACAACAAAGTTTTACCGGTGAAAAGCACATATTTATTCAGTCTTTTTAGGACTTCTTTTAAACCTATGAGATAAAAGTCCATTCTCTTTCCAAACGTTATTCTTGTTAGGTCGTATTACTTAAAAACAAATTTTTTAATAGTTTTTAAAAAAAAATTACCTTTAGGTAATACTTTAAACACTTAAAAGTGTGTTGTAAAAGGCATTGTTTATCATACGGTTCTCGCTATTCACAAAAAATGTTCACAAGTTTGAAATATATCGTTGTTATTATTACAATATATTAATGAGTAAAAATTTTTCAAAAAACACAAAAAAACACAAATCTGCACCCTACATCACCAAATTTTTTGAAACTTGGCACAAATGTTTAGAGATATATATTAGCAAAGACTGTAAAATTTTTTCATAAAATTCCTATTCGTTTATAACTTAATGCAACTTGAAGTTTTCTTGATTTTGACTGTAAAATGAGGGGGGAAAAGTGACGAAAGTTATTCCATTTACTTTTACCCTTATAAGGTGCTTGTAGTAATGCTACAGTTCTGAAATTTTGTACCAAAAGAGTTTAAAACCTGTTTAATCCAAAAAATATAGGTTTTTATCTGTCAAAAGAAAACAATGTACTTTATTTTACCATCCATAAAATACACTCAATAATGCCGATACAAAAGGGCATTGACAATTATAGCTATAAAAAAAGTCTGACTGATAGAAAACAAATTTAATTTTGATTTTCTTTAAGATAAGATGAACATCTACTTTTCGAACCAATTTTATTTTGGCCTTACATTTACTTAAGGAATTATTGATGATTGATGTGGACACAAAACTTTGTGATATTTATTAAACCAGACACTCAATCCCAACCTTTTACCAATCAATCAAATCAGAAATTAACAGTTTAGTTACTTTTTTTTATTTATTTATTTTCATGTTATTTAAAATTGTAAAAAAATATAAAAAAGAAATCAATTTTAGTGATTTTATACATGCTTTACATTCACATTATTTACAAGTTGTACACATAAGCTTAAGGTCTAAGTATGGATAAGACATAATAATCTCTATTTCCTTAGGAAAACAATTTTTTTAAAGTCGTCTTTGGCTAAATAGTAGCAAAGCCCTGTTTTTGTTATTGGTACCTCAACTTTGCAAATGATGTGGACATCTGGAATCCAGCATTGGCTATCTATTGGTGGCCATTCAAACAACCGTGCAGGACCATTCGGACACATAAATTTTACAAGCACGTCTTTTTCTTTCAGATTAATATCTTCAATGACTCCTATCCACCACTTTTGTTCATAGGAAACACAGGCAAAATCACCTGGTACTAGGTTTACAGTTGTTATCTGGACGTTTCCAAAGTCATGAATTAAAGCAAATTCTTCATCAACACTGCATAGCTTTGTGCCTACCTAGCAAAATAATAACATATGCATTTATTCATTTTTGTTAAAGATGTTTTATTAAATGCATTGAAAGGAAATTGCGAGCCCAAAATAAAATATAAATATTTTTGACAATGATCTGCTCAAATCAAAAATCTATTTGATCAACAAAAGTTATGCATGTTTTTTAAAAGATAGTAAAAGGTATATTAAACATATATTTTTTACCTTTTGATGGCCAAGTGGTACAAATTGATGGTAACTACGTGTTCCAGGTATTGTTGTTGCAGTATCCAATCGTTCTTTAAGAGTGTTTCTCACCAAAAATAAATCTTCTGATATATGAAATGTACACCTTCAATGTTTTCATGGCAATATTTATACATTGCTTGTGGAGATAGAATATAATTACCCATATCTCTTTGCAAGCTTGCTAGTGTTGCTAAACGTTTGACTGTATCACCTATCCCATCACAAGGTTGTTTACCGTGGCTAGTTGCAAAAAAGTTCCATTTAGCAGATAATCCAAAATCTTCAAGATGGAAACAAAGATTTAAAATATTTTTGCAATTCTTATATTGACCTGCACACCCATCAGAAAAGTATTCAATATTTTTTATTTGAGGCAGATTTGTTTTTATATCATTGCTAACAACATCAATAATTTTATATACCATGTTCACATCATGGATCATATCATCCGAAATAATACAATAAGATTTGTGCTTGAGAATACCTTCTTTTTTGAAATAAATAATCACAGGATGAAGTGTACATTGTAAATTTGTCCAATGAAAGCTTTGCACTTCATCTTGAACTACAAATTTATAGTTTTCCGAAAAATCACCCAAAAATAATGCTGTTACCTCATTCATATTTTCTTTTCTTGATCTCAGGTATGATGCTTGACTTTTTGCTAAATAAGAATGTGGTGCGAGTTTTTCCATTTTTCTACATACTAATTCGATGTATTCAAACACTGGCTCTTTATTATGTGTCAAGTTTGACCTATCTGTTGTTGTCCACTGATCAAATTCTACCTCCTCATCATCTTCAAATTCTCCAAGTAAATCATAAAGTTTTTCAACCAATACATTCTTAGTTGCAGGGCGTTTTTCACATTTCCGCATCATACAGTCTTTATTAGTTATATCACACACAATATAAGGTAATAATTCTTTGTATGTTAAACCAAGAGGATGTAAAAGCAGTTTCAAATTCTGATGAATAGCACAGACGCATACAGAATGTGTTCCTGAGGTACCAACAGTAATACACCATTTAGGTCGCAATGTGCAAAACCTTGAAAATCCTATTTTTATTTCTGGGTTCTTGGTTTTAAAGGCAACAAACAATTCCTTTAAATTGCATAATAGCAAACGTTTTTGCATGTGAACATTTTTCTTTATGCTTACATAATCCTTCTTACCAGGCATTATACGGCTATGTTCATCATCTTCATAAAAAGTCTTGACCAGTTGAACTGTTACATCAGGAAGAACTTTTCCTAATTTTGGATTAGGCATAGTTAAAATACCTTTTTCTAATGCCAACTTATGTGCAGTTCGAGCTACATAGTTTGTTACATGTAATGTTTCAGAAACCTTTTTTATTGACCAGTCTGTTGGAGCAAGTGTCGTCAGTTGTATTTTTTTAGATATTGCTGTAGACTCTGCAATTTTGTTAGTTAGTGATACCATCATGTTATCAAACAAGTTTGCTTTTTCAATATACTCGTTAACAAAATTTGACTGCTCTTCAAAACTTTCTTCTGATATATTAAGGGAAGTGGCTACCTTTTTTTTAATGGAGGTTGTTAATGCTGTCAATTTTCGTTTACCTTCTCTGATTTTACCTGACTTATGCAATCCTTTGACCTTAATAGGAGATACTCCAGCAAATGTAAAGTGTGTATCCACATCTTCTTTTTTATTTTGAATGGACGTTTCACTAACAATATCAAAATCTTCATCATTTTTATTTTCACTCATACTTTTTGATAAACGTTTCATAACTTTACTTCGACAGGTTGGACACAATTTCTTTCCAGGTGTAAGATTTAAACCTATAGTTTCTGCTTCTAACACAGTATGCATTGTAATCACACGTAGTGATGCTGAAAAAAAAAGAGTAATTACATTACTTAAATAACGTTATTTATACTATGTAATTATATTACTATAAAATTAGTTATATTTTTAATTATGATAATTATTAAAAAAACTTATAAACAATTTATTAAGAATGATATTATTAATGAAATATAAATATATAAATTTTTACCTCTACACACCTTTTGGTGAGTCAGAAATGGATTACAACATCTTTTCTGATTACCCTCATATCTTACAACTAACATATCATAATGATGTGTGCACATGCTAGTGATTTGTTCTTTTTTCATATTTGTTCGTTTTACAAGTAGTTTTTTAACATTGCTGTCAATATCTTCAATCAGATTTTTTACTTGGGTATATGACTGTTTATAACAAGCTCCATAATTATTTACAAAGCAGCAATTTATTTTGTTATCCATATAAAACTTAAATGAGTAATCTCAGTCTAAACACTTAAAAACAAGAAATCTTAAATACTATGTCCTACCAAGTAAATCACACTTAAACACAAACAATATGTCCACTATAAAAATTTAAGTTGTATTTATAAGGAACATATTGCTTGAAGAAATAGCTATTTGTTCTAACAGACATATTTTAAATGCCTAAGTACCTACTAATTATTGCCAATTCTCTACCAACTATTTACAAAAATTTTGTGTGAAATTAAAATATAACCAAATATAATTTTATTTAGCTATATAACTTAACATGGTTATATTTATTAGAAATTTGTATGTCATTTTATTACTTTTTTTTTTATTGATGAGATAATTACTATTTGATTACAATAAAACAATTAAGAATAAAAGGTTATATAATTCTGTTTAACTTAATGACATAACTATTATGTAACAAAAATGAAATAACTATTATGTAATGAAAATAACAACTAACAAATTTATAAATTTACAAAATGTTGAACTATGTTTTGTAATAACTTTGTAAATAATTTAATCATGTATACTGTTTTTTTTAATCAACTAACTCTAATAATTATAGTCAGTTGATTTAAAAAAACATAATTATATAATTAATTTATAGATTATGATTAATTAGACCAATTTAATTTAAAAATAAAAATAATTGTATTTAGTTCAATATCAAAATACATTTGCGAACTTTTTTTTTTTTACAAAATTTTTTTAGAAAAATTGAAAAACCAAACATTAATAACTTCTCGACAAAACGAAAGGCCAATAAAAATTTGGTTCGCAAAGTAGATATATGTCAAATATTTAAGAAAATCAAAACCAAAAGTTTTTTCCATCAGTCAGATTTTTTCTAGAGCTATACTTGTAAATGTCCTTTTTTATTGTTGTTAGTAAGTGCGTTTTGTGGATCTAACAATAAACTATATTCTATTGTTTTGACAGATATGAGACTATGATTTTCAGATTCAGCTGATTTTAAACTCCTTTGGTACCAAATTTTAGATTCGCAACATTACCATAAGCTTCTTAAAAGGATAATAGTAAACTAACCTATTTCCAACACTTTTCCCCCCTCATTTTTCAGTTAAAAACTAACTAACTTCAAGTTGCTGTAACTCTTAAAGGGATGAGAATTTTTTGAAAAAAATTTACATTCTTTCCTAACTTATATTTTTAAACCTTTTTGCCAAATTTCAGCGAATTCTGTGATGTAGGGTGCAACCTGTAATAAAATATCACATCCGCCTAAAATATCACATCCCCCTAAAATATCACATCCCCCATAGAAAAACCGAAATCGAGAATGCGTTTTCAAGTTATTGCACTTAGAAGTGTATCTAGTACGTCCGAAATATTTATGTACAAAAACAATAAAATTAAAAACGCAACGATCAAGATTCATAAAGCGGTTTGTAAATAATATACTGTATATGAAGTTAGCATTAAATGGTAATATATTTTAAATTCATACTTATGAAATTTTGATCTTAATATATTGCGTGACAATAATTATATAGATTACACATGGGGGATGTGATATTTTAGATACCAAATACTAATACTTTGCAGTATTTAAAATATTACATAGGGAGATGAAATATTTTAGAAGCCTGAATAAGGGAGATGTAATATTTAACGTAGGAATTTCAGCTTCTTATTGTGATATATATACAGATTACACATAGGGGATGTGATATTTTAGATACCAAATACTAATACTTTGCAGTATTTAAAATATTACATAGGGAGATGAAATATTTTAGAAGCCTGAATAAGGGGGATGTGATATTTTACGTAGGAATTTCAGCTTCTTATTGTGATATATATACAGATTACACATGGGGGATGTGATATTTTAGATACCAAATACTAATACTTTTCATTATTTTAAATGTTACATAGGGGGATGTAATGTTTTAGAAGCCTGAATAAGGGGGATGTGATATTTTACGTAGGAATTTCAGCTTCTTATTGTGATATATATACAGATTACACATGGGGGATGTGATATTTTAGATACCAAATACTAATACTTTGCAGTATTTTAAATGCTACATAGGGGGATGAATATTTTAGAAGCCTGAATAAGGGGGATGTGATATTTTACGTAGGAATTTCAGCTTCTTATTGTGATATATATACAGATTACACATGGGTAATGTGATATTTTAGATACCAAATACTAATACTTTGCATTATTGTAAATGTTACATAGGGGGATCTCTTTCGCACACTATTTTATAAGCAAATTCTTTTTTTTAACTGATATCTAACTTTTTGAACTCTTATGTAATTTGTAATACAATTTTATTGAATGCAAATTTGTTTTTTATTTACTTCAATGTCTAAAGTCAATTACTATATTTTACTTATTTTGACTTTTGGTAATTTGTGAAATTAAACTTAAACCAAAGTTTGTTTATACGTTTAATAATATATTTCTAAATTTTCATGTGCTACAAATTTTTGTTTGGTAATTTATATATTTTTATATTTTTATATATTTATATATATATATATATATATATATATATATATATATATATATATATATATATATATATATATATATATATATATATATATATATATATATATAGAGAGAGAGAGAGAGAGAGAGAGAGAGAGAGAGAGAGATTTCTTCTTTTCTTTTTAAACTTCTAGCAGTGTTTTGCGGAAAACCTAAATAAATTGTATAAATTTATTTATTATGTTATAAAATGTATTTATTAAAGTTATAAATATCAACCATTCTATTTGTTAATTTTTTACAAGATTTATTATGTAATAAATGTTATATTATTTATTATTAATTTCACTTTTTAGTAATAAATTTGTTCACAACAAAATGAAGTTTTATTTTTAAAAACAATGCATCCTATATGGTACCATCGATTTGGGATGCAAAAGTCACATTTTATCTAAAAATAAATATTTAAGGTTAAATCATTTTTATATTTGAAAATAATGTTTAAAAGTAATTGAAATATTTCTTAATACCCATTTATCTTTTTTTTGATTCTTTCTAGTTTTTGGACCAGTTTCACTTCTGCAAATACGACACAAACTATCCTGCCAACATTTTTGACCTAATGATTTAGCTTTATTATTTTTTTTTGTTTCTTTTTAAATGTAATTTTATATAAAAGTAATATAAATATTTTTAACACTATAAACAACCTTACTAACCTCCTTCATCTAATAGTAGTTGCACCACTTTCTTCCTATATGCATTCACTTCTTCAATTGGAAAGGTGGTCACCAATTCTTCTCCATTTATATAATTTTCAGCAAACTAAAATAGTTTTGCATATAAATATATATATATATATATATATATATATATATATATATATATATATATATATATATATATATATATATATATATATATATATATATATATCACAAGTGAGAAAATTCACACACATTTTGAAACTCAACTGATGATGTTGCAAATGCCAATTACACATAATGATAATAATAATATAAGAATAAAAACAATATTATATAAAATATATCATTTTTTCGTTTAGTTAAATAATGTTACCTTAAGGCAAAATACTCCACATGATATACTGTCAGCTTGTTTAGCATGTGGCGATGTTAATATTCTAAACTTTTCAATAATACCATATCTCTGTTGTAAGTAACGACTGAAGTATAATAGTAGAAAAATTATAAAAGATGTAAAAACAAAATTTTGAGATACCAATCACTAGATTAAAAAGTCATCATACTTCCATTTGGATTCTTCTTTTTTTATGGAATTAATCGGCTCTCCCATAGGGTTTATATAATGAATGGTTTTATCATCTGGTTTAATTATCTAAAACAGAAGTAAGTTTCAATGTTAAGTTTTAACTTTAGTTCCGTTTTTAAAAGCTCACTGAAAATTAGGTTTCTTGAACTCAAAGAAGTTAACTATTTCAAAAAACTATTTTACATACAGCCAGCGTCCAATGGAATTTTGCCACTATGCAGCATATTAACATTTCTAATTTAAAGAGCTCTTTCTGTAAATAAATTTGTATTAATTAAATTATATATATAAATATATATATATATATATATATATATATATATATATATATATATATATATATATATATATATATATATATATATATACATATATATATATATATATATATATATATATATATATATATATATATATATATATATATATATATATATATATATATATATATATATATATATATATATATATAATTTAATTAATAACTATCATTAATTATTTGCATTATTTTTTAGCTAAAAGTTTGTGAATACCTCATGCCGTCTTTATATTAAATCAGTATTAATTGGCAACTCATCCAGTGAGAGCAACCCAGCTGGTGACAATACTTCAATTCGATTCTTCACAGCATTAATAAATGGAATGAATGAATAAATGGAATGAATGGAATTTTTTTAATTTAAATAAAGACAAATTATTAATACTGTTTGTTTTGTACAAAAATTCAATTTTGAAGTATATTCATTAATCATACTTTTTTTTTACTGTTTATTAGTAGTTTTAGATAAATATAAACAACTTCGTCACTGAGACATTCGTTTAAAGTGTCTTGTAATGAATAATCATATATCTTGCAGCCACCTAAATCTGAATATATACCCATAATGGCTTTTACAGGGTTAACAATACGGAGATATTGTATTATTGACCTATTAATAAAATGTAATAATAATTAATTATTCAAGCATAGATTCATCAAATAAAATAACGACAGTATTACATTTACAGAAGATAACATAATGTTATAAATTTTTAAACCTTCTATTTTTTCACCGGGTAGGGATAATGTTTAAAATTGATTTTATTTAGGTAAGTTTACATAGAAATCTTCAGTTTACTAGTGCGCCACTGAATAATATATACCTTTCACTATCTTCAACTATGCAGCTTTTTTTTGTATAAAACATCTCTAGAAAATTGCACATAAATTAAAATAAAAAGCCAACATGAAGGTATTTGAAGAAAATTTTTTAATACATACCTTCACTATCTTCAACTACAGAGCTTTTTATTGTCTCCTCTGCCTTATTTGTCTCGTCTATAAAATTGAACATAAATATAAAATGATAGGGTAACAAATATAAATGAAACTGTAATTATTTAAAACATACCTGTCTTTAACTACGAAGCTTTTTATTGAATCTGCCTCCTCTACAAAACAAACCATACATTAAATAAAACGTTAACACTTATAAATAAAAAGGTAGTTTTTTATTACATACCTTCACTATCTTCAACTAGAAAGCTTTTTATTGTCTCCTCTGCCTTATTTGCCTCTAAAAAATTGGATAGAAATTAAAATAAAAAGATAACAAATATAAATGTAAAGGTAATTTTTTAAGACATACCTTCACTATCTTTAACTACAAAGCTTTTAATCATCTGCTCTGCCTTATTTGCTTCTAGAAAATTGAACAAAAAATAAAATATGGAAAAAAAATGCTTAAGCAGACCAAAAGTTGAAACATAAAAAGAAAATCTGTTGTTACTATTTACCCTTTATGCTTTCCACCAATGAATGTTTTTTTTCGATTTCTATTTCATTTTTTGTTGTAATTGTAAAAGTAGAGGGTACAAAAGTCTTTCAAATTAGAAAAAATTGGTTGTTTAGCAATAATATTCATGAAACTCTTTAGCTTTCTTTTTAAAAGTTAAAAAAAAGTAGTTATTGGAAAACTTGTATATAAGTTGTGCGCATACCTTTATCACAAATGCCTTCGAGAAATTTCTTAACATGGGCTCTTTTGTGGGTTCCTTTTATAATAACTTTATTACTACTCAGTTTGTAATTTCCACATTTTGTAATATCGCTTACTTCATAAGGTCCTTTAAACCGTGGCTTGAAAGCTGCGCCTTTGCTTCTCCTCCCTCTAATATCAAGTAACAAAACTTTGTCCCCAATTTCAATGCATTCTTCATTAGATTTGATATTTTTTGAAACTCTTTTATCGTAATATTTTTTTTGTTTCTTTTGAGCTTCTGTAATGTTCTAAAATTTATAAATATTGTAATAAGAAAAAAATAAAAAAAAAGATGGTATCTTAAAAAGTAAATTAAAGTTAAGTGGTATAAGTGGTTACTTTAGTGACCAAATTGGTTAAGTTTTCAATATGAATTTTTTTTTTTTCGATTTCAGCTTTAACTTCATCTTCATTTGCGGGGAAAATACCGACCTCCTAAATAACAATGCATACTGGTATTGGTATACTAAATTATGAGTGTAAAGTAAATATAATTGCTTAAAATGATATCCAAATACACTTACTTCTTTGAACTCACTTCTGCAAACAGATGAACGACCACCAAACATCAACTCAAAAGGTGACACTTTTGTAGACGTTTGTCTTTCAATTCGTAATGGATATAAAACTATATCTAGAAACTCATCCCAGTTTGACTGGTTTTCGTCGACAAGTTTTCTGATTTTTCTAATTAACGTAATTTCAAAATAATGATGTTATTATCATTATTTTATTTTGAACTTAAACAATGATAAAATAATGCACACCTTTTTATATTTTTATTTGTATTTTCATCTTGTCCATTTGTTTGAGGGTGATAAACAGCAGTTCTTCGTCGTTCGATACCCAAGATCTTATATACCTCATCGTTTAACTAATTAAATAACGGAAAAAAATGAATTATTTTTATTACTTGCTATCGTAAATGCTGTATTATACAAAATCAAAAGGTTTTATTCTAATTCATCCTTAAAGGATTCGACCTAATGTTGTTCCTACGGGTCTGCATTATATAAAAAAAATTAAAAAATACCTCATTGCAAAACTCAGTTCCATTGTCAGTAAGTATGACGGATGGAAAACCAAAGGTTGTAACTAAATTTATAATCGCTCTTGCTACCGTTATTGCTTCCTTATTTGGTAATGCGTAAGCAATAGGCCATTTAGAAAATAAATTGGTGCAACTCATGAAGTATCTGTTACCCATTGATGTTTTAGTAAATGGTCCGGCGAAGTCTAAACCAATAATTTCCCATACTCTTGTGGTCTAAACACAAAATTTCAACATAATGCAACATAACAAAGTAAACATAATACATTATACATTCGTATAATATACTAAATTAAAGATTCCGAATTCAAGAAAGATATTTAAAAACACTTTATTAAGTTACCTTTATGGAATGTAAAGGAATGATGGTTGACATCGAATGCATTGTTTTATCTATTAAAAGAGTTATTTTTTTATTCCTTTTTTAACCTTTTATCTTATTTTCCCAAGGCCGATGGTAGTGGTTTTACAACTTACTATGATAATAAAATAAAAATAATGCAATTAAATAAATTTAAAAGCAAAATACTTTACCCATTTTTTAATATCTCCGGTAATATTGGGCCAATAATGTTTTTCCATTATTTTCATTATTGTTTTGTTTGTGCCACCATGACCCCCTAAAGGACTATCATGTTCCGCAGCAAAAATTTTTTTTTGCTCTTCCGTATCCACAACAATATCCGCATAATATAAGTTTCCACATATCTTTACTCTACGCTTCAACTTGTTATCTAAGGATAGTAAATATTGAACAAGTATACTTTCAATTTCATTTATTTCAATGAAATATTTGAATTTGAGTTTTGTTTTTTATTACCAGTACCTAGCACACAATAACTTTTTGACACATTTCTCAAACTTCGTTTTTCATCTTTTCGAAAACCAGCTGGATAAGTGCTCTCTGTTAAATATGCTAAAATGTTTTTAAAGTAATGTTCGTTTTTTTCCACCTTTTCCATTTTTAACTTTTAAATTTTTCAAAATTGTAATGAGTATATCAAACCTGTTTACATGTTCTGAGTTAGGGACTATTTATAAACATACATAATCGTAAGAAAATCAATAAGTATGTCTTAATGGCTCATACGGAAAGCAGTTAGGCTACATATACAATATACGATAAATGTGCTGCACACGTTTGACTTTTATTAAACTAAATTATGTCTTTCGTGCGGAAAAAACACAACATTTAATATCATTTATTTTGTAGAGAAATTTATTGTTTTCTTTTAGTTTTGTCTTTTAAAATGAGCGTTCTGTCACCTTTCTGTATGCCTATCTTTGTAACGCTTATATTTCTATTTTCTAATACTTATGTTTTTTCCCTCTAAAAACGTCTATTTCCACATGCAAAGGTTGCTGACGGCTTCGCCGAAAGATTGTGACTTATGTTGTGGTCTGGAGAGGCTTTTTGTTGACTAACCTGTACGACTAGCCCTGGTAAGTAAAGTGTGACTCGGTAAGGCAAGTAGTAGAAGGGGGATAAATTTCAATGCCTACTTAGTATTAAGATTACACGTAGAAAATTGAACTACTTAGATTAAATTAAGTTGAAGAAAAGTAAAAATATTTAATAAGTAGAATAGAAACTTTTGAATAAAAAAGTAACAAGAATATTATTTAAATATTTTCAATGTTTTTTAAAGATGTTTTGAGACCAGTATTATGCGTAATAAAATTTGAATAGCTCTGGGTTTCTGACACGTCAGACGAAGGTGTATTCAAAACAAAAATTTGTGCGCTCAACTTTTAACCTCAAATAATAAATATTTACTAATATAATTTCACTTCACTTTGCTTAAACTCAGTCCTTTCCTGAACTGCTCAAGTCGAACTGTTTGACAAATATTATAATTACCGGCAATTTATGTTCTGAATTTTGTTACCACGGCTACGCGTTTGTACTCGACTCGTTGAATTGAAATTAAAAAGTCTTTAATATGCCAATCGATAGAGTCAATTTTATTATCTAACTTAATCATTTTAATTAAACCACCACGCTTTCATCCTTATTTTAAACTTGTCAAATTCCTCGCTATCTGGCTGTCATTATAAGCACGATTTTTAATTGTTGTTGAAATCCTCGTCGTACAATGTGGGACACGGTTTAAAGCATTTGTATCATTAAGTAAATAAAGAAACCATATATTCTAAGTATGTACTAATAGAAATTTTTTATTATTGCTCAATTGTTTCGTTGTCGAAATGATTAAAATATTCGCGAAAGCATTTCGATGTCGCAGTGGGCTTAAAACAACAATAATCAACATGCTGTTTTGATTTCAAATTAGTTAACAGTAAATAATCGCAATTCCCAAATTTTTTATGTTCGTCTTTTCCATAATATTATACAGTACTATAAATATACTACAATGCACATACAGTATTGGTACAGTATTCTTTATCATTACACATTGGTATTTGATGTTTCTTAATAAAAAAATTCACAATGATTTTACATTTATCATTATAATTATATATATAAATCGATTTCTAAACTGGACTTGAGAAGATTCAAAAATGATTCAAGAATCAGAGGCACCTTCTCTCATACCACCCACAAAAAAACGTTAATTTAATCATACTCTAAAATTGTTACTTTATTGGGATAATAAAGAAGCTTCTTTTATTTAATAAAAGATTCCAAATATTTTCTAGCCCTCTCTCCTTAAATTTAAAAATATACAAAAAAAGAAACATCAATGACAAACAGTAATTATTTCTTTTCCTTAAATGTTTATGCACTAACACATAAAAATACAAGCATAAAAATGTGTAAGTTGTGTTCTTTTTGAATCTTTAGAACTCATTAACTCGTTCAAAGCCTTATGCATTTTAAAAAACCTTTTCAAAGTCTTGGTTGAACAATTTTGCATTTTTTAATTGTTAGCTCAATCGCATCTAAATTTAATAGAAGATTAAATTAAACATTAAAAAGCTAAAAAAATAATGAAAAAAAAGAATACAAAAAATTGTAAATTTAATATAAGCTTTGTAAATAAACATAAATTGTATACATATATATCTCATATATTTTTAAACATATTTCAACAAAGCTGAAAGAAATAAAAAAGTGCTACCACTATTTCAGTATATGTGGTCACTAATTATTACAACAAGAAGCTGACATTCCTACGTAAAACATCACATCCCCCTCATCTATGCTTCTAGAATATTTCATCTCCCTATGTAATATTTTAAATACTGCAAAGAATTAGTATTTGGTATCTAAAATATCACATCCCCCATGTTTAATCTGTATATATATCACAATAAGAAGCTGAAATTCCTACGTAAAATATCACATCCCCTTTATTTAGGCTTCTAAAATATTACATCCCCTATGTAACATTTAAAATACTGCAAAGTATTAGTATTTGGTATCTAAAATATCACATCCCCTATGTGTAATCTGTATATATATCACAATAAGAAGCTGAAATTCCTACGTAAAATATCACATCCCCCTTATTCAGGCTTCTAAAATATTACATCCCCCTATGTAACATTTAAAATACTGCAAAGTATTAGTATTTGGTATCTAAAACATCACATCCCCTATGCGTAATCTGTATATATATCACAATAAGAAGCTGAAATTGCTACATAAAATATCACATCCCCCTTATTCAGTCTTCTAAAATATTCATCCCCCTATGTCACATTTAAAATACTGCAAAGTATTAGTATTTGGTATCTAAAATATCACATCCCCCATGTGTAATCTGTATATATATCACAATAAGTAGCTGAAATTCCTACGTAAAATATCACATCCCCCTTATTCAGGCTTCTAAAATATTCATCCCCCTATGTTACATTTAAAATACTGCAAAGTATTAGTATTTGGTATATAAAATATCACATCCCCCATGTGTAATCTGTATATATATCACAATAGGAAGCTGAAATTCCTACTTAAATTTCACATCCCCCTTATTCAGGCTTCTAAAATATTACATCCCCCAATGTAACATTTAAAATACTGCAAAGTATTAGTATTTGGTATCTAAAATATCACATCCCCCATGTGTAATCTGTATATATATCACAATAAGAAGCTGAAATTCCTACGTAAAATATCACATCCCCCTTATTCAGGCTTCTAAAAAATTACATCCCCCTATGTAACATTTAAAATACTGCTAAGTATTAGTATTTGGTATCTAAAACATCACATCCCCCATGTTTAATCTGTATATATATCACAATAAGAAGCTGAAATTCCTACGTAAAATATCACATCCCCCTTATTCAGGCTTCTAAAATATTACATCCCCCTATGTAACATTTAAAATACTGCAAAGTATTAGTATTTGGTATCTAAAATATCACATCCCCCATGTGTAATCTGTATATATATCACAATAAGTAGCTGAAATTCCTACGTAAAATATCACATCCCCCTTATTCAGGCTTCTAAAATAATACATCCCCTATGTAACATTTAAAATACTGCAAAGTATTAGTATTTGGTATCTAAAATATCACATTCCCCATGTATAATCTGTATATATATCACAATAATAAGCTGAAATTCCTACGTAAAATATCACATCCCCCTTATTCAGGCTTCTAAAAAATTACATCCCCCTATGTAACATTTAAAATACTGCTAAGTATTAGTATTTGGTATCTAAAACATCACATCCCCCATGTTTAATCTGTATATATATCACAATAAGAAGCTGAAATTCCTACGTAAAATATCACATCCCCCTTATTCAGGCTTCTAAAATATTACATCCCCCTATGTAACATTTAAAATACTGCAAAGTATTAGTATTTGGTATCTAAAATATCACATCCCCCATGTGTAATCTGTATATATATCACAATAAGTAGCTGAAATTCCTACGTAAAATATCACATCCCCCTTATTCAGGCTTCTAAAATAATACATCCCCTATGTAACATTTAAAATACTGCAAAGTATTAGTATTTGGTATCTAAAATATCACATTCCCCATGTATAATCTGTATATATATCACAATAAGAAGCTGAAATTCCTACGTAAAATATCACATCCCCCTTATTCAGGCTTCTAAAAAATTACATCCCCCTATGTAACATTTAAAATACTGCTAAGTATTAGTATTTGGTATCTAAAACATCACATCCCCCATGTTTAATCTGTATATATATCACAATAAGAAGCTGAAATTCCTACGTAAAATATCACATCCCCCTTATTCAGGCTTCTAAAATATTACATCCCCCTATGTAACATTTAAAATACTGCAAAGTATTAGTATTTGGTATCTAAAATATCACATCCCCCATGTGTAATCTGTATATATATCACAATAAGTAGCTGAAATTCCTACGTAAAATATCACATCCCCCTTATTCAGGCTTCTAAAATAATACATCCCCTATGTAACATTTAAAATACTGCAAAGTATTAGTATTTGGTATCTAAAATATCACATCCCCCATGTGTAATCTGTATATATATCACAATAGGAAGCTAAAATTCCTACGTAAAATATCACATCCCCCTTATTCAGTCTTCTAAAATATTACATCCCCTATGTAACATTTAAAATACTGCAAAGTATTAGTATTTGGTATCTAAAATATCACATCCCCTATGTGTAATCTGTATATATATCACAATAAGAAGCTGAAATTCCTACATAAAATATCACATCCCCCTTATTCAGGCTTCTAAAATATTACATCCCCCTATGTAACATTTAAAATACTGCAAAGTATTAGTATTTGGTATATAAAATATCACATCCCCCATGTGTAATCTGTATATATATCACAATAAGAAGCTGAAATTCCTACGTAAAATATCACATCCCCCTTATTCAGGCTTCTAAAATAATACATCCCCCAATGTAACATTTAAAATACTGCAAAGTATTAGTATTTGGTATCTAAAATATCACATCCCCCATGTGTAATCTGTATATATATCACAATAGGAAGCTGAAATTCCTACGTAAAATATCACATCCCCCTTATTCAGTCTTCTAAAATATTACATCCCCTATGTAACATTTAAAATACTGCAAAGAATTAGTATTTGGTATCTAAAATATCACATCCCCTATGTGTAATCTGTATATATATCACAATAAGAAGCTGAAATTCCTACGTAAAATATCACATCCCCCTTATTCAGGCTTCTAATATAATACATCCCCTATGTAACATTTAAAATACTGCAAAGTATTAGTATTTGGTATCTAAAATATCATATCCTTCATGTGTAATCTGTATATATATCACAATAAGAAGCTGAAATTCCTACGTAAAATATCACATCCCCCTTATTCAGGCTTCTAAAATATTACATCCCCCTATGTAACATTTAGAATACTGCAAAGTATTAGTATTTGGTATCTAAAATATCACATCCCCCATGTGTAATCTGTATATATATCACAATAAGAAGCTGAAATTCCTACATAAAATATCACATCCCCCTTATTCAGGCTTCTAAAATATTACATCCCCCTATGTCACATTTAAAATACTGCAAAGTATTAGTATTTGGTATATAAAATATCACATCCCCCATGTGTAATCTGTATATATATCACAATAAGAAGCTGAAACTCCTACGTAAAATATCACATCCCCCTTATTCAGGCTTCTAAAATATTCATCCCCCTATGTAACATTTATATACTGCAAAGTATTAGTATTTGGTATCTAAAACATCACATCCCCTATGCGTAATCTGTATATATATCACAATAAGAAGCTGAAATTCCTACGTAAAATATCACATCCCCCTTATTCAGGCTTCTAAAATAATACATCCCCTATGTAACATTTAAAATACTGCAAAGTATTAGTATTTGGTATCTAAAATATCACATCCCCCATGTGTAATCTGTATATATATCACAATAGGAAGCTGAAATTCCTACGTAAAATATCACATCCCCCTTATTCAGTCTTCTAAAATATTACATCCCCTATGTAACATTTAAAATACTGCAAAGTATTAGTATTTGGTATCTAAAATATCACATCCCCTATGTGTAATCTGTATATATATCACAATAAGAAGCTGAAATTCCTACATAAAATATCACATCCCCCTTATTCAGGCTTCTAAAATATTACATCCCCCTATGTAACATTTAAAATACTGCAAAGTATTAGTATTTGGTATATAAAATATCACATCCCCCATGTGTAATCTGTATATATATCACAATAAGAAGCTGAAATTCCTACGTAAAATATCACATCCCCCTTATTCAGGCTTCTAAAATATTACATCCCCCTATGTAACATTTAGAATACTGCAAAGTATTAGTATTTGGTATCTAAAATATCACATCCCCCATGTGTAATCTGTATATATATCACAATAGGAAGCTGAAATTCCTACATAAAATATCACATCCCCCTTATTCAGGCTTCTAAAATATTACATCCCCCTATGTAACATTTAAAATACTGCAAAGTATTAGTATTTGGTATATAAAATATCACATCCCCCATGTGTAATCTGTATATATATCACAATAAGAAGCTGAAATTCCTACGTAAAATATCACATCCCCCTTATTCAGGCTTCTAAAATAATACATCCCCTATGTAACATTTAAAATACTGCAAAGTATTAGTATTTGGTATCTAAAACATCACATCCCCTATGCGTAATCTGTATATATATCACAATAAGAAGCTGAAATTCCTACGTAAAATATCACATCCCCCTTATTCAGGCTTCTAAAATAATACATCCCCTATGTAACATTTAAAATACTGCAAAGTATTAGTATTTGGTATCTAAAATATCACATCCCCCATGTGTAATCTGTATATATATCACAATAGGAAGCTGAAATTCCTACGTAAAATATCACATCCCCCTTATTCAGTCTTCTAAAATATTACATCCCCTATGTAACATTTAAAATACTGCAAAGTATTAGTATTTGGTATCTAAAATATCACATCCCCTATGTGTAATCTGTATATATATCACAATAAGAAGCTGAAATTCCTACGTAAAATATCACATCCCCCTTATTCAGGCTTCTAAAATAATACATCCCCCAATGTAACATTTAAAATACTGCAAAGTATTAGTATTTGGTATCTAAAATATCACATCCCCCATGTGTAATCTGTATATATATCACAATAAGAAGCTGAAATTCCAACATAAAATATCACATCCCCCTTATTCAGGCTTCTAAAATATTACATCCCCCTATGTAACATTTAAAATACTGCAAAGTATTAGTATTTGGTATCTAAAATATCACATCCCCCATGTGTAATCTGTATATATATCACAATAAGAAGCTGAAATTCCTACGTAAAATATCACATCCCCCTTATTCAGGCTTCTAAAATATTACATCCCCCTATGTAACATTTAAAATACTGCAAAGTATTAGTATTTGGTATCTAAAATATCACATCCCCCATGTGTAATCTGTATATATATCACAATAAGTAGCTGAAATTCCTACGTAAAATATCACATCCCCCTTATTCAGGCTTCTAAAATAATACATCCCCTATGTAACATTTAAAATACTGCAAAGTATTAGTATTTGGTATCTAAAATATCACATCCCCCATGTATAATCTGTATATATATCACAATAAGAAGCTGAAATTCCTACGTAAAATATCACATCCCCCTTATTCAGGCTTCTAAAAAATTACATCCCCCTATGTAACATTTAAAATACTGCTAAGTATTAGTATTTGGTATCTAAAACATCACATCCCCCATGTTTAATCTGTATATATATCACAATAAGAAGCTGAAATTCCTACGTAAAATATCACATCCCCCTTATTCAGGCTTCTAAAATATTACATCCCCCTATGTAACATTTAAAATACTGCAAAGTATTAGTATTTGGTATCTAAAATATCACATCCCCCATGTGTAATCTGTATATATATCACAATAAGTAGCTGAAATTCCTACGTAAAATATCACATCCCCCTTATTCAGGCTTCTAAAATAATACATCCCCTATGTAACATTTAAAATACTGCAAAGTATTAGTATTTGGTATCTAAAATATCACATCCCCCATGTGTAATCTGTATATATATCACAATAGGAAGCTAAAATTCCTACGTAAAATATCACATCCCCCTTATTCAGTCTTCTAAAATATTACATCCCCTATGTAACATTTAAAATACTGCAAAGTATTAGTATTTGGTATCTAAAATATCACATCCCCTATGTGTAATCTGTATATATATCACAATAAGAAGCTGAAATTCCTACATAAAATATCACATCCCCCTTATTCAGGCTTCTAAAATATTACATCCCCCTATGTAACATTTAAAATACTGCAAAGTATTAGTATTTGGTATATAAAATATCACATCCCCCATGTGTAATCTGTATATATATCACAATAAGAAGCTGAAATTCCTACGTAAAATATCACATCCCCCTTATTCAGGCTTCTAAAATAATACATCCCCCAATGTAACATTTAAAATACTGCAAAGTATTAGTATTTGGTATCTAAAATATCACATCCCCCATGTGTAATCTGTATATATATCACAATAGGAAGCTGAAATTCCTACGTAAAATATCACATTCCCCTTATTCAGTCTTCTAAAATATTACATCCCCTATGTAACATTTAAAATACTGCAAAGTATTAGTATTTGGTATCTAAAATATCACATCCCCAATGTGTAATCTGTATATATATCACAATAAGAAGCTGAAATTCCTACGTAAAATATCACATCCCCCTTATTCAGGCTTCTAAAATAATACATCCCCTATGTAACATTTAAAATACTGCAAAGTATTAGTATTTGGTATCTAAAATATCACATCCCCTATGTGTAATCTGTATATATATCACAATAAGAAGCTGAAATTCCTACGTAAAATATCACATCCCCCTTATTCAGGCTTCTAAAATATTACATCCCCCTATGTAACATTTAGAATACTGCAAAGTATTAGTATTTGGTATCTAAAATATCACATCCCCCATGTGTAATCTGTATATATATCACAATAAGAAGCTGAAATTCCTACATAAAATATCACATCCCCCTTATTCAGGCTTCTAAAATATTACATCCCCCTATGTAACATTTAAAATACTGCAAAGTATTAGTATTTGGTATATAAAATATCACATCCCCCATGTGTAATCTGTATATATATCACAATAAGAAGCTGAAATTCCTACGTAAAATATCACATCCCCCTTATTCAGGCTTCTAAAATAATACATCCCCTATGTAACATTTAAAATACTGCAAAGTATTAGTATTTGGTATCTAAAACATCACATCCCATATGCGTAATCTGTATATATATCACAATAAGAAGCTGAAATTCCTACGTAAAATATCACATCCCCCTTATTCAGGCTTCTAAAATAATACATCCCCTATGTAACATTTAAAATACTGCAAAGTATTAGTATTTGGTATCTAAAATATCACATCCCCCATGTGTAATCTGTATATATATCACAATAGGAAGCTGAAATTCCTACGTAAAATATCACATCCCCCTTATTCAGTCTTCTAAAATATTACATCCCCTATGTAACATTTAAAATACTGCAAAGTATTAGTATTTGGTATCTAAAATATCACATCCCCTATGTGTAATCTGTATATATATCACAATAAGAAGCTGAAATTCCTACATAAAATATCACATCCCCCTTATTCAGGCTTCTAAAATATTACATCCCCCTATGTAACATTTAAAATACTGCAAAGTATTAGTATTTGGTATATAAAATATCACATCCCCCATGTGTAATCTGTATATATATCACAATAAGAAGCTGAAATTCCTACGTAAAATATCACATCCCCCTTATTCAGGCTTCTAAAATAATACATCCCCCAATGTAACATTTAAAATACTGACAAAGTATTAGTATTTGGTATCTAAAATATCACATCCCCCATGTGTAATCTGTATATATATCACAATAGGAAGCTGAAATTCCTATGTAAAATATCACATCCCCCTTATTCAGTCTTCTAAAATATTACATCCCCTATGTAACATTTAAAATACTGCAAAGTATTAGTATTTGGTATCTAAAATATCACATCCCTTATGTGTAATCTGTATATATATCACAATAAGAAGCTGAAATTCCTACGTAAAATATCATATCCCCCTTATTCAGGCTTCTAAAATAATACATCCCCTATGTAACATTTAAAATACTGCAAAGTATTAGTATTTGGTATCTAAAATATCATATCCTTCATGTGTAATCTGTATATATATCACAATAAGAAGCTGAAATTCCTACGTAAAATATCACATCCCCCTTATTCAGGCTTCTAAAATATTACATCCCCCTATGTAACATTTAAAATACTGCAAAGTATTATTATTTGGTATCTAAAATATCACATCCCCCATGTGTAATCTGTATATATATCACAATAAGAAGCTGAAATTCCAACATAAAATATCACATCCCCTTATTCAGGCTTTTAAAATATTACATCCCCCTATGTAACATTTAAAATACTGCAAAGTATTAGTATTTGGTATATAAAATATCACATCCCCCATGTGTAATCTGTATATATATCACAATAAGAAGCTGAAATTCCTACGTAAAATATCACATCCCCCTTATTCAGGCTTCTAAAATAATACATCCCCTATGTAACATTTAAAATACTGCAAAGTATTAGTATTTGGTATCTAAAACATCACATCCCCTATGCGTAATCTGTATATATATCACAATAAGAAGCTGAAATTCCTACGTAAAATATCACATCCCCCTTATTCAGGCTTCTAAAATAATACATCCCCCAATGTAACATTTAAAATACTGCAAAGTATTAGTATTTGGTATCTAAAATATCACATCCCCCATGTGTAATCTGTATATATATCACAATAGGAAGCTGAAATTCCTACGTAAAATATCACATCCCCCTTATTCAGTCTTCTAAAATATTACATCCCCTATGTAACATTTAAAATACTGCAAAGTATTAGTATTTGGTATCTAAAATATCACATCCCCTATGTGTAATCTGTATATATATCACAATAAGAAGCTGAAATTCCTACATAAAATATCACATCCCCCTTATTCAGGCTTCTAAAATATTACATCCCCCTATGTAACATTTAAAATACTGCAAAGTATTAGTATTTGGTATATAAAATATCACATCCCCCATGTGTAATCTGTATATATATCACAATAAGAAGCTGAAATTCCTACGTAAAATATCACATCCCCCTTATTCAGGCTTCTAAAATAATACATCCCCCAATGTAACATTTAAAATACTGCAAAGTATTAGTATTTGGTATCTAAAATATCACATCCCCCATGTGTAATCTGTATATATATCACAATAGGAAGCTGAAATTCCTATGTAAAATATCACATCCCCCTTATTCAGTCTTCTAAAATATTACATCCCCTATGTAACATTTAAAATACTGCAAAGTATTAGTATTTGGTATCTAAAATATCACATCCCCTATGTGTAATCTGTATATATATCACAATAAGAAGCTGAAATTCCTACGTAAAATATCATATCCCCCTTATTCAGGCTTCTAAAATAATACATCCCCTATGTAACATTTAAAATACTGCAAAGTATTAGTATTTGGTATCTAAAATATCACATCCCCTATGTGTAATCTGTATATATATCACAATAAGAAGCTGAAATTCCTACGTAAAATATCACATCCCCCTTATTCAGGCTTCTAAAATATTACATCCCCCTATGTAACATTTAGAATACTGCAAAGTATTAGTATTTGGTATCTAAAATATCACATCCCCCATGTGTAATCTGTATATATATCACAATAAGAAGCTGAAATTCCTACATAAAATATCACATCTCCCTTATTCAGGCTTCTAAAATATTACATCCCCCTATGTAACATTTAAAATACTGCAAAGTATTAGTATTTGGTATATAAAATATCACATCCCCCATGTGTAATCTGTATATATATCACAATAAGAAGCTGAAATTCCTACGTAAAATATCACATCCCCCTTATTCAGGCTTCTAAAATAATACATCCCCTATGTAACATTTAAAATACTGCAAAGTATTAGTATTTGGTATCTAAAACATCACATCCCCTATGCGTAATCTGTATATATATCACAATAAGAAGCTGAAATTCCTACGTAAAATATCACATCCCCCTTATTCAGGCTTCTAAAATAATACATCCCCTATGTAACATTTAAAATACTGCAAAGTATTAGTATTTGGTATCTAAAATATCACATCCCCCATGTGTAATCTGTATATATATCACAATAGGAAGCTGAAATTCCTACGTAAAATATCACATCCCCCTTATTCAGTCTTCTAAAATATTACATCCCCTATGTAACATTTAAAATACTGCAAAGTATTAGTATTTGGTATCTAAAATATCACATCCCCTATGTGTAATCTGTATATATATCACAATAAGAAGCTGAAATTCCTACATAAAATATCACATCCCCCTTATTCAGGCTTCTAAAATATTACATCCCCCTATGTAACATTTAAAATACTGCAAAGTATTAGTATTTGGTATATAAAATATCACATCCCCCATGTGTAATCTGTATATATATCACAATAAGAAGCTGAAATTCCTACGTAAAATATCACATCCCCCTTATTCAGGCTTCTAAAATAATACATCCCCCAATGTAACATTTAAAATACTGCAAAGTATTAGTATTTGGTATCTAAAATATCACATCCCCCATGTGTAATCTGTATATATATCACAATAGGAAGCTGAAATTCCTATGTAAAATATCACATCCCCCTTATTCAGTCTTCTAAAATATTACATCCCCTATGTAACATTTAAAATACTGCAAAGTATTAGTATTTGGTATCTAAAATATCACATCCCCTATGTGTAATCTGTATATATATCACAATAAGAAGCTGAAATTCCTACGTAAAATATCATATCCCCCTTATTCAGGCTTCTAAAATAATACATCCCCTATGTAACATTTAAAATACTGCAAAGTATTAGTATTTGGTATCTAAAATATCATATCCTTCATGTGTAATCTGTATATATATCACAATAAGAAGCTGAAATTCCTACGTAAAATATCACATCCCCCTTATTCAGGCTTCTAAAATATTACATCCCCCTATGTAACATTTAAAATACTGCAAAGTATTATTATTTGGTATCTAAAATATCACATCCCCCATGTGTAATCTGTATATATATCACAATAAGAAGCTGAAATTCCAACATAAAATATCACATCCCCTTATTCAGGCTTCTAAAATATTACATCCCCCTATGTAACATTTAAAATACTGCAAAGTATTAGTATTTGGTATCTAAAATATCACATCCCCTATGTGTAATCTGTATATATATCACAATAAGAAGCTGAAATTCCTACGTAAAATATCATATCCCCCTTATTCAGGCTTCTAAAATAATACATCCCCTATGTAACATTTAAAATACTGCAAAGTATTAGTATTTGGTATCTAAAATATCATATCCTTCATGTGTAATCTGTATATATATCACAATAAGAAGCTGAAATTCCTACGTAAAATATCACATCCCCCTTATTCAGGCTTCTAAAATATTACATCCCCCTATGTAACATTTAAAATACTGCAAAGTATTATTATTTGGTATCTAAAATATCACATCCCCCATGTGTAATCTGTATATATATCACAATAAGAAGCTGAAATTCCAACATAAAATATCACATCCCCTTATTCAGGCTTCTAAAATATTACATCCCCCTATGTAACATTTAAAATACTGCAAAGTATTAGTATTTGGTATATAAAATATCACATCCCCCATGTGTAATCTGTATATATATCACAATAAGAAGCTGAAATTCCTACGTAAAATATCACATCCCCCTTATTCAGGCTTCTAAAATAATACATCCCCTATGTAACATTTAAAATACTGCAAAGTATTAGTATTTGGTATCTAAAACATCACATCCCCTATGCGTAATCTGTATATATATCACAATAAGAAGCTGAAATTCCTACGTAAAATATCACATCCCCCTTATTCAGGCTTCTAAAATAATACATCCCCTATGTAACATTTAAAATACTGCAAAGTATTAGTATTTGGTATCTAAAATATCACATCCCCCATGTGTAATCTGTATATATATCACAATAGGAAGCTGAAATTCCTACGTAAAATATCACATCCCCCTTATTCAGTCTTCTAAAATATTACATCCCCTATGTAACATTTAAAATACTGCAAAGTATTAGTATTTGGTATCTAAAATATCACATCCCCTATGTGTAATCTGTATATATATCACAATAAGAAGCTGAAATTCCTACATAAAATATCACATCCCCCTTATTCAGGCTTCTAAAATATTACATCCCCCTATGTAACATTTAAAATACTGCAAAGTATTAGTATTTGGTATATAAAATATCACATCCCCCATGTGTAATCTGTATATATATCACAATAAGAAGCTGAAATTCCTACGTAAAATATCACATCCCCCTTATTCAGGCTTCTAAAATAATACATCCCCCAATGTAACATTTAAAATACTGCAAAGTATTAGTATTTGGTATCTAAAATATCACATCCCCCATGTGTAATCTGTATATATATCACAATAGGAAGCTGAAATTCCTATGTAAAATATCACATCCCCCTTATTCAGTCTTCTAAAATATTACATCCCCTATGTAACATTTAAAATACTGCAAAGTATTAGTATTTGGTATCTAAAATATCACATCCCCTATGTGTAATCTGTATATATATCACAATAAGAAGCTGAAATTCCTACGTAAAATATCATATCCCCCTTATTCAGGCTTCTAAAATAATACATCCCCTATGTAACATTTAAAATACTGCAAAGTATTAGTATTTGGTATCTAAAATATCATATCCTTCATGTGTAATCTGTATATATATCACAATAAGAAGCTGAAATTCCTACGTAAAATATCACATCCCCCTTATTCAGGCTTCTAAAATATTACATCCCCCTATGTAACATTTAAAATACTGCAAAGTATTATTATTTGGTATCTAAAATATCACATCCCCCATGTGTAATCTGTATATATATCACAATAAGAAGCTGAAATTCCAACATAAAATATCACATCCCCTTATTCAGGCTTCTAAAATATTACATCCCCCTATGTAACATTTAAAATACTGCAAAGTATTAGTATTTGGTATCTAAAATATCACATCCCCTATGTGTAATCTGTATATATATCACAATAAGAAGCTGAAATTCCTACGTAAAATATCATATCCCCCTTATTCAGGCTTCTAAAATAATACATCCCCTATGTAACATTTAAAATACTGCAAAGTATTAGTATTTGGTATCTAAAATATCATATCCTTCATGTGTAATCTGTATATATATCACAATAAGAAGCTGAAATTCCTACGTAAAATATCACATCCCCCTTATTCAGGCTTCTAAAATATTACATCCCCCTATGTAACATTTAAAATACTGCAAAGTATTATTATTTGGTATCTAAAATATCACATCCCCCATGTGTAATCTGTATATATATCACAATAAGAAGCTGAAATTCCAACATAAAATATCACATCCCCTTATTCAGGCTTCTAAAATATTACATCCCCCTATGTAACATTTAAAATACTGCAAAGTATTAGTATTTGGTATATAAAATATCACATCCCCCATGTGTAATCTGTATATATATCACAATAAGAAGCTGAAATTCCTACGTAAAATATCACATCCCCCTTATTCAGGCTTCTAAAATAATACATCCCCTATGTAACATTTAAAATACTGCAAAGTATTAGTATTTGGTATCTAAAACATCACATCCCCTATGCGTAATCTGTATATATATCACAATAAGAAGCTGAAATTCCTACGTAAAATATCACATCCCCCTTATTCAGGCTTCTAAAATAATACATCCCCTATGTAACATTTAAAATACTGCAAAGTATTAGTATTTGGTATCTAAAATATCACATCCCCCATGTGTAATCTGTATATATATCACAATAGGAAGCTGAAATTCCTACGTAAAATATCACATCCCCCTTATTCAGTCTTCTAAAATATTACATCCCCTATGTAACATTTAAAATACTGCAAAGTATTAGTATTTGGTATCTAAAATATCACATCCCCTATGTGTAATCTGTATATATATCACAATAAGAAGCTGAAATTCCTACATAAAATATCACATCCCCCTTATTCAGGCTTCTAAAATATTACATCCCCCTATGTAACATTTAAAATACTGCAAAGTATTAGTATTTGGTATATAAAATATCACATCCCCCATGTGTAATCTGTATATATATCACAATAAGAAGCTGAAATTCCTACGTAAAATATCACATCCCCCTTATTCAGGCTTCTAAAATAATACATCCCCCAATGTAACATTTAAAATACTGCAAAGTATTAGTATTTGGTATCTAAAATATCACATCCCCCATGTGTAATCTGTATATATATCACAATAGGAAGCTGAAATTCCTATGTAAAATATCACATCCCCCTTATTCAGTCTTCTAAAATATTACATCCCCTATGTAACATTTAAAATACTGCAAAGTATTAGTATTTGGTATCTAAAATATCACATCCCCTATGTGTAATCTGTATATATATCACAATAAGAAGCTGAAATTCCTACGTAAAATATCATATCCCCCTTATTCAGGCTTCTAAAATAATACATCCCCTATGTAACATTTAAAATACTGCAAAGTATTAGTATTTGGTATCTAAAATATCATATCCTTCATGTGTAATCTGTATATATATCACAATAAGAAGCTGAAATTCCTACGTAAAATATCACATCCCCCTTATTCAGGCTTCTAAAATATTACATCCCCCTATGTAACATTTAAAATACTGCAAAGTATTATTATTTGGTATCTAAAATATCACATCCCCCATGTGTAATCTGTATATATATCACAATAAGAAGCTGAAATTCCAACATAAAATATCACATCCCCTTATTCAGGCTTCTAAAATATTACATCCCCCTATGTAACATTTAAAATACTGCAAAGTATTAGTATTTGGTATATAAAATATCACATCCCCCATGTGTAATCTGTATATATATCACAATAAGAAGCTGAAATTCCTACGTAAAATATCACATCCCCCTTATTCAGGCTTCTAAAATAATACATCCCCCAATGTAACATTTAAAATACTGCAAAGTATTAGTATTTGGTATCTAAAATATCACATTCCCCATGTGTAATCTGTATATATATCACAATAAGAAGCTGAAATTCCTACGTAAAATATCACATCCCCCTTATTCAGGCTTCTAAAATATTACATCCCCCTGTGTAACAATTAAAATACTGCAAAGTATTAGTATTTGGTATCTAAAATATCACATCCCCTATGTGTAATCTGTATATATATCACAATAAGAAGCTGAAATTCCTACATAAAATATCACATCCCCCTTATTCAGGCTTCTAAAATATTACATCCCCCTATGTAACATTTAAAATACTGCAAAGTATTAGTATTTGGTATATAAAATATCACATCCCCCATGTGTAATCTGTATATATATCACAATAAGAAGCTGAAATTCCTACGTAAAATATCACATCCCCCTTATTCAGGCTTCTAAAATAATACATCCCCCAATGTAACATTTAAAATACTGCAAAGTATTAGTATTTGGTATCTAAAATATCACATCCCCCATGTGTAATCTGTATATATATCACAATAGGAAGCTGAAATTCCTATGTAAAATATCACATCCCCCTTATTCAGTCTTCTAAAATAATACATCCCCTATGTAACATTTAAAATACTGCAAAGTATTAGTATTTGGTATCTAAAATATCACATCCCCCATGTGTAATCTGTATATATATCACAATAGGAAGCTGAAATTCCTACGTAAAATATCACATCCCCCTTATTCAGTCTTCTAAAATATTACATCCCCTATGTAACATTTAAAATACTGCAAAGTATTAGTATTTGGTATCTAAAATATCACATCCCCTATGTGTAATCTGTATATATATCACAATAAGAAGCTGAAATTCCTACATAAAATATCACATCCCCCTTATTCAGGCTTCTAAAATATTACATCCCCCTATGTAACATTTAAAATACTGCAAAGTATTAGTATTTGGTATATAAAATATCACATCCCCCATGTGTAATCTGTATATATATCACAATAAGAAGCTGAAATTCCTACGTAAAATATCACATCCCCCTTATTCAGGCTTCTAAAATAATACATCCCCCAATGTAACATTTAAAATACTGCAAAGTATTAGTATTTGGTATCTAAAATATCACATCCCCCATGTGTAATCTGTATATATATCACAATAGGAAGCTGAAATTCCTATGTAAAATATCACATCCCCCTTATTCAGTCTTCTAAAATATTACATCCCCTATGTAACATTTAAAATACTGCAAAGTATTAGTATTTGGTATCTAAAATATCACATCCCCTATGTGTAATCTGTATATATATCACAATAAGAAGCTGAAATTCCTACGTAAAATATCATATCCCCCTTATTCAGGCTTCTAAAATAATACATCCCCTATGTAACATTTAAAATACTGCAAAGTATTAGTATTTGGTATCTAAAATATCATATCCTTCATGTGTAATCTGTATATATATCACAATAAGAAGCTGAAATTCCTACGTAAAATATCACATCCCCCTTATTCAGGCTTCTAAAATATTACATCCCCCTATGTAACATTTAAAATACTGCAAAGTATTATTATTTGGTATCTAAAATATCACATCCCCCATGTGTAATCTGTATATATATCACAATAAGAAGCTGAAATTCCAACATAAAATATCACATCCCCTTATTCAGGCTTCTAAAATATTACATCCCCCTATGTAACATTTAAAATACTGCAAAGTATTAGTATTTGGTATCTAAAATATCACATCCCCCATGTGTAATCTGTATATATATCACAATAAGAAGCTGAAATTCCTACGTAAAATATCACATCCCCCTTATTCAGGCTTCTAAAATATTACATCCCCCTATGTAACATTTAAAATACTGCAAAGTATTAGTATTTGGTATCTAAAATATCACATTCCCCATGTGTAATCTGTATATATATCAAAATAAGAAGCTAAAATTCCTACGTAAAATATCACATCCCCCTTATTCAGGCTTCTAAAATATTACATCCCCCTGTGTAACATTTAAAATACTGCAAAGTATTAGTATTTTGTATCTAAAATATCACATCCCCTATGTGTAATCTGTATATATATCACAATAAGAAGCTGAAATTCCTACATAAAATATCACATCCCCCTTATTCAGGCTTCTAAAATATTACATCCCCCTATGTAACATTTAAAATACTGCAAAGTATTAGTATTTGGTATATAAAATATCACATCCCCCATGTGTAATCTGTATATATATCACAATAAGAAGCTGAAATTCCTACGTAAAATATCACATCCCCCTTATTCAGGCTTCTAAAATAATACATCCCCCAATGTAACATTTAAAATACTGCAAAGTATTAGTATTTGGTATCTAAAATATCACATCCCCCATGTGTAATCTGTATATATATCACAATAGGAAGCTGAAATTCCTATGTAAAATATCACATCCCCCTTATTCAGTCTTCTAAAATATTACATCCCCTATGTAACATTTAAAATACTGCAAAGTATTAGTATTTGGTATCTAAAATATCACATCCCCTATGTGTAATCTGTATATATATCACAATAAGAAGCTGAAATTCCTACGTAAAATATCATATCCCCCTTATTCAGGCTTCTAAAATAATACATCCCCTATGTAACATTTAAAATACTTCAAAGTATTAGTATTTGGTATCTAAAATATCATATCCTTCATGTGTAATCTGTATATATATCACAATAAGAAGCTGAAATTCCTACGTAAAATATCACATCCCCCTTATTCAGGCTTCTAAAATATTACATCCCCCTATGTAACATTTAAAATACTGCAAAGTATTATTATTTGGTATCTAAAATATCACATCCCCCATGTGTAATCTGTATATATATCACAATAAGAAGCTGAAATTCCAACATAAAATATCACATCCCCTTATTCAGGCTTCTAAAATATTACATCCCCCTATGTAACATTTAAAATACTGCAAAGTATTAGTATTTGGTATATAAAATATCACATCCCCCATGTGTAATCTGTATATATATCACAATAAGAAGCTGAAATTCCTACGTAAAATATCACATCCCCCTTATTCAGGCTTCTAAAATAATACATCCCCTATGTAACATTTAAAATACTGCAAAGTATTAGTATTTGGTATCTAAAACATCACATCCCCATGCGTAATCTGTATATATATCACAATAAGAAGCTGAAATTCCTACGTAAAATATCACATCCCCCTTATTCAGGCTTCTAAAATAATACATCCCCTATGTAACATTTAAAATACTGCAAAGTATTAGTATTTGGTATCTAAAATATCACATCCCCCATGTGTAATCTGTATATATATCACAATAGGAAGCTGAAATTCCTACGTAAAATATCACATCCCCCTTATTCAGTCTTCTAAAATATTACATCCCCTATGTAACATTTAAAATACTGCAAAGTATTAGTATTTGGTATCTAAAATATCACATCCCCTATGTGTAATCTGTATATATATCACAATAAGAAGCTGAAATTCCTACATAAAATATCACATCCCCCTTATTCAGGCTTCTAAAATATTACATCCCCCTATGTAACATTTAAAATACTGCAAAGTATTAGTATTTGGTATATAAAATATCACATCCCCCATGTGTAATCTGTATATATATCACAATAAGAAGCTGAAATTCCTACGTAAAATATCACATCCCCCTTATTCAGGCTTCTAAAATAATACATCCCCCAATGTAACATTTAAAATACTGCAAAGTATTAGTATTTGGTATCTAAAATATCACATCCCCCATGTGTAATCTGTATATATATCACAATAGGAAGCTGAAATTCCTATGTAAAATATCACATCTTCCTTATTCAGTCTTCTAAAATATTACATCCCCTATGTAACATTTAAAATACTGCAAAGTATTAGTATTTGGTATCTAAAATATCACATCCCCTATGTGTAATCTGTATATATATCACAATAAGAAGCTGAAATTCCTACGTAAAATATCATATCCCCCTTATTCAGGCTTCTAAAATAATACATCTTCTATGTAACATTTAAAATACTGCAAAGTATTAGTATTTGGTATCTAAAATATCATATCCTTCATGTGTAATCTGTATATATATCACAATAAGAAGCTGAAATTCCTACGTAAAATATCACATCCCCCTTATTCAGGCTTCTAAAATATTACATCCCCCTATGTAACATTTAAAATACTGCAAAGTATTATTATTTGGTATCTAAAATATCACATCCTCCATGTGTAATCTGTATATATATCACAATAAGAAGCTGAAATTCCAACATAAAATATCACATCCCCTTATTCAGGCTTCTAAAATATTACATCCCCCTATGTAACATTTAAAATACTGCAAAGTATTAGTATTTGGTATCTAAAATATCACATCCCCCATGTGTAATCTGTATATATATCACAATAAGAAGCTGAAATTCCTACGTAAAATATCACATCCCCCTTATTCAGGCTTCTAAAATATTACATCCCCCTATGTAACATTTAAAATACTGCAAAGTATTAGTATTTGGTATCTAAAATATCACATTCCCCATGTGTAATCTGTATATATATCACAATAAGAAGCTGAAATTCCTACGTAAAATATCACATCCCCCTTATTCAGGCTTCTAAAATATTACATCCCCCTGTGTAACATTTAAAATACTGCAAAGTATTAGTATTTTGTATCTAAAATATCACATCCCCCATGTGTAATCTGTATATATATCACAATAAGAAGCTGAAATTCCTACGTTAAATATTACATTCCCCTTATTCAGGCTTCTAAAATATTTCATCTCCCTATGTAATATTTTAAATACTGCAAAGTATTAGTATTTGGTATCTAAAATATCACATCCCCCATGTGTAATCTATATAATTATTGTCACGCAATATATTAAGATCAAAATTTCATAAGTATGAATTTAAAATATATTACCATTTAATGCTAACTTCATATACAGTATATTATTTACAAATCGCTTTATGAATCTTGATCGTTGCGATTTTAATTTTATTGTTTTTGTACATAAATATTTCGGACGTACTAGATACACTTCTAAGTGCAATAACTTGAAAACGCATTCTCGATTTCGGGTTTTCTATGGGGGATGTGATATTTTAGGCGGATGTGATATTTTATTACAAACCCCTTGCTTTTTGAAAAATTTTTACCCTAATGGATAAGTAGAATTAATTCAGTAATTATTTTGTTTAACGAGGTTTGCCTCAATTGCCTCAATATGTTACAGTAGACTAGTTAAAAGTAAACATTTTTCATAAAAACTAAAAACCAAGTTCCATTTATACTTACTCTATTTATGCAAATGTTAAAAATCATCAAAAAAATTAAGAAATTTTGATAGCTAAATATATTGTTTTAAGGCAATTGTACACTAACTGGTTTTTCCGTAATTGTGATATCGAAAATTCTTCATTTTGTTTAACTGCCACCAGTTATAAGCAATTGGCGTAAGTTCAACTAGTTCTCTTATGATGATAAATTATACTTTATCATTTATCATTCTTTTCCATTTTTTGACACAATACCTACCTAATAAAAAATGTGCTTTGTGGAAATTATCTGATTTAATTTGCAAAATAACAAACATTCTTTGCATTTTTCGTAATAATTACGTCATGTGTGAATGTATGATGCTGATAATAAAGTAAACTGCATTAACTTATTTTAATTTTTGCTCAGTTGACACACTTTAGTAGCGTTGATTAATATTTTTCGAACATTAGTGTTTCGTCAAGAAAAAGGTATGCATATATGTTTTGTTTTTAGTTGAAATATAGATTAAATATCGTTTTAACATTTAATATTTGGTATAGTCAACAAAGCTAGTCTTCTTAAATTTTTATGCGATTTCTGTGCGTCAGTTTAAACTGACACTAGCCGCAGGAGGGTACAGGTTTTCAAACAGTTTATTCACCTTGGAATAGAAGGCATTTTCATCAGTTTGTAGACACTGTATGACTCCTTGTAAATATATGAGCCTTATCTAATACAAAATAATATTTATGTAAGTTACTGTGACCCACCTTATTTCCCTTCTGAGTTCTTATATTTGAAGGTTGAGAGTTGTTTATTGTTAATTTTTATTATTATTTTACTGCTATTTTATAATGACGTAATTTGTGGGAATGCTTTGACGTCATTTCAGCATCAGAGCAAATAAATAAGTAATTACTAATTTCACATATTTTGCAGGTACCGGCTTCATGAGGTGCTAGAAGATACAGACGATGAATGTCTTCAGAGCGCCGAAATATCAATTGTTCCTCCAATAACCTCTGGTGCAGACACTGACGAAGATTCTGGTGATGAGAATGAGGTGTGTGGAGATCCAAACAGTCTCAATCGTAATCAACTTCTGGCGGAAGCGATGATGAAACTACGAAGACCCAATGGAACTGATGTTATTGGAATGGAAGAGTCGGACGGTGCAGAAGACACTGCAGAGGAGGACAATGCAGAAAATAATACACAGGACACTGCAGATGATATAGTGGAACAGGGTCCGCAGCACAAGAGAACAAAGAAACAAGTTCCGTATAAACCGTCATGGGTCAAAAGCAACTTCAAGGAGGCCGTCAGAAAGGAAAAGTTTCCATGGACTATACCCCCACCTAAAGTAGAAAACCATCTGTCACCAGTGTCATTATTTGAGTTGTTCATGACACCAGAAATAATGCACAGAATATGCAACGAAAGCAAAGAATACGCTGCTCAAAAAGGCCATGACAATTTTGATCTGGACATTACATCACTCAAGCTTTTCCTATCGATTCTTCTAATAAGCGGCTATGCTCCTCTGCCTCGTTGCCCTATGTATTGGGAAACTGCGGGGGATGTACACAATTCCATGGTGTCGGCCGCTACGTCACGCAATAAATTCAGTTCCATAATGAGTAATACACATTTTGCCAATAACAACGAACTTGATATGACTGACAGGTTTGCCAAAGTCCGCCCTCTTATCCAGTCCATCAATGCTGCTTGCCTGGCAAACTTTCAGCCTGAACAAATCATCAGCATCGACGAAAGTATGATCCCTTATAACAGAAAACACGGTGCAAAGCAATACATCCATGGCAAACCCATCAAGTTCGGGTATAAGATGTGGGTGGCAGCAACTCGTTTGGGATATGTAATCAATTTCTACCCATATCAAGGTTCCGGCACGACAGATAAAGATCTGGGCCTCTGTGGATCGGTGGTGGTCAATCTCACAAAAGATTTACCAAAACGTGACGGTAATTTCTTTCACATTGTGTTTGACAACCTCTTTACCAGCCCACGACTGTTGCGCTTACTAGCGGATAGAGGAATGGCCGCCACAGGCACTCTCCGTTTTAACCGAACTGAAGGTGCGCCATTGAAAAACATCAAAGCAATGGACAAGCTGCCTCGTGGCTTGCATGACGTTGCCCTGGATCAAAAAGCTAATGTATGCTTGGTACGCTGGCATGACAGTAAGGTTGTGACAGTCGCATCAACTTACGCTGGTGTCGCACCACCTTGCAAAGCTAAGAGATATTCATCAGCACAGAAGAAGCGCATAGACGTTGATCAGCCTTCAGTAATACAACTGTACAATTATGGGATGGGCGGTGTGGACCGCCTAGACCAAAATCTAGCTTGCTATATGATTCAGCACCGATCAAAGAAATGGTATTGGCCAATATTTAGATTTTGTGTTGAGTTGGCTGTTCAGAACGCCTTCCAGCTGTACCGTATGCAGGAGAAAATACCTGGCGCCCCGGAGCATGATCTGCTGTCATTTTGACGTCAGATTGGACAAACCTATGTGCAGACACTATTAATGAAGAAGAATTTAGTGCCGTATCCGCCACCTCGTGTAGTAGTCGATCGACGAGTACTTACTGAAGTACGCACAGATGCTACAGATCATTGGATTGCTCAGGGTACACAGCGTTGATGTGTGGCACTCGGCTGCAAAGGCACATCAGTCTTCTACTGTGAGAAGTGCAATGTGGACTGCATCCTGGTTGCTTCGAGGCATTCCACTGCAAATAACTGATGCCTGTTTTTGTCAATGAAATATAGTCTTTGCAACTTAACATTAATGTGACATTACAGTTATTATGTGCTATTTAAAAGTTCATGATATTTTTTGCATCCATTTCGTTGTTTCTGAACACTCTGAATTATATATTAATTAATTTTTTATATACTTAAGTGAATATAGGTGAAAATATAGGTGTCAGTTTAAACTGACGCTGGCTGCAGGAGGGTACAGGTTTTCTCACGTGTCATATTTGGCTATGACAAGAAGAATAGTCAAACTCTGAAACCAGGAATCACATGGCAATGTTAACTGATGCAGCATAACTCACAGTGACGTTTTATAACTGTTATTAATTATTTCACAAGGCCACCTAGCGAGTGAAAACTGCCCGTTTGACGCAACAGTTGATGAATATTGTTCATTTGGACCTAATCCACACCAAATAAAGACAAGAAACACATTTTAAAAATCATGGGTTTATATGGGTTAAGGTAACTTATTTTAAAAACCTAATAAAGCAACATTAATTAAAAACTTTTTATTTAGAAGGTTCAATTAATTTAATTACAGATTTATCTTGTTGGTCTGAATAAATCCTAATTAGGATTATATTTTTCAATTTTAATTTTTCCATTTTAGCATTTTGTTTAAAAAGTTGTTGATGTACATTCAACATGACTGACATCAGTTAATGGACATAATCCAGATCATTCTTGTGATAAGGTCTGTTTTAATGTTTTTAAAATCCAAATACGATAATGCAAAGCAGATTTTTAATATGTAAACTAAAACGATTTAACGTGATAAAATGTGATTATTGTTGAATAAAAAATAATTACTAAATAAAATTGGAAGTCTAGCGAAATCGATTTTTATTGTTAGGAGTGTAGATAACAATGCTATGATCTACAAAGTGTTTTTTCATGATACATTTTTTTACTAATAATCCCGCAATATTTTATATTATTATCGATAGATTATTTCGGTATATCTATGGAACTTTAACTTAAAGTTCCATAGATATAGACTATATCTATATTATAGTTATATATTATAGTTTATATACTATATATAGTTATATATACTATATTATAGTTTAAATAGATATTATAAAGTTTAAGGTAGTTAACTGCTTAAAGTGAAACTAGTTTACTAGTTACTTGTTTAAGTTAAGCTAGTTTAAATAAATTTGTGTTATTTAGTTACACATATAGTTATATATAATATTTTTGTCATTTTATTTAAGTTCGTTAATTAGTTCCTTAATTAAAGTCTAGCTGTTGTCAACAGTGTTGTTGTTGTTCAACAACAACATTGTGTTCATGATTTACGTGTTAAAATCTCTTGTTGACGTCAAACACTTATAAAAAAATGTTTAATATTAAACATTTTTTTATAAATGTTTGGCTATTATAATAGTTAGTGAAAGTGGTATGTAGTAAGAAATCTAAAAGAGAAAGATAAGAAATAATATAAAACTTATATATATATATATATATATATATATATATATATATATATATATATATATATATATATATATATATATATATATATATATATATATAAATTATGTTAGTATATTTTACAAATAGAGTGCTCAATGTTCTGTATGTTATGTGTGTGTATATCACTTCTTATATTATAAGAAGTGGTATATAATTTTTATATCACTTCTTAACTTTCTTTTTTTAGATCACTTTTTATTACCAACAGACTTCACTCACTATTAAACTATTTTTCCTATTGGTAGCATGTTACCTATAGGAAAAATGCTTGATACCAAAAACTGATTTCAGCACTGTTTGTAAAATAACAAATTTTTCAATTCTATAATATCTTATCTAAGGTGTTTTTATTATTTTAATTTTTTACTTAGTCTTATATAAGGTCTGCATTTAATTCAGTGTTTTTATTAATACTATTAATAATAGTTTGATATAAAAATGAGGGAAATCAGGTACCGTAATGGTAACTGGTAATTAAACAAGGAGATTTTAACTCATTTCCTACCTTAAAGTGTTTAGAAATTTTTTCAATCTCCAATTCGAAGCTAAACTAAGTTGCGTTTTCATTTGCCAACTTAATTGTCTTCTTGTGAATACAAGAACAGCAATACTTTTTTTTTAAATTGTTTGTGAAACAAATATCTAAATGTTGCTGTCAAAATGCTTAAATATTTTTTTATAAATATTTTAACACAAGCCTATAGAGTTTTTCCTCTAAAATTTGCCTATAGAGTTGTGTATCACTTTTGTTGTGTATAATATGTGCATTGTCATTGTATTTACAGGGACAATATATATTGTATACATAATGCACATTCCACTATGCAATAACAATATAAATTGTATAAGTATTATTTATAGTATTTTTATTCAACAATATTGTTGATATTTAAGCTTATTACAAATTTTTTTGCAAAAATTTTATATTTTAGTCCATTTAGACTCTTTCTATAATTTTATCAACAACTGTAAACACAAATTTTGATAAAATGTAGTCTAAATTTTCTTTAAATTTATTGTTTTTATCATAAACATTTTTTATCATTTGGTCTTGTGCATTTAAACAATAGAAATTGACATATGCTCTTGTTTAATCCAAAGCTCCCAAGCAACTTAATTTGGTCTTTAACTCATATCTCCACATCAATGTTATACAAAATATTGCTTAAAAATTATTTAGTTGCAAAAATTGTAATAAATTGCTTTAGAACTACTTTTTTTATAGACTACTATTCTATTCCATATCATTAATGGCATTATGCAAAATAATATAAAGGCATTGTGTTAAAGACCTTGGAGTTAAAATACAAAGTATAAGATTAAAAACAAAGAGTTATAAGCCAACATTGTTATTATTAAAATATATAAATATATGAATATAGCTATTATGAGTGGATTAGCCACTGACTTAGAGTACAGCACAACTTTTTTATGAAAACCATGATTTACTTGAATAAACAAAGTTTAAATTTAATGAGGTAATTCAAAATGTAAACTAATTGTTAAGAAATAGCACCTTTTTTGCGGATCTTTTTGAAGGAAGTATGGGCAATACATCCCTAGACAAATAAAAGACTAAACTAGACAAATAATAATTTTTTGATTACTTGGAATATCCGCAATAAAAGGATGAGATTTAATTGAATGGCGAGTAACCCAAAAATGAATTTCAGGCACGAGAGATGGTAAAAGAGATGACACATGAGAAGCTAGCTCTTTAGAGGAGCGGCCATTGTAATATTTAAAGAAAAAAAGAAATAGAAGCAACATTACGACAATGTGACAGTGTTTAGAGGTTGGCTGCAAAAACAGGTCCAATTATGTTTACAAGTATGCAGGAAAAGAGTTAAAGCAAACTCAATTGGTACACTAAACATTGTTGGTTTTAAATCTAGAAAATGTTCCATTGGTGAATTATAAGAAGAAGTTAAAGAAAGTGATAAGCCTAACAGATTGGGAATAGTGAGTGTATCATATAAGATGATCCAGGGATGATTTTGGTAGTTAGGACAGGTAAAGCATTCAAATACTAATGATTGTATCCACATGTAGAGGGTTGTCAATTTCAGGAGAAAAAGGCAAATGTAGTTGTAAAAAAAATTTAATTATGCTAAAAATTTGAATTATGCTAAGTTACAACAATATTGATGACAATGATGCTGGTCATGATGATGATATGATCTCCTTATTTCATTCAGAAATTATCTTATCTAATAGTGGTTGATTAATGGTTCAGTAGCATGCTTTTCTGTTTGATGAGTAATTGTTTAGGCGATTTAGAGTGGTGGTTAAGAAAGTTTTTTAGTTAGGTTTTCTTTTTCCTTCCATAATATATTTTTATTATTAATTTGTTATTAGTTTTGTTATTATTATAATGATAAAAATAATTATTATTATCAATATTGTTTTGTTGCTTTGGTTAGATTTTTACCTTGTATTTGTATTTTTAAGTTGTAAATATCTTTGAAAGAACAACTTTTTACAAAATATTTGATTGATTGAGTGATTGATTGATGCAATTATACTTTCTCAAATTATTTTATTTTGTATCTTTATTTTTTATAGATATTATAATATTCAAGAATAAATGTGTCAATAAAATAAAATATTCAATTTTAAAGGAAATAATTATAGGCCTCTTTAGGGAGGTAAAGAGATTAAAAAAAAAGTTTGAACTACTTCAAACTTTATTTTTCTATATTAAAATATACAAAAGACTAGCACAAAGAAAACAGAAAAAATTTTTTGTGAACAATATCTCAAAAAAGACAAAATATCAGTGAAGACTTGTCATAGTTTTATATTAAAATCATCATCATTTAAAGAGTTTCTTATTTTAGTTGCAAACATTCCAAGAATGGAAAAAGATCTCTCAGCTTCTACTTACAAAGAAATTGTTTAAATCATATCTGATTATTTCCATAAATTTTTGTTTTTTAAATCCTATTCAGTTAAAGCATTTTGTATATTATCAGTTATACCGAGTTTTGTATATTAGGTCCATCCAGCACTCTAGATCTTATTTTAACTGAGTCATCTCAATGTATATGAAGATTCTACAGCAAAATTCCAAGTTAGAATTAAATGAGCTTGTCCTTTTTTAGTATACCCCAGTTGAAGAGTTCAAGAGAAAATATACAAGAAGAGTTCAAGAGAAAATATACGTTGAAATATATACAGTTATATACTAATTTTGTAATTATCAGTTATATGAGTTGATTTCTTTATCATCATCAGAGCTATCATCAGATAGTTAAATAAAACACTGAATGAGATTAGTAGCAAGGTTAGTTATTTTATTATATTAAATTAAGTTGAAAAACTAATGATTTTGATTTAAGACAAATACTTTACAAATAATGTTCTAATATTTTACAGGTTCTTGATAAACAAGGTTCAATAAAGGAACATAATCTTTTCTAGCTGCAAAAGCCTTTTGAACATCATTATCTAACTTCAACTCCATCCTTTAAATACTTAGCAATAACTGTTGTTATTAAGGATTTTAAAAAAAAGTTTAAAACGTTTGCACTTTGTATAATTACTCTCATGGAAATTAAAAGTAGCCCCATTGCCTTGTATATTGTAGTTATGATAACATCTTTAACGTTATCCATATTTATTGTTATTTATCCATATTTATTTATTGTTATTTATCCATATTTATTGCTATTTACAAATGAAATCTTTAGGCTTAAAGAAATATTAATTTGTCTTTTTTTTCCTTCATGGGTGACATCATTTAATGTTACTTTAATAGTTACAAACAAAATTTACAAAACAAAAACTGTCTAAAAAAGGTGACTGTCTAAAAAAAATTAAAAACCGTTAATTTCTATTTAATACTATCTAGAAATCGCCGACACCACCATGTACTAATTTTGGGTCAAGTCATCATGAGCTTGTTAATTACTTCAACATTAAATGTGAAATTTATTATTTTAATGGAGTTTTGATTAACAAATAAAACAATATTTTAAATTCTATCAGCAAAATGGTGGCAGTTTTAAAATGATAAGGTACCACAAATATGGATTCAGAATTTTTGGGTGTATAAGGTAAGTAACTTTTAAGTTAGTTCTGAAGTTTGTGTATGTTTATACTTATGTAATTTTGTTTATATACTTATTTAAAGATGTTTTACCAAAATTAGTTCTGATTAAAATCTTAAAGTACGAAAATATTTTAAAAATAGGCATCAACTACCCAAAAATAAGGGAATTAGTTTTTCAAAATAAATGTAGTATGCATTTTGTTCAATTAGTTTAATTTTTCTTTGAATTATTTCAGCGATAATTCAAAGTCATTATATACAAGTATGACATACGATTAATAAGCGCTTCCAAAAGTGTGATTGTTGGAATTAAAACGCCTTTTTAAGATATGTAAGCAATGGCTCTGTAACTTTATACCTTTATAACACTACCATCTTTTGAAATAACATCTTTCTACCATCTTTTGAAATAACATAGTTATGGCTGCATCGACCAAGGGCAGTCGTAATGGAAGTATTATACTTGAAATGAGGGGCAGGCTATTACCCAGCAGTATAGTGATAAGTATTATATGTCGTTATAAAAATATCATAAAGTTAGGAAAAGTCAGGGAATCTCAGGCTCATTTGGTTTAGTAAAACCTCATAACTTTAAAAAATAATTTTGAAATGGCTGCATCAGCCCAAGGGCAGAGTTTAAGGGTTAAGATATTTGAATAGTGTAAGGTATTTGAATATAATATTCAAATATCTTAAACTTTCTTAGCACTTAAATTACTTAAACTAAAGTTTCTTAAAGGGTTTAAAATTTCATTAAGAAATAACATTTTGTTTAAAAATTATACTTAAATAAAATTTACACCTATTATTTTGAGGGGTTGTAAACTTTATAAGGCTTATATAACTTTTGAACACCAGATAATGTTCTGTTGAAATTTTAAATATATTTTAAAATTTTAGTATGGGGTTGTTCACAAACTATGTCATGCATGACAAGACATTTAATTTTTCTGGATATCGAAATGTCTTTCTGTGCATACAAGTTTAATACAAGGAAATAAGCTTTTTAAGGGTTTTAAAAGGATGCTTGGAACCATGTTTACATTCAAGTTAAATACAAGTTAAATTACTATTTAAATTAAATTAATTAATATTGCATACAAAATATATATAAAAAGTTAAATTAATATTGCATACAAGTTAAATTCAAGTTAAATATACAAGTTAAATACACGTTTGCATACAAGTTATATACAAGGAAATAAACTTTTTAAGGGTTTTAAAAGGATGCTTGAAACCACGTTTGCAGAGTGTTGTTTGATAACCGTTGTCATCATTGAAGCCAATTTTATCAAATTTCCAGACAGTTGTTGCAGAGTATTCATTGAGGATTGCTTCAAAAAATTAAGTCTTGCATGTATTGAAATATTTATTTATATTATCTTCAGTACAAGAAGCTTCTCTGGATGTTGCAATTTTACCTGCAGTACTCTCTCTTAATCGATGTTTCCAATGTTTGATAAAACATAATACCAAGTTATGCCTGGTTTACCATTCATAAATAAGTTGTTTGCTGTGCCAGTACCAATAGAGTGTGCACGGTTCTTTATCCTAAAAGATAAAGTTGGCTTTGGATTGCCATAAATGATTCTTTACATAATGATAATTCGCCGGATTTTAATTTTGAAATTGCAACATTAAGTTGCTCGTCAATGTAACTTTTTTTTTGACATTGTGTTGCCATTGACTAAGTCAATTGTTTAATAATATAATACATATTTTGTTAAAAAACAATTTAGTATTTTTGTTTAAAAAATATATGAAAAATAACATCTAAAAAATTTTTACATTTCTACATTTTTACTTTATTATTATTTAGGTTTATTTAATATAAATTTTGTTTTTTGTGTTCACCTTATCTAACCGCTTGCCAACCTGTTTAATTGTTTAATGCCTTTGGAAGTAGCCGTCAAGGAAATAAGCAAGAATGATGCAAACCTTATTACAGCTTAAGGCGTGCATAAATTAAAGTTTGATAATTTGGAAGATATGAAATCCACTTTCAGCAAAAATTTACTTTTAGTTAAAAAAAAGACGAGAAGAAACAAGGCCTTAAAGGCATCACTTATGGATGAATGGTTTAACTATGACTTATGAAATATTGGAAAAGATCAATGGTGAAGTTGATAAATTAAACCTAGTTAAAAAGGAATTTAGACAATTGTATTTATTTAAAAAAAAACTGCTTCATTGGACATTTTTAGGCGCTTCTGACCATTAAATCATCATCAACATTCACAGAATTAAATTAATTTAATTTAGCGCTAGTTTTGAATCTTATCTCTGAAATCAATCGATTTTACTACTTCAGAACAAGTTTCTACCAAGGTTTGCTAAAATCTTTTTTAATTGATTCTAAAGATCTTGCAAAAATGCACCTGGGATATTTTAAATACCAGCTTATTTTTTTAAGTTATTGCATTTTCATATATTGTTTTATTTGTTATATTTTTATATATTATATATTTTTTTAACAGACACTTCTTTTATTTTAAATGACATCCTCCATTTAAAAATTGTTTATTCACAAAGAGTTTTTACTTATATATTCAATTTACAATGTTTTATTTAGTTTTATTTTATGATACTATAATTAAGCTTTATGCACTTTTTTTTTTTAACACTGAGTGTATCCTCTTTTAAAAAATTATTCAGTTTTATAAATGAAGTTTTGCACCATAACCTCTACCCATTTTACATAAGCTTGTTGTATAGGTTTTATTTTTATTTAAAGGTTGTAATTAAATTGTTATTTAAAGGTTTTAATTAAAGGTTGTACTAGGTTATAAAGTAATAGTTAAGGTTATAAAATAAATAAATGTTATAATAGGATATAAAAGTAAAATTTATACTTTTTTAAATTTACAAATATTATAGATATTTCCTCATGAAAAGACTAATAAAAGTTAATACTTTTTTAGATTAAAAAAGAAATAGTTATCAGTGAGAAGATTTATATGAGACTCAAAGTAATGGAAATCCTAAAATTATGTTAGTTTTTTTTTAAGTCATGTTACGTCAGTTTCGAAGAAAATGCAGTTCAAAAATCGTATTTGTGTATCGCTCTGACCACCTCCTCTTGCAAATCATATAGTCGTTATACTAATATAGAGAAAAATAAATATCTCAGCAACTTCAATAGTAAAAGTTTTTATATGACTAATTTAATTTATGACATATAGCTCCATAAAACTGGAAGAATTGATAGAAATGTTTTCTACAAAGAGAACTTGAAAATGTTTTTTTTTTAATTATTATTTGTTTTTATTTTATGAAACTGTATAAAACAGTCATTAAATAAACTTATACACGTTGTTTTTTGATTTTTAAAACATTTCTTTTTAAACCTCGAAAAGTCCTGGGAAAGCAATGCTTTATATAAAATACCATGTTTCCTCGACTACAAATCGAAATGAAGTTTAAACCTCGTGCACCCTCTTATTTCTGATCCTGGTTTTTACTTTTATGTTTATGATATTTGCCAAAATTTTATAAATTTCCGAAACGGAGCCTAAATTTCAGGGAGCATTGGCTAAAAATCATACAGAAAGAAATTTATGCTCATCTTATTGTTAAAAAAGCGGCGAACCGATAAGGAAGTAAAGGCTTCGATATAATAGGGACCAACATATTTAACAAAGTTAGCTCCTAGTATATCCATCTTGTTATGCCATTGCCATATCTAGTCAAGCAGTAGAAGAGGAACCGGTAATAAAAGAACACTGGGGGAAAAAAAAAAGATTTTATTTTATAAATTGTAAAGTGATTGTAATTATAAAGGCTAAGTTGTTCAAGAGTAATTCCACGTCAAAACAACCAATTTTTTTTTTAAATGCTACCCTATGTCCTTGGATTTTTTTTATATTTTTACCATAGTTAGTACATTATAAAATAAGATAAATCCCAAAATTTCAAGGTCTAACTCCCAACGGTTCGGGAGTAATGGTTGTTTTAATTTTGGCTACTATTATTGTTTATTTCTCCTTATAAAACCAAGTCTATAAACATTTGAGTTCTAAAAATAAGTGACTTAGTTAATTTCTAGGCGAGGAATTTGAATATATAAATAAAAAACTCATTTTATAATTAAAAAATACCTAAATATCAATTATAAATGTTAAAATAATGGACACCTGCCCCAGTAAAATTTTTAGGTGTGCAGTAAATTTTTTAAGCCTAAAATTTCAAATTAGATCATTGTATGTTTGAAGAACATTGTGCGAAAAAATCATTTCTGCCAAATATATAGTTTAAAAATTAAATGAAAAATATTACAAAAAAAGAAAATATAGCATATTTCGCTTATCGTAGTATTCAAAATAAATAAAAATGATGCATACTTGAATTGATATACAATTTTTTATAATATATCCATTAAAAATTATTGATTTACAAATATATAATTATTAATTTTGTTAAAATCTTTTTTTGAAAGTTCATATTTGTCTGATATTATTTTTGGTGCACTTATTAATGTTATTATATTATTAAGTGCACCAAAATGTTATTGGTGATTGGTATCCAACAATAATCATTCCTTTTCGGCCAGAAAAACTGTTCAGATGGACCGTGTGGATGCATAAACTTTATTTTTATATCATTATATTCTTCATCTTTTTCTTCAACTACTGCAATTCACCAAAACGAGTCATATTTACATGCGTAATATTTGTATTTATGCATTAGCTCAAAATTTATTAAACTTAAATTTTGGTAACTTGATTTTTTAGTTATATTAATAGATTTTGAATTTATATTGTTACTAGTTTTTTTAAATAACATAGATGCTTTTGAAACTGGTATGCAATGGTGAAATCCTCGACTTCCTGGTATTGTTTTTTCCTTCTCAAATCGTTTATTTTATGTAGCTCTAACATTAACCATAGTTCCTTTATCAATTTTAAAGAACTTTATTGTGAGCGTTTTTAAGTGCAAAATTCAAACATTGCATCAATTGTTAGTATTTGATTTTTCTTTAGACGTTTTCTACACTTCAAGAATTTGGACTTGATATTCAAATTTGACGCTTTGATATAATTACATAAAATATATTTGAAATCAAATATATTTTAATTCCACGTCAAAACAACCAATTAAATATAGCCAAGTATAAATTAGGAATCGTATAAATCAAGTATAAATTAGGAAATAAAAACCACAAAGTAAATATAGCCAAGTATAAATTAGGAATCGATTGTTAAATAAAAATACCCGCTGTAGGTCTATTTTTCTACTTTTTTAGAGTAGCCAAACGCATTTTGTTTGCAAACTTTTCTGGAACTTGCAAACCTAGACTGAAATTTCTTTGTTTATCTTGCTAAAGATCCCCATTATGAACTTAATGCATTATTATGATCTGTCATAACAATGTCTGTCATTTGCTCTTGAGCAAATTTCCTAACTTAGGAAACGGTTTTTAATGGCGATGGAAAAATGTTTTTAATGGCGATAGAATTATTTAACTAATAGAAAAATAGAAAAATGTCAAATTTACATTATTTTAGACAAATATTCCTTAGGCTTGTGGCTCAGAACTCTTTTAATACAATTTAGTCATGATGAATAATTTTGTGAAAATAAAATATGGAACTCCATACAGTGACCCAAAATTATGGAACACTTTTTAAAAAGAAAAAAATGTAAATACGATAAAATCGTTAAATTCCTTTAAGTTTCTAATAAAAAATCAATTTTTAAAGTAGATGAACAATTTTTTTATTTTTCTAAATAAATATCGAACTCTACTAATAAAATGTTTATAACCTTATTTCATTATTCTTAGTTTTTTTATTTTTGTTTGTTTATCTCTTTATGTTTAAAATAATTTTTTATATTTAAAAGAACTTGTCAATATACTTGAATGTCTAAAATTATATAGATACTATTTACCTTCTTAATTTAATGTAAACATTTATGAAATCGTTTATCTGTTTATTATATTGGAATTGTATATATCATTTTTTAACAATCCTATTTTATTAAGCCAACATAGAGCTCTATGAAAAGCTTCTGGTTGACTTAAGTCACCCGTATCTTATTAGATCCCCTGCCTGTTTTGTATAAATCAACTTTTTTATTATGTAAACGTTTCTTTGTAATTATATTTTCTTATCATATATGTTATATAAAAAAAAAGAGTAAAAATTGAATTACATTACATTAGTCGTGCGTTTGGTAATATAAAAATAGTTATTAGCATTTATCATTAGAGTTAAGTGTATTTTCAGACCTGTTTTGTTCAAAATTATCTTGTATTATTTTTAGGTTAAAATATGTTAGGTAAAAAATCGTTTTACGTGTAAAACTTGTTTGCATATAATAATGATTATAAAATCATAATCAACTAATAAAACTATTAAAAAAACTACAGTGGAAAAACTTCAAATTTTGCCCCCTCCCTCCTCCCGCAAAATATTATTTAAACCCCACCACAAGAAGAAATAAACAATTGTTCTTTAAATATATTTATAAAAAAAAAACTGTTCACAACTTTTTGAAAATTTTGGGCCACTACAGCCTATAGCCACTGAAAAAGTATTAAAAAAAATATATAAAAACCAAAGTTAAATAATTTAAGTTGTTAAAATGTTAATTTCTTATTGTGATCAAAATAATGATGGTTCTTGAGATTAAGTTCTGATGAGGAGTCTGATTCAATATTTTTTTTTAATAAAAGATTCACGTAAAGTATTTGGGCACTTTATGCATATAGTGAACCGTAATGTTATTGCAACATTCTTTCTTTTGAGGTCGAATTCAAAATTTTTTAAATATAACTTTCTAATATAGATTTATGTTCATGCATACAGATTTTGCTTTGCAACACAAAAAAGATCATTATAGAGATATTATGTACTTTTTAAAATCTCAGTATAAAAGTTTTTCTTAAAAAAATATTTTTCATGGACATTTTAAAAAAAGTAGTTACTGATCTGAAATTTAGAAATTTTAATTAACTTTTTATTCACGTAAAGCTGAACAATTACTGAGTAAATTGTTTAACTTTACGTGACTAAAAATCTAATTTTTTTATAGTTTTTTTAATAGTTTTTATTCACGCAAAGCTGATCAATTACTGAGTAAAAGTAATTGCTTATTTTTATTCACCCAGCCTATTAAGTTAACTATTGCTATATACGGTATCGCGCCGTAACAACAGATGAGATATATAGATTAATTGTATTATATATTTGCGGTAATACCGCACTATGCCGGCAATGAAAAATTTTAAGTTGAGAAAACTGGTGTTCGAATTTTCCGATTTATGGAAACTCTAATTGGCCCTTTCGCGCAGATATTTTTGGCGATTCATGTTTAATGAAAAAGACCAAATGATCTCCTACCTTTATTTAAAAATTAAACTTAGCGTGACGTACTTTATAATTGACCTCTAAACCAGAAGATTATAACACATTCTAATTAAAGTGATTGCCTTTGATTTAAATAAAAGAATAAACTTCAGTTTTGCATAATAATTTTGTTCTAGCAACCCGTTATACGGGTTGCTAGAACAAAATTATTATGCAAAACTGAAAGCCAGCTAAAACAAAATAATGGCAATAATAGAACTAAAAAAAAACAATCATAAATAGTATGGATCACACAAACTGAAATCATTTAAGTCTTTAAATAAAAGCTTCTCTTTTAAAAAAGCTAAAAAAGATAACATTACCAAAAAAGATATTACTTATCAGCTTGTTTAAAACGTCAAGGACCATTATGAACATTTTTCTAAAAAAAAAAAAAAAGATACTTGACCATTTTTTTAACAAAGTTACTATAACAATATCGAAAGAAGATTGCAAGAAAGCTTTAAATATTTTAGTACTTCAAAATGGAGCTTCGTTTAACATTTTTAGCGGAGATGGAATAGAAATTTTGACCCGAGATTTAGCAAAAAAATTTGGCATAAAGATCAGTCGTGAAAATATGCGTCAGGAAATTCAGACTTTAGCTGAAAAAAAGCGTTCTGATTTGACAAACGATTTGAATGGAAAACTAATTTTCCTTAAAGTCGATGGAGGATCAAGACATCGGCGAAGCTTTTTTGGAATCAATACTCAGTTTTTCTCTAGTGGCAAAATATTAATCAAAACATTAGCAGTCATTGACATACATGCCAGACAAAGCTGAAGATATTCAAAATGCGCTTAAAAACGTATTTGATAAGTTTGGCATCCGAAAAGAACAAATCCTTGGAAATAGTACTGACAATGGGTCTAACATGATTAAAATGGTGAATGATTTTGGCAAGACGATTGAGATAAACAAGATTATAGAAACACTACCTAGTGAAGATCATGATGAAGGCGAAGATTATATTACAGAAGAACAGATTATTGAAGATGCAAGTAGTGAAACTGAGGGTTCTGAATTCTGTGAACAGCAACATGATGGTTACTTTGACGAAATCTCCAAAAATATGAACACTATTTATTTTCAACGTTGTGGTGCACACACCCTTCAACTTGCTGTCACCGATGCAATGAAAGAATCGGAAATCAAAGTAATACTTGAGCGTACTCTTAAAGTTGCAAAAGCTTGTCGTGCTCCAATTGCTATGGAATTTTGCAAAAATACAAAACTTTTTAAAGTAATTTTATGTACTTTTTATACAAACTAATAAATATGTTTATTTGTTATATTTCAAGAATAAAATATCTTCTATATAACATAGGTGGCAGTTATAGGCAATGTAACTAGATGGTCGAATACATTTATAATGCTTTAGCGTCTTTTAGAATTACGTGATGTTGTTGAAGAGCTGGAAGAAAAATATCCAAAAGGGAGTTTTGCAGTGCAGCCATATCAGTGAAAACAAATAAAGGAATTACAACGTGTTCTTGAAAAACCTGCTATTGCTACTCAAATCTTTCAGTTTGAGGATCTCATGCCAGGACACTTTGTCTATGTTTGAGAACTGTAAAAAGAACAGTTAATGGAGGGTGATTTTAAGAAATCTGTTTTTGCTAAAGCCATAAATTAATCTATGGAAACTTGGGATGCAATCCTAATGAGTAATCCTTTTTTCTATGCAGCGGTATTTGCAGACTTACACTATCAATGTCTTCTAAACGAAGAACTACAGGTATTTTTTATCATCATTAATTTTGTGAGAACGTTTTATAAACTTTGATTAAAAGATTTTACTTTTGATTATTTTGATTAGAAATTGAAAATATATTTATTATTTTAGAGTTTTTTAAAGCAAATTTATTTTGTTATCTTTTTAAAAATTTTAGGTAGTTGCTCTGGTTGGTTCAAAAAAAGATTAATAAGCAAAAGTTTGGTTTTCATAGATTGGAGGAAGATTGTGAAACTTTTTCTACCGAGAGTTCGGATGAGAAAATGAAAAACTTGTCTCCAAAAAAGAAAATTTTTAAGAGAATGGAGCAGGCAAGAAAAAAAAAGAGTCAGCAATCTGATCAAGGATCTATTCAGAACATTGGGATTAAGGAGCGAGAATTTAAAGGCGCACTTTGAAGTCTACCTAAACTAGCGCACGACCTTTTGAAACAAAAAGAAACCTTGACGTGCAAAAAACCTCTGGAAGGAATAGAGTTTTTCCCTTCGATTATAAAATCATCGTGCAAAATTGTCACAACGCTTCCAATGACGCAAGTTAGTGTTGAGCGGGTGTTTTCAGCACTCAAATTTCTGACACCAGACCAAAGAAGCCATATGACATCGGATCTTATTGATGATTTGGTATTTCTTAGGACAAATAACGAATACATTTGACTCGTTTGAAATTTAATTTTGGGTTTGAATTACAATGATAATAAAGCAAAAAATTAATATTGATAGAATATTTTATTTTATTTTTTGCCCCCAAATCATTTTTTACAATATAAATATGTGGTAGTAATGGATTCACATTTGAAAAATGAGGGTTGGATAAAAACTAATAGGTGTAGTTTTTATCCAACTTGGGAAACAAGCCTATTATTTTTAATATTCATTCAAATTTTAAATTTAACTTGTTATTTCCGGTAGCCGGAGCCGAGCCGGACATTTCTTTGAAGCCGGAGCCGAGCCGTGAAAAAAACTTGCGGCTCCACAAGCTTGGTTTAAAATCTTCAACATTTTTGTTTAGGCTTCGAATGTTTAAGATTAAAAATGTGTTTTTTATTTTGTTGAAAATAGAAATTAGATTCAGAAATTGAATAGTATTTGCTTTCCAACGATTTTAGGTTAAAATAATTAGTGACATCATAATCATTATCACAGGGTTAATGCATGGCCTACTATATAACACGGCCGGATTTGTTGCCTTGAACGCAAAAAATTAGTGGGCCGAAAAAACACGAGTTTGAAGTTTACAATGAACCGATTTAACAATCTTAAATTAAACTTTTTTTAATTCAAGTAATACTTTATTTTGCAATGCCAAAAAAGTGTTGTGTTGTTGGTTGTAGAAGTAATTATAAGCGAAAGATTGAAGAGTGTTCCAGTAACAGCAACCACGTAACATACAAAACTGTGTTTAGTTTTCCTGATAGCAGTCAGTTAGATCTTCGAAATTGTTGGATTAAGTTTGTCAACCGAGCTGATTGGAGCCCCACAGAAAACTCAGTTATATGTATCGATCATTTTGAAGATAAATATTTGAAAAGAGGTAAACGTATAACATTGAATTATTGCGAAAATCCTATACCAACAATTATTACCAACCAAAACATCCTATCAAAGCCATCTTTAATTCAATCAACCTCAGCTTTACGTAAGCCCCCTGCAGTTCGTATATATTCTCATCCTTTTCTCGATGAAACATACGATTTTAGAAAACATGATACAATTAAAAGCATTATAGATCTTAATGAAAGTTTTTGTCCAGCAGGATTTTCATTTAAACTAGTTGATAACCGTGTGTTATTTCTTCGAATTTATTTCGACGACGGGGATGTTACTCCTAACATTGAGAGTATTACTATTGATAAAGACTTACATGTAAAGCTATATATGAAAGGTATCCCAGTTCCATTGCCTAAATGGTTTAGAGAAGGCAGTGTTTGTAAATTGACCAGTGCCAGTATGCTTGTTAATTTTGTTTCTTATATGCATGAAGTTGCAAAGAACGTATCAAAAAGTGTATTATCAGATTTATATAAATTATCTCTTTATAAACCACAAGGACGTCCAATCTACACAAATGAAATCATTAGATTTTCTCTAATGCACAGATATACATCAAAACAGGCTTATACTTTGCTATTAGAAGAGTTTCCACTTCCTTCGTTGTCTTATTTAAAATCACTTTCAAAGGGGGCATTGATCCATTATCAGGATTATTATTACTTTTGGAAAATGGTAGTATTAGTGCTGACTGTGTTGTTTTAATTGATGAGATGTATTTACAAAAAGGTGTCCAATATCATGGAGGAAGTTTAATTGGTGCTGCTGATGATGATAATTTCTATTCTGGTATAGTTGTGTTCATGGTGGTTAGCTTGAAAGAATCTATCCCCTTTGTAATTAAGGCCTGTCCAGAATTTCAAATTTCTGGTTCTATGATTAGTTCACATATAGAAGAAACGTTAGATACTTTATATAAAGCATCTTTTAATGTACGAGCTATAATAACTGACAATCATGCAACAAATGTTTCAGCATTTAAAATTCTACGTTTAAAGTTTGGTGAACAAGATAATGAAATATATTTTACTTTTATGGGACACCGGGTTTACAATTTATATGACAGTGTTCATTTACTGAAAAACATTAGAAATAATTTATTAAATTCAAAACGGTTTGTATTTCCACCTTTTGATTTTATTGAGTTTGATGATATTATTCATGTTGAAGCTGGAGAAATTTCTTGGAGTTTTTTGCATAATGTTTATGAGAAAGATGAATTGTTACCTGCTAACTTAAAAAAAGCTTTCAAATTGTCTGCCCAAACTTTACATCCAGGAAACAACAAACAAAGTGTTCCTTTAGCTTTAAATATTTTTGATGAAACCACCTCTGCTGCAATCATCAGCTATTTTCCAAACGAAACTGCAGCTGCTGGATTTCTAAGGCTTATTAATATTTGGTGGACTATTTCTAATTCAAACGTAATGTTTAATACAAACAATAGGATTGGTAATGCAGCTATTCCAGGTGACAAAAAGTCGCAATTTTTTCGAGTTTTTGCAACATGGATTAATGAATGGAAAAACTTGCAGTTTCAAAGATGTAATAAGTATACTTTATCTGCTCAAACAACTAATGCATTAATTACAACACTGAAGGATACTGCAAGTCTGATTGAAGATTTATTTTCAGAAGGATATAAATATGTTTTAACTAGAAGGTTTCAAACTGATCCATTAGAAAGACATTTCAGTAAATATCGACAAATGAGCGGTGGAAGATTTTTAGTCAGTTTACGTGAAGTTCAAAGCTCTGAAAAGATATTATGCATGAAATCCTTAATTAAAGCCAATATCAATTGTTGGACGAGCAATCTTAAACTTGATACAAAAATTGACAAAAATGAACTTTTAATAAAATTGGAAAAATATAGCAATGAAATTCAAGAGAATGAGCTTTGTCATGACTCTTACGAAGTTGCAATCAATATATCTGGTTACATCACGAAAAAGATTGGGGATAAATATAACTGTTCTAACTGTCTGAAATCATTAAGTTTCAATAAAGTCTCAACAGAATATCTGGAAATTCTTTCACGTGGTGGTTTAACAAAACTTTCCAAAGAATTAGCTAACTATGTTTGTAATGGGTTTATAATTCTGGACACTGTAAAGAAAATGTTATTAAAGTATTCCCATGATATAAAAAATGCATCCTTGCTTGCGCTAGAAAAATATCAACCAAGTGATAGTGATTTTATGTGTTTAGAACATGAGGAATGGGGAAGGCATTTGGTAAACACAATTATTACCAACATATATTTTAACAATGAGCAACAAATTAAAAATGGAAACATTAGAAAAAATGAAGTTGCTGCCTTTAAAGTTCGACAAACCAAAAAAGACAAATGAATAAACCCATAACAACATAGTATATGTATATTGTTTTTTTGAGAAACAAAAGAAACTTGACTTGATTAATCTTTTTGTAATATATGTAAATGCTTTCAGTAAATGTGTACATTTAAAAATTATGCTAGTTTTACTAACATTTTTGTTAATTTTAGTTGTTTGAACCAATAATTTTAAGACTAAGATTTTGCAGATTAAAATTGATGGCTAAAATAGATAGTTCATTCGGCTTAATGCAATCATGATTTATTATTAGCTAACTGTTTTAGTGTTTGAAGGTTAAGAATTTTGGTAATTGTAAAAATTATAGCTAAGAGCAAATTATTTAAATATTATTAATGTCTTTATAGAATTACCTTCAGGTTTTGATTCAAAAGCTAATAACCTAAAATCGGCCCACTAATTTTTTGCGTTCAAGGCAACAAATCCGGCCGTGTTATATAGTAGGCCATGGTTAATGACATCACTATTATTATCATTATTATTATTAGTGACATCATTATCACAACCCTAACCTTGACGAATGAGTTATTGAGAACTCTTTTAGGTTATTCGTTAATTTTGAATATTAGAAGACCATTTGTATTGAAAGTTAAAAATGTGAAACTAAGTGTAAAGCAGTAATTGAGAACTCTTTTAGGTTATTCGTTAATTGTGAAACTTAAAAGACCAATCCACTATGTCGTAATTTTATATAAATGTGTGGCCAAAAATAGTTTTGAAGAAAGTAATAACTTTTATTTAATTTTTTTTATCTTTATGTCATTTAAACTAATTTCTTAACTTATTCAGTTCAAACACCTGGACGGTGGTGCGTTTTGACCCAATTTTAAGAGTTTTATTATAAAGGTACAAATTTCAAATTTTTTTTTTTAGGTAAATTTAATAAAGGAAAAATTTTTAAGATTTGTTGGGCCCTAATGACTGTTTTTTAGGGACAACTCCGAAAAACTAGCCGCACCACTGATTATAATATTACATTGTTTACTGTTTATTTATTATATTGTTTTTTTATTTATTTGTTTATTTATTATATTGTTTATTTATTAAATTATTTATTTATTATATTTTTATATTTATTATATTGTTTATTTATTATATTTATTATACTGTTTATTTAATATATTGTTTACCACTGATTATAATATTTATTATATTGTTATACTGATTATAATATAAATTATATTGTTTCGTTGGAGCAGGTAACTTGTAAACATTACACTCACAGACCTAATTAGTAAACTGTGTAGGCCATAAATACCTAAGAGGACACTAGTACTTCTACAAAACTTCTTTTAATTTTTAAAAAGAGAATATATAAAATATTCTCAAAGTGATAATTTTTCATAATTTTTTCACACGTCAATGTTTTCATCTTCCAAATAATCTTCATTAGTAGCTTCTAAATCGTTCATTATTTCATCTTCTAAGTTAATAATTTCTGTTGGTTCCGATAATTCTAAGTCTGAGGATTCTAGTTATGTCAGTTTTATTGATTCCTTATTGTCCACTTCTAAAGTTAAAAAACTCTTTACTTTTTTTGGAAGCTTGAGCGCAACTTTCTTCGTCCGTCAAGATTCCAAGGAGATAGAACTAATTAAAGGATCGGATGATCTTATTGAACGGTTAAAGATATCTTTAAAATTTGCTTCTCTTGAACATTTACAAGCATGTTGTTCACGATGTCGTCTGAAATATTTGTTTTGGCATTCAGATGCTTCCTCGGCCAAAACTCCCAAGGGAACTGGCGAGATTATCATTATTTCTGCTCCATGTGCAAGAACTTTGTGAACTGTTGACGGCATTTTATACCAATCATACAGATCTAAATATCGACGGTATACTGTTTTACAGTATAGCTCAAATAACTCTGGATTCAATGTTTGCTGACAACTTATTGCAATTAAGATATTTTTGAACATTTTAATATTTGTTTTATTAATCCCTAATATTTCGCTTAGTTCTTTTGGGTAAGATGCTTTTCTACAAACATTTCCGGTGGTAGATGTTCCTGCTCCACTAACTGCGGGGAAATCAACTCGGAGATGCTTCCTTTTGAACATTAATAGCTGGATAAATTTCTTTTTATTATCGCATAATGTCTTAAATTCTTTATTTACTCTCCATTTTTTGAATTCGAGTTGGTATGAAATATGTAAAAGACACTTTAGAAATCTTATCCAACCATGTAACAGAGATATCCCATAGATAAGCTTACCTTTTTTTTGCTGTAAACCCACTTAGAAAGTTCTTCAAACAAGTCATTGCATTTGGTGTAGCTCCGCAAATACAACAGCACTGCGTTGACGATGTGTTTGTTATAATTGCTAAAACCTTTCCATTAATCCTACACAAAATAAAATTGAAATCAATAATAACAAACTTTCCATTAACCAATTCAATATTCACTGAATGCAAATCCAAAATATCATTTTCTATTTGACATTTTTTTCCTAAAACGACTACGACAGTTTCTTTGATGAAATGAAGTTCAATTGGCCTACAAAATCTTACACTATGAGGCATCCCAGCCGGCAAATAACGTTGAAATAACGTTGAACTTCCCAGCCAGCATCTCCACGTTGTTTCAACGTTGAAATTTGGTTGAAGCGTTGTTTCAACGTTGTTCAACTATGTCTCAACGCTAAAAAAACGTTACGATTTAAACGTTGTTTACTTAACGTTGTTTCAACGATAAATCAACGTTGACAAAAAACTTAAAATAAAATCTGTCAGTTAAATTGGCGCCTAAAGTAAAAAGAGTTAAAGCAAAAAAGAAATAAAGCAATATTTTAGTATAATGTATATATAATTTAGCATAGTAATATAATTTAGTATAGTGCAAAACAGAGGGTGTTTATGTTTGAAATTTTGAATTTTCAAAAACGTTTTATTTAGTATTCAAATTTCTACTTGTTCTTACGACAAAATAAATTAATGGCTTATTTAAGAAATTGGCGAAAATGCCACTCTAATGTTCTAGCTCTGGCAGAATCATCTTCTAGTAGTGAAGAAAAGAAAGTCGAAAAAAGTAATGACAATTCAAAATTTACACAAAATATCAGTTAAGTAGAAGAAGACAAAAATTCGGAAAGCGATTATAAAAGTGAAGAATTTCTTTATGAGAAAAAATGTTCAACAAAACTTGTTTGGTGAAACTATTTTAAATTATAGAGTTTCAAAAGAGAGTGTTATATTTTCTTACAGATATAAGAAATCCCAAAACACAGTGACAAAGCCTGGTTATAATAGTGAATTTATAAGCCAAATAAGTTTTATTTTGTCGGTAGCTAAATTTGTTGAAGTGGACAAGATATTAGATGACGAAAAAAACACAATCACCAGGAGTGAGATTTAATAAGTATTTTATTAAATAGTTATATTATTTAGTTTCAAAACTTTTATTAACTTTATGTCTACAACTTTATGTCAAAACTTATAAAAACTTATAACTGTATATATTAGAACAATGGCTTCTTATTTGGTAGTATAATTTCAATGGTTCAAGGGCAATTAATGTTAAATGTCTACAGTTTCATTTTCATTAATATGATTATAATACATTATGAGTGAGGTTAGGCAATTCTTACAACTAGATGCTATTCCTGGTGTTAACTTGTTATTCAGATCAGGACTGATTATTTTTTTCTTGTTATACTAACAGAAGTTTACCAGACTATATGGTGCTATGAAAGGTATACCTTTGTAAGATATATAAAACATTTTTATTTTTATTTACAGCTTCTATTGAATACGATGAAGCAACTAAACCTTTAATTGATGGCATTTTGTCTGACTTCTTAAAATACGCTCCATTTCGAAAAGGTGGCGGAAAAGAAACGATATTAGATTGATTGTTATAAATATTTACATATATTTCAATAAAGAAATATTTTCTTGTTGTCTACTAATATTATGTTTTCAGTGTTAATTCAACATTACCAAAAAAAAAATTTCAGTGAAAAAACGTAGAATTGAGTTGATGTTTCAAGTAAAATAAGAAAAGCTTAACTTATAATATTTTTATTTTCAATAAAAACAAAAATAATAATGATGTGGTATTAAAAATCGGTATTAGTATTAATGCTTATTAGATGAAGATGTGTAAAAAATAAGTTACAAGTTATTATTTGGTCTTTAAAATTGTTTGAATGATAATTTATTATTTATTGAGATGTTTTCTTTTTTAGTTTTTGTTGCTTTTATATTATCAATCAAACTAAGTTATTGTTGTGTTATTTTTTATAATAAACTTTATATTATATTTTATATTAATAATGAATATTACCTATTTTTGTTCAATATTCTGTATTACTCTTATGTAGTTAATTATGTTTTAGCAACCTGGGATTCTTTCATTATTTTCCTTTGATGCCTTGAGTTATTTAAACATAATATATTCAGAACTATGCAGATTAATAGAATAATAAATATATTCATAAAAATGAATTTAAAATATAATAAATTTATAAAATAAAGAAAAACTTATCTTTGCTAATAATGTCTACTAATATTATTGTTTAGCAAGTATCATGGTTTTAAAATGTCAAGATTTAGCTAGTTTAACTAGTCCTGTTAGTACATTTATATTATGGTTTCTTCGTTTTTGTATTAGTTCATATAATATTTTCAAAATCAAATATGTGGAAAGGAGCTGTTTGGAATGAATATTTACAAGGAGAAGAAGGTGTAATTCCATCTAATGGGATTTATAATAAAACTGTTTATTGGTCTCCAGGTACCAAAGCATTGACTACACTAAAATGCTGAGAAGAATTGGCTTAAGTTTCCTCAAATTAAAACTAAATTCTCTTCAGGTATTACATCTATATATTACAATTATTATTTTTTAAATAATTTTGTTAGGAAGAGTTATTTTGTTGATACAAAGTATATAAATATTCATCAGAATATGTAAATTCAAAATTTTCACAATCCTGTTTGCTTTCTGAGGCATTGTAATAGTTATATGAATAGTTATATGAATATTTATATACTTTGTATCAACAAAATAACTCTTCCTAACAAAATTATTTAAAAAATAATAATTGTAATATATAGATGTAATACCTGAAGAGAATTTAGTTTTAATTTGAGGAAACTTAAGCCAATTCTTCTCAGCATTTTAGTGTAGTCAATGCTTTGGTACCTGGAGACCAATAAACAGTTTTATTATAAATCCCATTAGATGGAATTACACCTTCTTCTCCTTGTAAATATTCATTCCAAACAGCTCCTTTCCACATATTTGATTTTGAAAATATTATATGAACTAATACAAAAACGAAGAAACCATAATATAAATGTACTAACAGGACTAGTTAAACTAGCTAAATCTTGACATTTTAAAACCATGATACTTGCTAAACAATAATATTAGTAGACATTATTAGCAAAGATAAGTTTTTCTTTATTTTATAAATTTATTATATTTTAAATTCATTTTTATGAATATATTTATTATTCTATTAATCTGCATAGTTCTGAATATATTATGTTTAAATAACTCAAGGCATCAAAGGAAAATAATGAAAGAATCCCAGGTTGCTAAAACATAATTAACTACATAAGAGTAATACAGAATATTGAACAAAAATAGGTAATATTCATTATTAATATAAAATATAATATATAGTTTATTATAAAAAATAACACAACAATAACTTAGTTTGATTGATAATATAAAAGCAACAAAAACTAAAAAAAGAAAACATCTCAATAAATAATAAATTATCATTCAAACAATTTTAAAGACCAAATAATAACTTGTAACTTATTTTTTACACATCTTCATCTAATAAACATTAATATCAATACAAATTTTTAATACCACATCATTAGTATTTTTGTTTTTATTAAAAATAAAAATATTATATCAGTTAAGCTTTTCTTATTTTTCTTAAAACATCAACTCAATTCTACGTTTCCATAACTGAAATTTTCTTTGGTAATGTTGAATTAACACTGAAAACAAAATATTAGTAAACAACAAGAAAACATTTCTTTATTGAAATATATGTAAATATTTATAACAATCAATCTAACTTCCTTTCTTTTCTGCCACCTTTTTGAAATGGAGCTTATTTTAAGAAGTCAGACAAAATGCCATTAATTAAAGTTTCAGTCGCTTCATCGTATTCAATAGAAGAAGCTGTAAATAAAAATAAAAAAGTTTTATTCATCTTATAAAGGTATACCTTTCATAACACCATATAGTCTGGTAAACTTCTGTTAGTATAACAAGAAAAAAATAATCAGTCCTGATCTGAATAACAAGTTAACACCAGGAATAGCATCTGGTTGTAAAAATTGCCTATCCTCGCCACTGTGGCTGAGAAGGCATATTAGGTTTGATGGAGTGTCACCTGGGATTTTTTTACTGATTAAGTATTGATTTCATTATATTAACATGATTTAATCATATTTAAAATTAGTCTCACTTGCTAAGAGTGAAAAAATCACAAAACTATGAACCCCCTCCCCCAACAACAAAAATGAGGGGGTTGTTAATTTTACATGGCTACAACTCTTGAATGCCAAAGTATTTGTTGATGAAATTTGAAATCTATTGATTAATTTTGATTTAGTTTATGTCAGTAAAAAAGTTTTTATTGAAAACCTATTTAACACAGGTGGGCATCGGATATCTAAAATTGTGGGTTATATTTGTCCCTTTGCTCCAATCCCACAACATTTTCTAAGGCAGCTTTATTTTTGCAATATAATAAAATTGAAAAATTTTACAAAGCATAATTTCTATAACTCCAAAATATTATCATCTTTTAATTCCAAAATCAACAACAGCAGTTTTTAATCTATCTCCATAATCTTTATGATCTATATTACGTTTATATCTTTGCCACGTATGCTTAAACTTTGCATGAATCGCCTCACCACACTGTTCTGCATACTTTGACAAGCCGCATCCTGCGTGCTTTACAAAAGGAAAAACATGGCAGCATATAATATGGATTTTCCATGACACTGATAGTGTCTTTCCGAGTGAAGAAGCTGTCTCTTGTAGGCATAAAAAAGCATCTTTAAACAACGCTATTTTGTGTTCTGAGTCAGGATCGAGATTTCTTCCAAAACAAGCTTCTTTTACAGATTTAAAAGCTCTTAAGCTTTGGATTACAGGAAGTAGATAAGGTACTTTAAGTTGCACTTCATGTTGAAGTTCATCAATCAATTTTAAAATTTTATTTCCATTATTACCATCCCAACCAACTCCATGATATCCTCTTTCAATTATATAGTGTTTTTTCAACCACAACTCAAAACCATCCCACTCAGTTAAAAGAAACCCAGTTATTTTATCTACTGCTCCAATGAGAAGATGCAGCTCAGGTGGAGGAACTAAATTTTCTAGAAAAGTATTTTTATCAGTGTTAAGATATATTAGGCGTTTGTTCACAATGTTATAAAATTCCTTCATGGACGATCTGATAGATCCATTTTTAATATATGCTTCATAACAGGAATCAAGATTGTCAATAGTTTTAAGAGTTCCTATATCAAGCGTACATTTGCCACTACACCATAAACAAGCTTTTTTACCTGCGTGCGATGAAAGACCAAATAATACATTGGCACATTTAAGATCAAAAGCAATATAATAGTTTGCATCCTCAAGATTAAGTTTCTCAAGCACTAATCTAAGGTTTTCATATTTTTAGGAATATCTTCAACAATCGCTATAATAAGAACTTTTTGAACGCCACTATTCATAAATTTATTTTCAGATTCTTGTTCTTCAAAAACATTCACAACAACTTTAAGGAAGCCTCCTCCACCATCTAAAGAGACTCGTACAAAACCTACACATGGATCTAAACCTCTTTCTTTGATAATATGCAGGATTAAATCAGAGGTTTTTTTAAGATATACTAAATCTATTATGATAGCTTCATTCTGGTTAGAAACAAATTCAATTTGTTCTACGCTATAAAATTCATCTAGTTGTTCCTTAAGATTATCTAGTTTTTGAACTATATTTCCTTCCACAGAGTCTCTTCTATTTAACCCAGGTCTAATTGTAGAACAAAGTTTTTTAGTTGCATTATCAGAAAGTTCAAGAGAGACTTGCAGTTCCATGACTGTTTGAAGAGAAAGTTGTTTACTGCTTCTGTTACTCTTTAAATTGGGAGCTCCAACTCTAATAGAGATAGGTGTTCCTCGTGTTTTTAGTTTAAAAAATGTCCTATTTTCTATACCTTTTCTCTCCATCTTTTTTTTAATTAAAGCACTGGCTATTTGTTCTGCATATTCTCCTAATTGTAAACAGTGACCAATTAAGTTGTCTACAGCAGTAGCTTGGGTACACTGATGAGAAATGCCTCGTCCAGTAACAAGAAAACAAATAATGCATACGTTTTCAGCTACTTTTGGTTCACTAAATGTTGGAATAGTGACACCCAAACATGGATCAGAAGATCGCCTTTTGTTGGCCCAATCAATCTAAAGCATTTCAGACTATAAATTAACAAAATTCTACTACAACTTAACAATAAATATACAAAGAGATTTGTTTGTAATAATTTGCTTTAGTTATCTTATATATTAAAATATATGTCTAAATATATATTATAAATAATGGATTGTTGAAATTTATTGCTAACAATTGCATAAACAGGAATAAATGAACACCAATATAGTACATCCACACACACAAATATAACTTTTTTACATAAAATTGAAATAGTATACATATAAATTATATGTATTATAATTTATTATATGTATTATAATATAATAATTATATGTATTATAATATATAATTAGTATTAGTATAAAAAAATACCTTAGCAACTTGAAGTCCCCATGATCCCCAAGAAGTATGGCCGCTCTTAAGAAGGTATAAATTTCGTTTACAACTACCACATATGACATTAGGAAAACTCATAATATTTTTATCATAACCATCATATATGTAGAGTTTGATAATATCTTGTATTCGATTGGTGACTTCAGATAGCGACATCTTAGATACATCTTTTTTCAACCCAACACACTGCACAAACCAAATTACGTAAGAAACTGTTTCCAGACATAATATATTTGATACTTTTATTTAATAAGTATTATTACTTATTGCTAAGAGTAACATCCAGACAATTTTCATTAACGGAGAAGCGCTCTTTGATTTTTTAGCTTATTGAAAAAGTCAAATTTGTAGTCTAGTATACTATGCTAGTATAATACGCAACAGTAACATTTAAAGCAAGTTTAAATTTTAGTTTAAATGATTATACGGCAAATTAAAGAGGTCTTCTACGTAAAACTCGGTAATCAGTATAACTTTACTTACTCATTTGCACATTTTATTTGAAAATCGATTTGACAATTTTATTGTCTTAGCAAGTAAAACTAATTTTAACTATGATTAAATCTTTTTACTATAATGATAACAATAACTTATCAGTGAAAAAATCCCAGGCCACACTCCATCAAACCTAAACTCATCTCTGGTCCACAGTGTCCTTCATAATGTATTATAATCATTTTAATGAAAATGAAACTGTAGACATTTAACATTAATTGCCCTTAAACTATACTTCCAAACAAGAAGCCATTGTTCTAATATATGCAGTTATAAGTTTTTATATGTTTTGACATAAAGCTGTAGACATAAAATTAAAAAAAGTTCTGAAACTAAATGATATAACTATTTAATAAAATACTTATTAAAACTCACTCTTGATGATTTTCTTTTTTTGTCATCTAATATCTTGTCCACTTCAACAAATTTAGCTACCGACAAAATAAAACTTATTTGGCTTATAAATTCACTATTATAATCAGGCTTTGTCACTGTGTTTTGGGATTTCTTATATCAGTAAGAAAATATAACACTCTCTTTTGAAACTCTATAATTTAAAATAGTTTCACAAAACAACTTTTGTTGAACATTTTTACAAACCTAATAAGATTAAACAAAAATTCACTCAAAAATAATTAATAACATACAAGCGGTTTCTTGATGACAAGACCATCTGGTCTTCTGCAAGTTTCCCGCGTTCTTTTAATAATAATGATACCCTGCAGTTATATTCTTTGTATTCTATAAAGTTGTGAGATTTTATTTTTTCTCCTACCATCATATATTTTATAAAAATTGTAAATTTGTATCAGTTATATAGATAGAATCACAATATTGTAAAGATAAAAGAACAAAAAAAAAAAAAAAAAAAAAAAAGTAATTAATAACAATGACCTTCAACCATCAAGAACTTATCAACTTTATCTAATTTTGGTACTTTGTTTCCTTTTTTCTTATCCTCACTGAAAGGTAAAATAACTTTGCTTCAGGCTCCATAATAGTTACTGTCGAAAGCAAGTGTGGTGGTCAATACTGTTATTTTGGTCTTGAGACTGGTATACAAAAAACTGTTTCTGCAGATAGCATAAGGCTTCTGCTATCAGTATAGCTAACAGCTCGTTTACTTATTCACGTGAACAGCAGTGCTCTACTACCATTTCGCAAGTTTATGATTAAAAGAAACATCGTTTTTTTCAATTTCTTCTGAAAAAAACACAGTATCATTATCACTTTGAGACAAATAACCATAAAGAAATTCGTCACTTTCATAATCGCTTTCCGAATTTTTGTCTTCTTCTACTTAACTGATATTTTGTGTAAATTTTGAATTGTAATTATTTTTTTCGACTTTCTCTTTTTCACTACTAGAAGATGGTTCTGCTAGAGCTAGAGCATTAGAGTGGCATTTTCGCCAGCTTCTTAAATAAGACATTAATTTCTTTTGTCGTAAGAACAAGTAGAAATTTGAATACTAAATAAAACGTTTTTGAAAATTTAAAATTCAAAATTTCACACATAAACACCTCTGTTTTGCACATTATACTAAAATATTGCTTTATTACTTTTTCGCTTTAACTATTTTTACTTTACGGACCAATTCAACGGACGGCTTTTTTATAAATAAGTTTTTTTGTCAACGTTGATTTATCGTTGAAACAACGTTAAATAAACAACGTTTAAATTGTAAGGTTGTTTTAACGTTAATACATAGTTAAACAACGTTTAGACAACGCTTCAACCAATTTTCAACGTTGAAACAACGTAGAGATGCCGGCTGGGATAAAGTTGGTCCATAAAAAGTCATTTTTTGAATTTGACACACTAAGCCTTAAAGGTGTTGTTACAACTGCAAATATGCTTGAATCTTGACTGTCAACAGACTCGGAAAACGCTTGGTTATACAATACCTGCCCAGTAGATCCATCCATACCCCGACTGTTTAAAAGCAACATATTTTCACTTAGTTTGTTACTGATATCCAAATAATCCATTATTTCTTTTTGCCTCATTTTTACATCTCTTTCAGCGGTATGATTCATAAGTGATTGTAAATCTACTTTGACTTTTAAACCACTGACTTCCAAGTGATTATCCTGTGGACCACACAACTTAAGTGCTTTTTCAACTGTTGAATGAGATAGATATCTTATTTTAGATGCGTGTTGGATTCGTTTATAGCCAGATACGCTAAGATCTACGTCAATTATTATTGCAGCCGCTTTTTCAGCTGTCATTTTATCGTTGTCATTTGTCAACTAAACAAACATATGATGTGAATCTTTAAGATTTTTATGACATGTGTTAACACATTGAATAAAGAAAAATCTTTTTGGTTATATACTTTTCTACGGGCTATAAGCAATGATTTTTCAATTGAATCAAAATTTGAATTTGAAAGCTCTCCTGCAATTATCCGACGTTTACTTCTCTTACTCATATCATCAAAATCTTTTTTTGGTCGGTCTTTTATATTTTGTGCCAACTCCAATGACGAAAAATCTATTTCAAACTTTTGATTTAACAATTTTTTGTGTTTCTTTTCAAAAAAAAATTGTGTTTCTTGATGAATCTCTCCAAAATCTTTAGTAATTTGATTCAATTCCATTTAACTTTTGTACCAAGTTTTCTTAAGACGAGCATCTTAAGACGTATATAATTTGATACTCTTTAATATATAAACAAATGAGCGGGAAAAAAATTATTCACGAAACACTGCAAGAAAAACAAAAACATAATTTTTTATGAAAACTTAAATTTGGCAACCATTTTTGACTTTTATGGTCACTATCTCTGGGATTACTACCACCAGAGTAAAAATATTTTGTATTTTCCTTAATCTGAGTATTTTAAAGCAGTAGGAATTTAGTTTTCAAAAATCTGAGACAAATTTTTTTTGTATTTTGGCCACCCCAAAACACATAGTGCAATCAAAAGTTGAAAACATGAAACTAATGATAAAAGTTAATGATACTTTAAAGCAGTGATATTTTCGTTCGGAAAATAATTCTAGTTTTAGTTTATATTCAGTTTAGTCTTTAGTACTATTTTTTATTCAGTTCATGTTAAAATAATTTTATTTCTAATTTTTATTTGGTTCAATTTTCGTTTGTCGTATAAATTTTTTATTTCATCTAAATTAAAGTAATATAATTCATAAATAATATAAGCATCTACAATTAAAAGAAGTAGGACTGCTTCGAGTTAATTAAATGTATCACTATACACCCAGTGCCGTGGCTAGGGGCTCAGAGCTCACTCTCCCCCGCTCTCCATCCAACATAAAAAAGAAATAAAAAATAAAAGACACAACAACAACCTGCCTTAGGGCTCTATTTTGACATTCAAAACGTTCAAAAGACGTCTTTTTAGAATCAAATGCCGACTGGGTAATAGGTATAATTAAAAAAAAAAAAAGCTCATCAAATCTGGTAACAATAAAAAGTAATAACTTTAATAATTATTCATATATTTTTTCAAATAAATGACGTAGTGATTATATGATTATCATCTAGACTAGATGAGAATTTAGTTTTAAGAAGACTCGCATTTCCAATGACGCTAACATCCGATTTCTCCGTCCATTTTTGAGCACGCCAAAGATTGACGATGAAGCCAATGTCTTTCAATATATGCTTGAGCTGAAGAAGGTGCAATGAGGTTTTCGGCTAATGGTGCAATATGTGGGTAAACGACACGCCTCATCTTTCACAAATTTAAAGCATTTTGGCACATAGAGCTGTTGCTTATTTCAATAAAATATTTGTTGAGTTCATTCCGTGCTTCCTTATCTTCTAGCTTTATTTTATCTACTTGTTGTTTTGCCGCTAAAAACTTCCATTTTGTTAATGCATGAATTATTAGTTTTGTTGGCAAAAAGTTCTAAAAGATTGACAAAATCCTGAAGCATAATCCATTCACTATTTGCAAGTGAATCAATGTTAAAGTCACCAAGCACTTCGTTAATAGATGTCTTTATTTCCAGAAATCTCCAAACTAATATAATGTAAGTGCTGTTCCATCTTGTAGAACAGTCGCTGATCATAGTCATACTACATTGTTTGTTAATAATTTTTTCAAATGTCACAGAAGATTTGCGATTTTTCCCCACTAATCCACGTACCTTCAAAAGTAAGCCATGATATTTACCATCATATGCACGTTTTAAAACAAGCTGTATAACATGTGCAAGCCATCCCAATCTTCTAAATGCTACGTTTTCAACTATCAAGTCTTCACTACTTGTCATGTTCTCATGATCTTCCGGATCTGTTATCTGCTCTTCATTAGCTTCATTTTCTAATTAAATAAGTATATAACGTTCAGCTTGAGCTTTCATTCTCGACAACACTATGCCTTTGAATATATTTACTCTATTGTCCAAAATAAAAAGCAATATTTTTTTTTCGGGAAATACTCCAATACTTTAGGCATTTTTCAGAAGAATCAGCTACTTGGTTAACCTATATGTGGATGTTTCGCAAGATACAAATTAGGCAGAGTATGTATTGGTCTTTCGGATTTGCAATGAAAAAAAGAAACCGAAATTCCTAAAAAGGACGCAGTGAGAAATTTTTAAGTCCAGCCATCAAGGTATATTGTGAAGCGCCTGCCTTCAGATATGAGGTCACGAAATTTTCTCGTTAAAACAGCAAGTTTTTTATCATGTGGGCTAGTAATTTTGGCAGAAGTAGGCATTGAAAATTTAGAATTTAAGGTATTAACAAATTTTCTAAAACTTGCATTACCCAACAATGTTACCAGATTACATGTTGTGATTATCATTTGAATAAGGGAGTTTAGTTGAACTTTATGATCATGTGAATTAGTAGGCCATAGGGTATTCCTACGATTAATGCATTAAAATAACGTCAGGTTCTGATTTGAGGACGATTCTATTAGAGTGGGACCACCTTCATCCACTGCTTTTCTCTTATCACCGTTTTTCCATTTATTTAAATCCATCTCTTTCAGCTCAACGTCTAAAGACTTATTTTTCTCGCTAAATGAAGCAAGGAAAAGGTAAACAAGTTTGTATAATTTTTTATTTGTATATGTATATTTTATTTATCTATCTTTTTATCAACTTATCTATAAATAAGCTATATTTATAGGTAGGTTAATAACATATACAATATTTGTTATTGAATATTTACTCTAAAATGATAAAATGAGTCGTTTGTTTCAAAATAAAAACAATTCCTTAAACAGATAAACAAACTTTACGATTTGTTGGGTTCCAAACAACAAATCGTAAAGTTGTATTGCATACTTTTTCATCATCTAGTAAGACTAAACATACTGATTTGTCGGATGACGCATTGTAATTAAACCATTTCCATACTGAACTATTCCTTTCTATCAGCTCAAAGTTTACTCAAACTCATCGTGTAGTTGTGTTTGTCTTTCAATTTTTTCGGTTCGAATAAATATATTCAAACTATAAAATAACAATATTCATTTAAGTTCTAATTATAATATATTATATTATAATAGTTATATATATATTTCAAAATAATTCAACTTGTTTCAAAACTAGAACGAAAATATTTTCGTTTTAAAATAATTTTTAATTCAGTTTTTATTTTGTTCTCTTCCTACAAATAAATTTCGTTCTAGCTTTCGTTTTCGAAAACGTAAGACTTTTTTCGTGTACGGAAATATCGCTGCTTTAAATATAGATTGATAATAAAAAATCAATATAAAATTAGTCGGGGGCCCAAAGTTTAATAAAAAAAAGCAAAATTTTATAGAAATAATTTTAAAGTATTCTAAAGAATAAATAAAAAGTAGTTTTTGTATTATGACAACATAGAGTAGTAAATAGTACATCTAATATCTTTGATGAAGAATGTTTGAGATTTGTAAATTATAATATTCAGAGAATAAAAAAAGAAAGAAAATAAGCCAGAACGCTAATATAAAACTAAAGATTAGTTTATATATAAAAAAGAGGTGGCATGCCCCATGTCGAAATTACGAAAAATAATTCATCTCGGATCTTTGATTTGAATAACAAATCAAAAATCAAAATTAGGAATTTTTCTCAAAGTCATTGAAGGGGAAGTCTTCTCAAAGTTTGGTTAGAAAATTCAACTCGAAATTTAGGTTTCAGAAAAAAGAAGACAAAAAATAAGAATAATGAAAGAAAAGATTGCTGCCCCAGCCGAAACCCCCAGTTGATGCCACACTTCTTTGCGGCAGCAGGTTACAAGATAGTTGATGTATGTACTGAAGCCCCCGCCAGCAAGTTATTTCAGAATGACTCATCTCCAACGAAATTTAAACTGCCCTTTTTTAAATCATGTTACAACAATGAAAACAATGCATTATCATCATAAAAATCCAAGGTGATGGCGCTTGTTTCCTTTTCGTTTAATAACGTTCATTTATTGTTTTGACCTGTTTTAGTTCTGTTTAATTATTTTTGAGATTAATGAATGATTTTTCATATTGGATAAAATCGAAAATAAATTCAGTTTTCGAGAAGTTGTTTTGAGATAATCATGTTTTTTCCCAAAAAAAAAAATTTATATATGCGACTGTGTATGACACCATAGTACATTGGGCAACATAAAACATATAAATTATGTAGATAAAGTTGTTGAAACAAGCAATTCTAACAATTTATTATTATTATTTTTTTTTTTTGCAATGTCCTTTTCAAGGAAAGGACTTTTATAATAATATAACTTACATTTTTTCGTTTTTTGAACATCTAAAAACATAGCAACTTGAGTATTTTAAAGTGTTCTTTTGTTAAAGTCACTGTTCGCTCTACAGAACAAAATTTGTTTTCCCCATCCAAAATGACAGCTGTTTACGCCTAAAATGATGAGATATTTCCAACGATGAAAATAGGAATATGTGTTTACTTGTGCATCAGTTACAAATTTTTTTTTTTAATTATGTTTAGATGCCTCAAGAAATCCTTGCGATCTTATCACAAAAAATATGATTTTTTTAATTCTTATTATTGATATAGGAAAGTCTAACTAAAAAAGTTATACTTTTCATTAAGCAGGAAAAAAAATTATAATATAGGTAGAGCGGGGCATATTAGAACAGTGGGGCATAACGGTATAACTATGTCTGAAGTCTTGCATCTCAGCTAAAAATTATTTTTTTTCAAAAAAAATTTTGTTAAAATATTTTAAATTATTGTGAAAGAAAAATTAATTTTAGAAACACCAAAATACATTAAAAGAACTAAATTGTATCAATAAGTTTCCGAAAAACTAAATTTGCGTATTTTCTTAAGCGATACAACGACAAAAGATTTATCTTGAACTATTGCTAATTTCTTTATTTATAAAAGGTTTATATCTTTCAGAGAGTATTTTTTATGCTCTTTTTGAATCTGGTTTTAAAAAAACATCTGGAATTAAACTTTTTGAATAGTATTAATTTTAGTAAAATAACTTTTGTGGGGCGTTTCGGGAAAACAAGTTATTTAAATAATTGACTGTATTACTACCATTTCGTAATGCTGTTTACAGTTTGATGATTTTATTATTAATCTAAAATATTATTTCCTTATTTAGAAAAGCAATATTATTACTAAATCCGAAGAAATTCTTAAATTTATAATCTGATTATTAATAGTGCTTAATGTAAACAAAGATGGTGAGAAACTATATAATAAAGTGGGTTGAAATGCAGTTTTAGCTGTGAGTAAAAAGGAACTTAGAATTAACTGTCTCGGTTTGCCCCACCCACTTGAAAAATGTAAAAAGTTTGCTAGTCTAGAGTTTCGTTACCTTGGTTGTTGTAGCTTATTTTTAGAAAATTTTTTTTTGTTTTCACATTTTCTTATATCAATGAATTTTAGGAATTTTATAAAAAAATAATGTTAACTATGATTAATTTATCCGCAACTAGCATTTGTTGCTTAAGCGTCCCTATATGCCCCGCTCTACCCTAATACTCTATGATAACATACTTGTGGTGTTTTCAGCGCCTATACACTCACAGATATATATATATATATATATATATATATATATATATATATATATATATATATATATATATATATATATATATATATATATATATATATATATATATATATATCAACCCTCGGAATTAGGAAAAATGAGGTAGGCAATAATTTGCCGACCTCAATCTTTTTGATGTCGGCATCAGGTCGGCAATAATTATTTGATACAAAGGTGTGACCATAAAACATAAAAAAGAGGTACTGAATTATGTGTGTCAAAATACAGTTTATGATTCTTTTAATACCTTTTAAGGGTGTTAAACGTTGTAAAACAGCTTTACACCGCTCTACACTGTTTACGCCAAAACGGTGTAAAGTTTTTCATAAAACGGTGTAAGCTTTATTGGTTACACGGTATGTAAAGTTGAAGTTATGTCGGCTGTGATTATTTATGTAAAGTAAAACCCAATCAAGCTCGAGTAGTTGAATAGATCTGCTGCATTTTTTTTTAAGTTTGTTTGTATGCTGAGTGGATTAAAGGTGAATTTTAGTCATCAAAGCCTGAAAAAAGTAAAAAGTCCTAGAATAACAAATAAAATACACATAAGATAAATTACTATTTAATTTTAAGTCGCATTTGTAAATTATTTAATTACTATTTAAATTTAAGTCGCAGTCGGATTGTACAAAAGCTACTATAAAAATAAAAATTTATAAAAAAAGCTATGGAGGTAAGCCTACACACTATGTAGGTAAGCCTACACACTACAACAAAAAAGCTATGGAGGTAAGCCTACACACTACAACAAAATCTATAAAGGCACAACAAATCAGGTGTTTTTCCTTGAGAAGGTTCTCGGCGCCCATGGCGAAAGGTATTTATAAGAACCTAAATAACTAATATAGGCTTAGGGCTTCTAAAACAATCCCTCAGCCCGTAGAATCGCCCAGTATAGATTATGTGTATTGTTATTTAAAAAAAAATTAACTTATCATTTCAGTAAGCATTACAAAGATTTTACTTCGAAAAACTTCGAGAATCGAAGTATTTTTCGAACTTTGAATTTCGAAGTTTAAAAATATGGATTTCGAAAACACAGAATTCGATATTTTCGAAGTTGAACAAAATGGTCCTTATAATTGCGTATACAATCAAAGTATTTCGAAGTAATGAAAATTCGAATTTTATATTTTCGAAGTTTATATTTTCAAAGTTCAATTTTTTTTCAAAGTTTTTTTAATTAAAAGTTTGCTATTTTTTGCTTATCGCACATTGTATATTGAATAAAAACTAATTAATTTTGAAATAGTTTTGTTACGTATATAATTTTTAAATTAAAGTTAATATCAAGGTTGGCAACGGTTGGAGCGGTGTTTTTTACAAATGAGTAGCCGTTGGTATCAATTTTGTTTACCGTTTCATCGAAGTGATTTTTTTTTTTTAATATATATACTAAATTTAATTAGGTGTTTTTCGAGTTTTATTGTAGTATTGTTGTAACCAATGAAAAGTAATTAGTAAAATGTTTAACTTAGTTTTTAAAGTACAATCAAAGTATTTCGAAGTAATGAAATTCGAATTTTAATTTTTCGAAGTTTATATTTTCAAAGTTAAATAAATGTTAAGCAGATAGTACGGTTTGTTGAGCACTAATTTATAGTTCTAGATTTATTAAATACAAGTTTTTAACAAAAACAATAATTTACGACTTTAGCTGATTAAGTTCAACCCATCTTGGATTCATTCCGGGAAGTCAGCAAGGCCTTTTTTGCTGACAAGCATCCTACACTTCATCTTGCCTGCAGCCGACTGGTCAACCTTCAGATGAAGCTAAACTCCATTGTTCAATCAGACATACAATCTGCCACAAAAGACTTTGTCCAAATTCTGACTGGTGAGCTGAATAGGCGATTTCCAAAGAGTGGAACAAAAAATCACTACCATGCCACGGGAAATTTTCTCCACCCCTGCTTCAACGGTGCATTGGCGAAAAAGTATGGTGATTTGGAAGGGCTCAAGGACAGGTTGGCGAATGAACATCCAAGGCATCAAGAATTTTTGTCCCAAATCAGGAATGCTTCCCTTAATCTGATAGGGTCTGGCTTTGACCTTGACGAAGCTGAAAAAATGGCATTAGAAATGTCTGAAGAAGAAATTCTGTTCAGGGATGGAAAGTCAAAAATTGAAATTGAGTTAGACACATACAAAGGTCTCCCTCGTCCCGATTCCTCAAACACTGATATCCTAAAGTGGTGAGAAGCCCATGCAAAAATGATTCCACTTTCCCATACTTTCCAATACTTTCCCATGTTGCAATAAAATATTTGGCCATTCCCTTAACTTCTGCATCAAGTGAAAGGGTTTTCTCAGCTGCAGGCAGTGTGGTCACTGATTCAAGAACAAAATTGGATCCCCAAAACGTTGACAAAATTTTTACCTCAAGACCAACATTAGAAAGATGAATAATGCACGATCTGCTTTGACAATTGAAACAACAGAAGAGGAAACAGATTGGAAATCCAAGACCTACCAAAAAGATCAATCTGCTGTCACTCCACTACGTCAAAACAAGAGGATTCGAACAAATAGTGGTTCCATTGACATTTCTAATGATTAAACTTAATTTGTGCATCTGTAAATTGTAATACAAATCAATTACAAGCAATAATAGTTGTTACAAAGAATAAAATCTAAAAAAAAGTTTTATATATTTACTTTTCTGTTTTGCAGAAAATCAGGAAAATTTCAGAATACTTTGAAAAAAATTCGAAAAAAAATTGAAATACTTCGGAAAAAAATTCGTACATTTTCGAAGTCCAAATTTGCTTTGATTGACTTCGAAACTTTAACTTTTACAATTTTCGTAGTTACAAATGTACACTTCGAAACTTCGAGTTCGAAAGACTTCGTCACCCTTAATGTTGAAGCTTACATTTCAGAGTGTCTTAACTAAGGCGACCTTTGTCACGGCTTTTACGTAGGAGAGCGAAGCGTTGAACTAATTTTAATTAGTTTGGCGCTGCGCTCTCCTACGTAAAAACCGTGACAAAGGTCACCTTTAGTCTGAACTGCTCTTTTGATTTATAAGAATTTTTTGATTAAAATTTTTTTTTTCTTTGGAATGACATCGTTCTCATTGTTTCATTTTCAAGTCTTAACAAACATTTCGAAAGATTTTTCTTTGCTATTTTTAACACAATTATAAATGTTTCATGGAAATATATCAAGAGTATTAATTACACTTACAAAAGCTGACCACTTTAGTCCACATTCTCTACTTCCTTATTTATGCAATAAAATTTTTTTAGTTATTTCACTAGATATAAAATCTTTTTGCAACTCTATTGCAGGGATTACTTAAAAGCGCATAAATTTTAAATGTTTGTTTTTTTATATTTGATTTTTTTAAACTCTGCCATGTTCAAATTCCTGTATAAACAGCTTGAAACCGAAAAGTAGAAATTGAATACGCGTTTTATTATTTGTTGCCAGTCTACTTTAAGGATTTTCACAAAGAATGTAAACGTGTGCGTACTTTTTGACAGTTTTTTTTTTAAATTAACTTCAGCGTTTCACCATTACACCATTAGGTGTAATAGTGAAACGCTTTCGAAATTTGATCCTTAGGATGTTTTTGGTAGTTCCGTGCTAGTTCCGTATATTTAGGATGATCATTTTGCTATGGGCCCTAAACTATGCTCAACAGACTCCTTTTATCCTGGCTCGATTTGTAATAATGTTGAGTTTTTTTAAATAAAAACCGTTACTTTACTTTAGCGTAAACTAGACACTAAGAAAATGTTAAACTTAAAAAACTTGTTCTGAAATTTTTTTAGCATTTTAATATTAGTACACATCCGGTTTCTCATCCGCTATTGCCATAATAAAAATACTTAAATCTGCTTACGCTTTACTACCGTAACACCGTCAGGGTTAGGGTTAAATTTCTAATCTAGAAGCTTAAAAAACGAGAGCGAAAGATAAAAATGTTTTTTATAATACTAATAATCACTTTCTAAGTTAGCTCAGCATTCGCCGTTTTGTTTGTAATTTTTATAACAACAGCCTTAAAGTCGGGTCGAACTTCAAAATTGCAGTACAGCAAATATCGTTTATTAAATAGTGTTGTTTTTAATAAAAAATAAATTTAGCATTTAACTATAAGTTATCTAATTTATAACATTATTATTTTAAATATTTATCAAAAGTTACTTTATTGTTATAAACATTTCTTTACTGGTAGTTTAAACCCCCGGATATTTAATTGACCAATTTCAATTAATTTTAGAATTAAAATGGAGGCGAATGGTGTGTGATCCCACTGTATTTATCATTGACATTTATTTAGTTATTTACAAAATTCATGCTTAAAAATTGTTTAAATACCAATGGATATCTTTAAATAAAAAAAAATGATTTTACTATTCAGTGTATTAGTATTCCTCAGAAGTTTAAAATATTGTCACGGTAAGTTATCTAAATAATTTTTTTTATGCCACAAACAATGTTTGTAGGATTAATTTTGATTACATGATTTACTTATTTACCTCAACATTTTAAAATAATAATGTTTATACACAATTTTTTTAATAATAATTTTTGAGAAAATTTTTGTGGTTTTAAAAACAGATGTAATATGGCGATGTTAAATCAAAACAATTTTGCTTTTTTTTTTAACAAAAAAAAAGTTATTTATGTTTATTTTAAACAAGCTCAAAATACCTTTTTAAAATTAAATTTTACATATAATAAATTTTATTGTTAATTTATGTCAAAAAATAACTTTCGATACAAGTTCAATGAGTGTACATTAGGGTGCCTCAAAATAAATAAATTGATTAAAATAATTAAAAAAAAAAAATTGTACACATAAAGTCATTTGTTTATACACTTATAGAAGAAGACTTTTATAAAAAAGAAATGTTTGTAAGAGCCTTCTGTGTGCTTACTGTAGAAATTAGAAAAATGAATTTTATTAAATATTCTTAATTTTTAGTAATTATTATTTCAGCTGCTGCAAAACAAAAACTTACTCGTTTTAATTGGTGTTATCAATTATATTTTATAAAACATTTACAGTTTTTTTTTTAAAGCATTGTTTCAGTTACCTACTGCTGTATTTTTACAATTGATTGTAGTAGATAGTTTTTTTAAAAAGGTTTTGAAATGCTCTCTAATTTAATGATGAAGTTTTAAAAAATACGCTAAAAATGCTAATATTTGCCATATTTGAGTTTGCAAGTTTTAGACTTCAATGTATAACATTTTTAATAAAATTTGTTTTTTTAATAAAATGATTCTTTTTAGGACATTCCTATCTACATGCCTTTAGATGTGTTAAGAAGACAAGCAAGCACTGAAATAGAAAAAACTGGAAAAAATAAAAGTACATGCGACAACTGACATATAGAGATAAGTGTAAACATACATAGACTGAAATACAGGGATAGGCCGACATAAACGTACTTTAAACAAATGGTTTAAGATCAGGATTAGGGTCAGACTCAAAGATCAATCAGAGACTAATGGGTTTTAGCATAACCAAAGTTTAAAATAGATTTGCTTTTTACCTGAAAAACCTTTTACCTACAAAAATTTAGAAATGTATCCAAAAAAATTTAAGAGTCACAAGCTAAAATTTAAATTAAGAGGATTTAAGAAGAAATATATTTCAGATTTTTTCAGGATATTTTTGTGTAAAATATTATCTGGGTTTTAAAAATTTGAACCCAAAATATGATCATAAAATAAGAGAAAATCTTTTTTTTTTCTTTTTTGTTATAAAAAAACAACTTATTACAGAAGAAAAAAAAGGTTCATATCTTCTCTAGAAATTTTTTTTGCCTAGCTAAGTGTTAATTCTGTTTTTATCACAAAACTCAATAGTTGTTCTTCAATAAAAAATACTTAAGCATATCAAGCATATACAATATCAAACAAAATCATATTATTATTGCTTTATTACTATCATTAAAATTTTTGATTTAAACTTCATATAATATATATATATATATATATATATATATATATATATATATATATATATATATATATATAATATATATATATATATATATATATATATATATATATATATATATATATAAACTGAAAATTTGAAGACCACATAAATATTTCCATATCTCGCAATTGGGATCGCTTCATTCGCCCTTTGAATGACTTCATGTAACTAATGACTGCACAGAAAGATGACTGTAAAATATCATCTGCTTGATAAAAGGCTTCTGCTTGATTTAATTTGATTTATTTTGATCTTTATTTTGATCTTTCTATTTTATTTTGATCTTTCATAGTGATATCTGTTTTGTACAGATTTTCAGCAGACATAAAATTAAATTTCAAATTAAAGTATAATTTTGGATTTAATTTCACATCCAAAAGTGTATAAAATTCCATAATATGTCTAATCTGTACAAAACATTTTGAAATAATGTCTCTATATTTTATATTTTATTTTAATTAAAAACTTTTAAGAAATTCCTCATTAACAAACTCTATCAGTTATAGTAAATGTAAACAAATATGGCATTTTTATTTGTATTTAAAACTATTAATAACTATTGTAACAAAGTATTATTCTTGTATAGGAAAAGAAGTTTAATTGTAAATTTTAGCATAGTAAATGGAAATATTTTTATAAGATTGTGCAGTTTGTTTGGCAAACAATAAGAAATTGAATGACTTGATAATTACATTTTTTTTTAAATTATTATTAATGCGGCTATTTGTTTTAAAATATCTATAATTATTTACTCAACTATTTTTTGTATGAATTCATTTAAGTTAGTAATATGTATTGCAAAGACTGCAATGTGGGTTTGAATTTCTTTTTTTATTTTAATGTTTTTAAATACAAACAATAGTTTGTTGTTAAAACTTGATATTTTTAATAGCTTAAGAAGTAATAAATTATTTCTAATAAGCTCATTCCTATTGCTAGAAACCATTAAATTACACTGCAAGATAAAGCTGAATGTATTCAAGCAGTAGTTTTTTCAACACATTTAACACAACAGTAGTTGTAATGATGAAACAAGATTATAAAGTGTGTGTTAAAACAATATATATAAGCAAAAGCACTTAGTCGATAAATTATGTTACGCTATAAAGGGAGAGGGGGGTTGGTAGTTTTGTGAAGACTCATACAAAACTTGTTACTGAAGTGTTACTATTTTGTGATAAGGATGTGGAGGAGGTCAAAAACGATCTAAAATTGCGTGATGTAATTTATGGATGACCCCTTATCTGTATATTAAGTCTCAATCTTTTTTTTGATTTTTAAAATATTTTATTACATTAACACAATAATTTTTTTAGTTTCTTTGGCTGAAACTAAAGAAGGAGTTCTATTTGCTTCAAATCAGGAAATCTTTTTGTATCAAGTTGCTACCCAAAAAGTTGTAACATTGGCAGACAGTTTAAAAGATGTTGTTGAAGTAGATATTGACTATGAAACTCAAACATTATTTTATGTTTCAGAGTCTAGAAGGATAATTTCTGTTAACATAATAACAAAAGAACAAAAGGTAATAGTTATAAGAATTTTAATTATCATTTTTTGATTCGCATTGATTTTAGTTCGCTATTTAAAGTATGGAGAATTTTTGATAAAAACCTAATATTTATAAACAACAACTATATTAAAGGAAATGCTGAATCTTTGAGAAATTGTTTTAAATTTCTCCTATTTTATTATGTACCAAATAGTATCTTATTATTCATTTGAAACTAAATGGTATTGAACCAATTATGTAGCATATAGGTTAGAAATAAAGCATGAAGTTGTTAAAAGAAATATAGCATATAAAATATAGCATATAATTGTTAAAGCTTTTTACTATATTTTTAACTTAAAATACTTTGTCAGCTGAGTACCAAGAGGGTGTATGTCCACATTTTGTGTTTTGTCTGTTTATTATCAATAAATATTCAACAATCAATGGAGTAATGTGTCCAATAAGTCTAGTCTCAAGAATGATACAACTGTTTAAAATATTTAAAAAATTAATCGGACATTCTGGCAGAAAGTCTTTACAAATTAAATTTTAAAACTTGATTTTCTCAGAAACACAAAAAATGGACATACAGGCTCTTAGTTCTTGGTGGGTGACTTGTTATCACCATATAAACCTATATAATGCGGTAGTGGTGTAGTGGTAGAGCGCTCGCTTCATAAGCGAGAGGTTCCGAGTTCGATTCCCACCACATCCCTGGTAGTACCATGCTCAACTTGTAACTCCCGCGCAGCGGCCTTGTTTGTCAAGGTTCGTGTTTCGGAGTTATAGAGTTAAAAGAGGGTTATAACCACCAGTAGCCTCCTCATCTGTAGTGGCCCTCTTGGCCATGGGGAGGTGAATTAAAAAAAACAAACAAGTATCATAAGCATAAGTAAAACTATAATAGTTATAAATTGGAAAATTTTATTTATTAGTGATTATTGACACATTAAGGTGTAACAATTGAAAGATAACTACAATGTAGAACTTGTGTTTTTATACTTGTTCGAGGTGTAGTGTATCACTTTGAATTATCAGAAGATGCCAGCATAGGAAAAACAAACCATCAATCTTTTTTTCAGACAGAATGACTGATGCCTAGTTAAGTTGAATAACTATTTATGCTCTAAAGACAATATACTACTACTTAACACAATTATTAAAAAACAATTATATTAAAACACAATTCTACATTGTAGTTATCTTTTCATTGTTACACCTTATTATGTCAATAATCACTAATGAAATGTTACAGTTTATAACTATTATAGTTGTATTTATGCTTATGAAGGTTTTCTATTTAGTGATAACAAGTATTATAAGTTAAAACTATTTACACATGATCTTTTAAACACATCAAAGTTAGATTAAGAATACTCTCAAAGATAAACGGCTCTTAACAACAGATACTTCTATTATTATTTATATTTTGTTATAATTCTAGGTTTTATTGGATTTTCAGCTTGCAGAAATAAAACATTTATCAGTTGATTGGATTTCAAAAAAAATATATTTTGCAGATCAGCTTACAAATAGAGTTGAAGTCTGCTCTTTTGATGGCTTAGATAGATTAGTTTTGTATCATAAAATGTCAAACCATTTAAAAGGACTGACAGTATTTCCAAGCAAAGGGTGAGTTTTATGAATAATTTTTAAAGTATTTTCTTTTTAATACTCAAAAAATATATTTTTTTAGTTACATCTAAAATATGTGATGCAGGTTATTGACTTCCAGTAGTTCTTGTGATATTTAAAACCCTGTAGAATTATTAAAAACCCTGAACCTTTAGAATTATTAAAACTCTATTTATGTAACAGTTGTTATTTTAAAAATATTTGGAAAATTTCAAAAATCAAGTCTATTTATTAGATGAATAAAGAAAAATTAGCTATTACATTTTAAGGGCCATCTTAAATTTGGTCCCTAAAATATACCATTTAAAAGTTAACAATGATAACTGAAATATCTATTTCCAAAAATGTCTTGTTATAAATAGCATTAGTTGAATAAGTTCAATAAGATGTTTAGTTACACTTATTTAAAGTTTGGTGAACTATTTCAATGTAATTGAATAATTTAAAAGTTAAAATAAGTTTTCATGTGAAATTAGCTAAACAAATGCTTAAAAATAAAAACTAAAACTAGAATTAATTCACATTAATCACAAAATTATCATTTCTAATTTTTGACTTTAAACTTAATTTTCCTTACCTTTTGAATTACCTTGATTGTGTTTATTTGCTTTTGTTGGTATTAATAAGTATAATTTATTTTTTTAGTTGTCAAAAACAAATTGTTAGAGTAGCAGATCTTTTTAATTCAAATTTATAGTTTGTATATATATATATATATATATATATATATATATATATATATATATATATATATATATATATATATATATATATATATATATATATATATATATATATATATATATATATATATATATATATATATATATATATATATATATGTTTAAAATATGACTGAAAAGTTCATGTTAAAAAAAATTACCTGTTTACTTTTCCTGGAAACAATTCCTTGAAACTTCCTGAAAAATCTGGAAATATTTTTTTGATTTAAAATTGGTATCTGAGTATACTGTGAAATGGTTTAAATTTACTTATGTCAAGGCTTCCTGGGAAGTGCATGCGGTCGCACACCTTTTTCATCCTTGTTTAAAGTAATTTCTTCTGACAAACTGACCATGGCAATTTGCATCTTTTAACTTATAAAGCATTTCAATAATTCGTGGCAATAAGCTAAACTTAACTATTATGAAAAAATAAAACAAAATTATAACAAAATATCAAGTTAAATTATATAAACTAGAAAAATTAATAGTTAAAGAAAGTAAATTAAAAAATGTTTTTTTGCATAAAATTTTTAGACCACTTTTGTTTTCTTTTTTTTTTGAGTTTTTGTTTAAAAAAACATTATCTTTTATAACAATATAACAACAATTGAAAGTTTTGATATGCAGTTTATTCACAATTTCTATCAGTCAGTATAATTAAGAAACTAATTTGCTATGTACGCTATAACTATAAGAAATTTTGTTAATTTTTTTTTTTACGTTTATTCGTTTATTACGTTTATTTATTTTTACGTCTTTTTGCTTTTAAAAAAGTTTTTGCTATATTTGACGTTTTTTCTCAATACTTTTATGATAAGAAAAAGAGAAAATAAATTGTAATTTATTTGTAAAAAATATTATTTGATTGATAAATTTTGTTAATGACGGAATAAGTTAAATAAAAGAATAACATAGTTTCTTTAATGAATGTGTTTACCGCATTTGATACATGTCTGAAATAGAATTGTTTATATTGCTCAACTTCCAATGTTGATACGAATTACAAGAGATTTTGAACATAACGATTGCTCTGTTTAAAAAAATGTAATTAAGAACTTAAAAAAAAGTTTTAAATAGGCTCCTAAAAATTACGTTAAGAAAGTTCAGTAAATTAACAATGCGCTAGCCCACAAAATTTTGCAGCATCGTTTTATTTTTTTTACATAAAAAACTTGCTAAAAAAAAATAAATTTTTTTTACAAATAAATAACGATTAGTTTTTTTGCATTGATAAAAACAGTAAAGTTTAGCAAAGGCATTTGAAAAACAAATTTAAAAATTGTCTGTGTTTCTAGTGCAATTTATAAAGTATTTCCTTTATATACTGACTGAAAAAAGTTGCGAAAAAATTGTATATTAAAAAATATTTTCATTTTTGTAATATTCTTATCTATTTTTCTGCTCGACTTGTATCAATATAAGTAGTGGAAAATAATAAACACTCTAAAAATATGAAAAAATGTTTAGGTTTATTATTTTTTGACAACAATTTTCTCTTTTTATTAAATTTTTTTTTAGCTTATTTTATTTAAATTTTCTATTTCATATAGTTTTCGGTTCTATTCTTTGAGTATTGCTGTTTTATTCTTTAGTTTCTTCTAGCTTTCTTTTGCCGCAAGTTTTTAAAATGCTTACTATATAAAAACGTGGTCAAGTTGTCTAAAAAAACTACTTTAAGCGTGGACGTACAAGGCGTGTGACCGCATGCGCTTCCCAGGAAGGCTTGTTATGTGCAAAACTAGTGTAAATTTGAACTTAAGTAAATCAAAGAAAGAAAAGCCATAAATGCTAAGCAATTTATTTACAAGCTCACATAAGTGTTGCTTTTATGTTGTATGAATGTTGTTTTTATATTGCATGATTTAAAAATCATATCTTTTTATTTTTTAAAACATTTATCCATATGAAATATGTATTTTTTTATATACAAAACAGGAAAAGGTTTTGAGCTCCTTTCCCTGCTTTTTACACAAATACATATTTTAGTGTTGTTTACAAGGCTTGGTTGGTTATTTATTAACAAAGTAAAATTTGTGTACTATTTTGATGCACTACACAAGTATAGTTGTGTCTTGTGACTTGTGAAGTGTACCTTGATACTCTATACAAGACAATGTGTGTGCAATTTTTCTACATTTATTTTTTCACAAAATACAATATGTTTATACCACTTTAATGATGTTTTTAAATGTATTGCTGTTTTTATATTTTCATAATTGTATTTTTAGCCTTTTATTTTTGACTGACTGGGGTGATAATGCTCGAATAGAAAAAATTAACATGGATGGATCTGATCCACAAGTGTTTGTAAACAAAAACATTTTAGTACCCAATGTAATTGTAGCTGACAATGATCAAGTTTATTGGTTCGATGGCCAAAAGCTTACACTTGAATCAATACGCACTGATGGATCAGATAGAAAAATTATTTTTAAAGCAGAAGAAAATAGCTTCAATGGCATTGTTAACATGGCAATCGTTGATTTGCGGGTTTATTTTTCTAATTTAAAAAAAAATTCTATTTCATCTTGCAATAAATTTAATGGTTCAGTGGAGCTTTGCCGTACAGAAATTTCTGAGTTGTCAGAAATCAAATCTATCAAATCTTATGGACAAAAGATGCAACCATTTTGTATATATTTTATTGTTTATTTGATTTTGTTTTGCTGATTTCTGATTAATCTATGATAGTAACATTTTTCTACATTACTACTTGTAAACTTTATGTGCTACTACTACTTTTATATGCTACTACTCAGTGTAGTTAAGGCAATTTTAAAATATTATAGCGTCTGCATGATATTTTGTTGACTATGACATATTTCCGTTAAATGATCAGGTCTGTGAATTATGAAAAGATAAAAAAATTAAAACGATAAACTTTGTGAAATCATAAAATATAAATGTTTATAGCGAAAAAACCCAGACCGAAGATTCTTTTTTTAAAAAAAAATCCTAAAATCACAATCGCTTGTCCAAATTTGAATAAGATTTTGAATAAATACGTTTTTTAGGTGAAATGAACATTATAGTTCAACAATATAATCTGTTTTGATCATTTATTGGCAATTTTTTTAATTATAAGCTCTTTCTTGGTTGGAATTCTAGTATTTTTTGTGAAATTGATAGAAATATTGTGTTTTGACAACTATATATAGTTAATAATTGTCAGAACCGTTTAGAACTAGGATCAATACTAAATTAAGGCAGTTTTTCAAAAGATTTTAATTAAATTTATGTTAATGCCGATGAGTGAAATTAATCTAAAGACTCCAAAATGGTGTATTTTAGATTCACTATTACAGGTATAAAAAGGTTTTAAAATTATATAAAAAAAGAAAAGTTTCTTTAAATATTAAAAAAACCTGAAGCAAAAAAAAATTATACCATTAAAGCTCTTGTTTGGAAATAATACGCTGATAAAACTATGCTAATTCCAAATAAAAGAATTAGAATAATTTATAAATCGCCTTGACTACACCGATTATACAGCTGTTTTTACATATGATTCTATAAAAACTATTTTTATGATGGACTTTTTAACCGCTTGTTCAACATTTATTTCTATGCTGTTTTTTTTTAAAGCAACTTTGTTATCTTACTCTATGGCTTTGCTACTTTATGTTTTTGTTTTTTAAAGCAACTTTATTATGTTACTCTATGGCTTTGCTACTGTATGCTATTTTTTTAAAGCAACTTTATTATACTCTATGGCTTTACTACTCTATTCTACACTATTATTACTAGTTGTATATAACCATTACTAATAATTCTTTTTGCATTATATTATTAACAATAAAGTAATGATATTGAAAGTATAAATAAGTTTATTTACTCAGACCTAATAAGGCATGATGAGTGTGATATAATATGATATTGTATTATAAGGTTTGAAGTAATAATGTAATGTTTGTACAATAATTTGTAAAAGTTACTTGTATATATGTTGTAGCTATATGTTATATATATATATATATATATCTATATATATATCAATATATATATATATATATATATATATATATATATATATATATATATATATATATATATATATATATATATATATATATATATATATATATATATATATATATTTGTGGTAGGCTGGTGTAGAAACATTTTTTGTGATGAATTATATTAGCAACATATATTTTATATTTTGGCTATTAGAAAGAGTAAAAAGACAATTAACTTGACTATTTATATATTTTTTGAAAATTAATTTTTAAATTGTAAAAGTATTTTTTTTATATCTCATAGTTAATTCTGGTTGCCATATAAGAAATGGTGGATGCAGTCATCTTTGTCTTCTAAAACCTTCAGGATATTCATGCAAATGTCGCACAGGTTACAAGCTGTTAAAGGATAACCAAACATGTTCAAATGGTTAGAAATGTAAAATTTTTCGAATGACTGCTCATTTAAGCATTTGTCTAAGTGATTGCATATTTTTTTCCATATTTTGCATGATTTATAGTCTAGTTATATGTTTTTATAGTTTAATTGTATATTTTACTAGTCTAATTACATTAAGTTAGATATGTAGTTAAATATGTTGATTAAGAGTTCACAGCTTAATGTGCAACATATAGTGTGAGTTAAATATGATAGTGTGGGTTATATAGTTAAAGTATGTGATATATCATTTTTCATTTTATGTGTAACATAAAACGGAAAATTACATTTTCCGCGTTATATAACACATAAAACGTAAAAAATGTTATTGGTTTTTCAAATTAAATATCTAAATATTTATTGATGTTCATCTGTATTTTATGTATGCCCATTTATTTATGTTTAGGTCAATATTTGTTAAATATTTTAAAGTTACTTTTTTGTGGGAAGCTTTTGCTTGATATGTGTTTTTTACATAATTTAATTTTTAAAGTGTTTTTTTATATAAGATTTTTTCTAAAGCATGACTATATTATTTCAAAGATATTAAATAATTTTGTTACTAGCTATTGAGAAGTTTGTTTTGATAGCAACACGTCCTGATTTACAAATTGTTTCTTTGGACACTAATGATTTTATAAACATAAAGCTACCAATATCTGGGTTAAGCACAGTTTCAGCGGTAGATTTCGATCCTATTGATATGAGAGCGTACTGGACAGATGCATTAGATGCTCAATATGGCGTGATTAAAAGGGCGTTTCTAAATGGATCAGGTTATTATATTTTTGTTTTATTTTCAAAATTTACTAAGCATAACAAAAGTTTGTGCATTAAACAATTTATTTCATAACTATATATAAATATAGCGAGTTGACCAAAATATACAGTACTAGCCTTCCTGGGAAGCGTGTGCATTTGCACGCCTTGTTCGTCAATGCCTAAAGTAATTTTTTTAGACCACTTGACCGCGTTTTTATATATTAAGTGTTAAAAGAATTTGCGGCAAAATAAAGCTATAAGAAACTAGAGAGAATAAAACAGCAATATTTGAAGAAAGGCAACAAAGACTATACGGAATAGAAAATCTAAATTAAATAAGTTTAAAAAATTTAAATGATTAAAATTTAAAAAAATTGTCTAAAAAATAGTATACCTAAATATTTTACTGTTTTTGTTTTTTGACTTTAAGGCTGTTTGTTATTTTCCACTACCAAAATTGATACTAATCTAAGAAAAAAGCAGATAAGAATATAACAAAAATAAAAATGTTTTTTGATAAACAACAAGTTTTTTTGTGACTTTTTTCAGTCTGTTTATTAAGAAAAGATTTTCATTTATAATTTGCGCTAGAAACGTTTTTGCTAAACATTACTGTTTTTATTAATGCACATGAAAATGAGAAAACTAATTGCTGTTTATTTGTGAAAAAAAAAATTTTTTATTAAGTAAGTTTTTTATGTAAAAAAATAAATAATATATTTAAATATAAGTCATAAATACTTATATTTAAATATAAAATATTTTGTTGTTTTTACTACCCCCATGGCAATAGTCTGCACTTTTGTTGTAATATTCAAATTGTGCATTTAAATCGGATAGTTAATTTCCTGATGAACTATTGTTATTGTGTTCCAAAAGCTTGTGGGCTAGTGCATTGTTAATTTATTGAACTTTTTAACAAAATTTTTAGGAGCTTATTTAAAACTTTTTTTATGTTTTTAAATTAAAAATTTTTTTTCATCTACTTGTATCGAATTCTGTAGCTAAAAACAACCACCACTCTAAGAGTGGAATGCAAGAAGCGAACTTGAAATTTGAAGTCATACTTCAAGTCTAAAATTTGAAGTCATACTTCAAGTCTGAAATTGGACTTGAGCAAATGCGAAGAGCGAACTTGAACTCAAGTCTACCTTGAAAACCGGTGTGTGTGTAATACTTTAGAGGATATATATCAGCTATTGCTTCTTTTTATGAAATTAAAGTTTTACTTATATATAAACAGTATTTTTAAATTTTTAGATTTTATGAACTTTAATGATTTCTAAGATATATTGGAACAATATAACTTATAAATCATTAATTGTAATTTATATTTTCTATAACAAGTTCTGAAAGAGAAAATGCAGAATTGTATCAAAACAGAAAAGGATATTTTTCTTTGATCTGCCAAGTAATTAAAGGTCCTTCAAAAAAAATTTTGTCTGCTTGTGTATAATGGACTAGATTTGTTCAAAGATCCTGAGATTTTACCAACTCAGCAATTAAACAGGTTTAATGGCTGCTCATCTACACATTCATGTTATAGGGGACAATACTGGGGTGTTATTATCAGCACTTGTGTGACAGTGGAATGTTGTTTTGAAATTTGTTTGCAATATCCCTTTACAAATAAAGCCAAAAGATTTTATAGTCATTATTATATCTTGCTTTACTTCACAACATTGCCTTTTTTTACAAATGATCTTTTAAATGTAAAATTATGATAAGGAAAATGGTTCCAAAGTATCTACAAGAGGTTTTGCAGGAGAAATTAAAATAGTGACTTGATTCTTTTTTATAAATATTTAACTTATCAAAGAATAAAAACATAAATAATCAAAAAGTATCAAGAAAGAAAATCTTTTTTATTGATAAAGTAAATGAAGAACTCCATCTGAAAAAAAAAAGTATAATCTTGTGAAACAAAAATAATATTTAAAATCATAGAAATGCTCTAATAAAATAATCCTTAAAATTGTGTTTATTAAAATCAATGTATGAATATGTAACATAGTCAATATTTTTTGTAAATTTTTGTTTTAATGTCATAATACTTTTGTTGTTTTTTTGGCTTTTCTGGTACCTCAAGTTTTCTGATAACCTCACTTCAAATATGAACTTCAGTGACTCATTTGGTCATTTGGTATATAATAGTATTGATAATGTAAAATGCTATATGTAGAGAGCAAGAAAGAAAGTTAAGTTTGTTTTGTATCAATAGTTGTATCCTAAAAATGTGCTCCATAACCTTTAAGTTTTTGAAACTTTAGTAATTTAAATTCTAAAATTGCATTAATATTGCATAAATTTTTAAAATAGAGAAATGATTTTGTGACAATTTTTGTAAAATGTTGTTTCTTTGGGTATTAGAGTTTTATTAGGTCAGCTTCACCAGTCCTCTTTTCCTATCTTTTACTTAAATTCAAAAAATAAATAGTTTTATTTAGCTGAAATTAGTTGTTTATACTAGAAACTTAATAAATCTTCCTGTCACTTCAATGATACAAGTCAGCTCAAACTGAGGGGCAATTTTTTGCAAAGCATCCCTATTTGACATAAGTTTAAACATATAATTGTTTGAAGTTTGCTACTTGCCCGAAGGTTAGCTATCTTGAAGACCATAAAATGCTGGATCCGCCCCTGATCTATACAGATTTTGATCCTATCGTTCTATTGCTGACTTGTGAACCATTATAACAAAAAAAAAATTCTGTTTTACATTAGATGAAATCTAACTTGTGTTAACCATTTTCTTCTACTGATTTTGTTCTTTATCTCTATAAATATTAAATTTGTCCTGGTATTAAAACTGTTGTCATAATTTTTAATTAATTTTCTGCTAATTCCCGATGTAATTAGTGTTTGTTTGCAGCCTTGTTGGTGTTTAATCTTTTTTTTAAATAAAATTTCAACAAGAAAAATGAATAATAAAAACCTTGTGCATGACATATATGCTTTGCTGATAACCGCATAGCATATATGTCATTTGAATGTTAAGCAGCTGTTATTTCGTAGTTAGAGCCTGAACTAAATAGAAGGTAACACAAGCATATTCATTTAAATCCAGTATTTTTTATTAAATTATAAAGTTTTAATAAAATTCAAAAGTTATTATTTTTGTAATACCTTTTAATTTTGTTTTTATAAGTTAATACTTTAAAGTATAAACTGAGAAGTATTATTTAAAAATGTATAGTTAATTTACTTAATTTAAAAGGTCTTCCCTTTTCAAATACTCTGCCGCCATTGGTTGCAAAGTGTTTTTTTCCAATTCCGCTTTTGAATCAATGCCTTTTAAGTTTTTCAAGTTTGTTTTTCTGAAGCGCGATCTTGAAATTTTCAAGTTTTGTTTACGCATTTGCTCAAGCTTTTTTTTAGTCTAACTTGATAAAGTCAGACCTCAAAGTTCAAGTCGAACTTCACTCAAGTTTGCTTGTTGCATTCCACCCTAAAAAAAAAATACAAAGGTTGCATAAAAATTTTATTAAAAAAAAAATTTTTTCATAATTTTTTTTTCTAATTATTAAAGTTTCCAGTTTATTTAATTATAACTCGATATTTCATTACGATTTTGTTTCCTTTTTTAAGAATTGTTATTTTTTCTCAGTATTTTAGCTTTTTGCTGCAAATTGTCGAAACGCATTATAAATAAAAAAGATGCGAACTGCCGTGGTCAGTGTCTCTAAAAAAATTACTTTAGACGTAGATGTACTAGGCGTTCGACCACGCATGCTTCCTGGGAAGGCTTGCAGTATTTGATTATAGTTTTGATGAGCATTTTTAAGGAAGCATAACCTCTTTAATACCTTGTGTATTAAAGAGGTTATGCTTCCTTAGTGTAAAAACTACTTCATAATGCATGCAAAATAATACATAAAAAAAATTATTTTTAGCTGTTGAAACAATAGTACCCTATGGATATACATTACCTGATCATTTAGCTGTTGATTGGATTGCACGCAATTTGTACTGGACTTGTCCTAAATTTAACAAAATATATGTGACAAATTTGAATGGATCAGCAAGCGTTGTTATTGTTGAAGATAACTTAGATGAGCCAAGAGGAATTGTAGTTGATTCAGAACATGGGTATAAACTTTTAAACTGTTTTGGTTTTTAAAATTGTTAATGATTTTGAATAGTCAAAGTTATTGTAAATTTTAAATATTTTTAGTCGATTTTATTGGACTGATTGGGGTAAAACTCCAAAGATTGAAGCTGCAGATTTGGATGGAGAGAATCGTGTTACTCTTGTTAATTCAAATCTTCATTGGCCAAATGGTATTACCCTGGACTACAAAAAACAGTATTTATATTGGGTTGATGGTGCTAGAGACATAATAGAATACTATGATTTGGCTAATCAATTTAGAGGTATTTTTAAGTCAAGCTCACCCCACATGTTTGGTATCTCAGTTTTAGATGACTTCCTTTATTGGACTGACTGGACTGATAGATCTTTATACAAAATGGATGTGTCAAATGAAGTAAAAGTTGTGAGTATTTTTTTCTTTTAAGTTTTTATGGTTCCGCACTTTAATGGTTTACACAGATTTTCATAATGCCATTCGAGGTCTTGTATTAAATAAAAAATGCCTAATGCATTAGCCTAATGTCAATTTAATGTCTTAAAGTTCTCTTTATTATTAATTTGTAAATAGCATTAATTTTTTTGAACTCACAATATATAAGTTAAAGCAAAACAAGTTCAATTAAAAAATTAACTCTATTATGTATTATATTATGTATTATATTATGAAATGTTTTTGATATTAATCTTTTATTTGTAATAACAGCTTTGCATCTAATAATGATTTTTTATTTTAAAAATTAGTGAGTAACAAATAAAAAAATATACCTTGTTACAAAAACAAAAACTTAAATTACTTTACCAACGATTTTGTTGCGAAAGCAAAGATTTCTTTATGTTTCCAAAAACCATTTATTAAAAAATATATATTTTTATGCTTTCTTGCCTTTAACGTTGCTATTAACGTAAAAGGCAAGAAAGCATAAAAATACACACGTTAAAAAAAGTTTAATGTAATATCTTAGAACACATGTTTACAAGGAATTTAATTTGAAAAAAGAATTGTAAAAATAAGCTAATTATTATTTTTTATATATAAAAAATTTTTATTAAACAATATTTAGTTATATTTTCTTTGTTTTTATTTTTATCTGAATTCATTTCATTTGTAAGTAGCACTTACATGAAACGTCATTTACGTAACATAATTGTCATTCAAACATATAAGTGGTTTTTGTAACATTAATTTACTTCTTTTATCGTCTAAAAGACTTCTTTTTGCTATTAAAAATATAAAAAAGTTGTTTGAGCAAAATCTTTTTATGCCTATGTAAAATAGCTTAATGCATTCTTAAGTTGGGAGTTGTGTAACACTTTAAAACAAGATCCGCCATTTTCTTATTTATATGTAACATTATATATGGCTCAAAATAGCAGGCAGACATATATTTTATGACAGTAGTTTGGCATAAATCATTAACTATTTCATTTTCATGAAATATTATATAAGATTATTTTCCAAATTATCTTGAGTCATTTTAAAGTATGTGGGAATTTTATGTAAAAATAGTGTTAATGGCAAAAAGCTATTAATAAACATACTATCTTAATCTATGCTGTAAAATGTTTTATTGTTTCTTAAAAGAACTTGTAAGATTTTATTTTAAGGTTAGTTTTTAACAAGTGCATTAAATTGAGTTTTTAATTTTACATTCTGACTAATAAATTTTACATTCTGACAAAAAAAAGATAAAATTACTCCAGTTAAATCATTTTTTTATTTTAAAATGGTCAGACTATCTGTTTGTTTTGTTACCATGGGTTACACTTTCATTCATTCCTGGGGTTGCCCAAACCCATTTGTGAAAATAAGTGATGTTAGATGCTTAATAGTGTAGTCATGAACAATTATGGCTCTTTTCTGATTGATATTTATGCAAGTTTACATTGAAATATAATTTACATTTTTATATATGTTTATATTTTAGAATTATATTTAACATTATAATTCATTGGAATTGCAGTTTATTTATAGTACAATAATCATATAACGATTCAATAACATAACATAATAAATAATAATTAAAAAATTGTACAAATTTGTCGTACAAGTTGCTGCTTATTTTTCACAAACAGAATTCTTAATAGTGTTGAAACTGCAGCCCTTGGAATTAAGAAAAATGAGGTTGGCAATAAATTGCCCTCTTTAAACTGTTAGAGATTGGCAAAAATATTTTGACACAAAAGGGTTACCACAAAACAACGAAATCGGGTCATCTAATTTTTACTGACTTCAAATACTTTTGAGGTTGGCAGTTAGGTCAGGATCACCTATGTCTACCCTAATTCCAAGGGCTAAAAATAAGATATTAAATTCCACAATTTTTCGAAAAAGATCTGCTTCAAAGAAAAGAACTGAAAAAACAAAAATGAAAAGGTTTGAAATAAGCAAATTTTACTCGAATATTAAATTGAAATTTTATATCTTTTTAACGATGACTTTTTTTATTAATAAAAAGGCTAATGAAAGATTTATATTCTTTCACTGACAACATAAAAACAATTAGACTTTTATCTTTATTTGATTACTGTCACCTTGATAATGTTGACAGTGTTTCAATCAAAGAAATGATATTTATTCTTGGCCAATTGTCGCCTTGATCACACTCACTAATTGTCACTAATGACTAATATTGGTTTTAACTTTTTTACACATGACTTACATAAATTTCATCATAAAATTATCTATCAATTTCAGAAACCATACTAAACAAGTAAAGCTTGTTCTATTTGCAAAATATTTATTTCATTTCCAAAAAAAAAAAGTTATAAAATATTTATAAAAATTTATTTATTTTATTATAGTCTCATGTTTTGTTCAAAGTCCATTTGAACAAAACATGAGACTATGATGTAGTGCGGTAGTGGTGTAGTGGTAAAGCGCTCGCTTAATAAGCGAGAGGTTCCAAGTTCGATCCCCACCACATCCCTGGTAGTACCGCGCTCAACTTGTTTCTCCGCACAACGGTCTTATTCGTCAAAAAAAAAATTTGTATTAGGTTTCTCATAAATGTTTTTTACTCTTTTTTTTTTTTTTTAACCTAGCAGCTCGCTTATTATACACAAAACATAAATCTTTTGAGAACCATCAAGTCTCATTAAAAAAATGTTTATAAGGTTTTATTAATAGAATAGAGTTTTGCTTATGTCACAGTTTAATTCAAACCTTTTGTATGTTATGAAAATATACAAATGTTTTGAATTAAAAAATTCAAAACCTTTGTATGTTTTCTTTTATATTCTTATATATTATTTCTTGATAGTTGGTTGTAAATGATATTCCTGACATCATGGGTGTAAAGGCAGCAAGTATTACCACAACTGGTAATAACACATGCCACGATAATGCCGGTTGTTCTCACTTCTGTTTTTACAAGCCAAGTGGCAATATAAGATGTGGTTGTCCAAGTGGTTATGAATTAAATATGAATAAAAAAAGTTGCAAACGTAAGTAATTTTGAATTGAAAGTGATTTTCATGAAATTTGTTTTTAATGTTTTTGAAAATAAAATTGATTTTGGTCATATATTTTAAACCCAGTTTTTTGTTTATTGTATGTTTAGCACTGGAAGCTAATCTTATCTATTCTACTAGCACATCAATCAGTACTATTTCATTAGAGAAAAGTAATAGTACAGGTGTTTTAAGAGTCACTGGAAAAGATTTATCATTTATTGCAGTGCATTTAAAAAGCGGGACTATAATTTGGATTGATAAATCTGGTCCAAGTTCAATCAATGGTGCTTCTCTCAACCATTCCAGTAATCCTGTAATTTTTCAAACTGGCTTTTATGATCTTGTTGAAGGTTTGGCTTTAGATCAAATTAGTGGAAATGTTTATTGGAGTCAACAGAATAAAATTGAGGTATCTAGGTTAAATGGATATTTTCGAAAAACAATCATCATCGCTAATAGGCAATGTTGTACAAGTGATAAAGTATGTTGTGTTCATACAACTTTATTGGCTTTAAATAGCTTCATAAGGTAAATTAGCTTTTTACAACTTTTTTCTTTGACTTTTAGTAAACAATAAGTTTTAGTTATTTATGTAAGAAAAAGGAACAAGAGTTTTTTGTTTATCAAAATGTATAAATCTATATATAAAGGGCGTTAGTCAGAAACAAATTTTATTCCGCGTTTTTGCCATATTGGGAACTTTTATTGTTGTTGTTCTAGAAAATATTGGGAATTTTCTAGAAAAGGTCCTAAAAAACTCAAAAAAACACTCTAAAAAATAAAATTAAGGTCATTGATTTATGGGAATTTTAAGCCTATTGAGAATTCTGCATTATATGCGGCACCATTGGACTACCTAACATCCTGATATATATACAGACAATTTTAAATAAATTCTACAAAGTAGAGTGCTCAATGTTCTTAAAAGAAAAGAGAAATAGTAAATTAAATGATAACCATCGAAACACAACAAAAAATTTTTATAATTTTTTAATAAACAAAACACACTTTTTTAAAATAATGATGAAGATCCAAACTTTTTTGAGGACATTCTAGAAAAAAACATAAATCGAATTAAAAAGATTTATTCTCAAAAATACATAAAAAATTATATTTAAACAAAAAAATAGTTATTCAATTTAGCTATAGCTTTCTATTTAGATAGTATAAAATTTATGACTGATTTATATTAATATTAATATTTTATAGAAATAAATTGGTTTTAGAAAAAATTTTGATAGTATAGTGTTCTTTAACTTGAAAAGTACAATATTAAAAATAAAGATAATCATCGAGCACTCCTAATTCTCTTAGTAGAGATCTGACACAAGTGTATTTTTTTTGTCTTTAAATTAAACAACCTTTTAGTTTTTGTTTTCTGTAGATTGTAATTTACTTTGATAGATAAGTACTCGTCCAGATTTTAATAAGTAATCGTCCAGATATCTTAATAACTAATGTAAAAAGATAATTTTTTAAACAAATTCTGTGTTTTATACATAATGCCAATTTTAGATTAAAAATAATTTTAAGTTTTAAACGCATTAATGTTCTTTAAGATTTTATTTTTAACAAAGAATATCGACAAAGAATAAAAATATGTTGGGTTTCCTCATTAAACATTTTCGTTATAATGGGAAAAATACTAATCACTTAATTTAAATTTTCTTTGTTAACACCAGCACAAAATACATCACTAATGACACCTCTTATTAACATCAGCACAAAATACATCACTAATGACACATCACTAATGACACATTACTTAACATTTTAAAAATTAGAAAAAACATAAAATAAATAAATTAATGGGCAAATCTAATGACAGCTTATAAAGTAAAATTGGCTTGGAAAAAAAATTAAAAAAAAAACAGAGAGACATTTGTTGAGTTTGCGGGAGGTATATGGAACAATATTGTATAGTATGAGAAAACTTTAAAACTTTGTTTTAATAATTAGAAGTCTTTTTTGCTATATATACGTATATATTTTTGCTAAAAAATATATATGTATGTTGCAAAATAACTACAGTTATTATGTAATAACTGTAGTTATTTTGCAACCAGGAAGTTGCTTTAAAATTTAAAAATTAATCATGAAAAGAATATATACACATATACATGGACAAAAAAGGGGCGCGATTGCACTCTATTCCTAACCACGCTTTTTTTTTTTGCAACAACTTAACCACAGCTTTTTGGATTTTTGAAAACGCGCTAAATAAAGTATAAGGTAATAAGGCATAATATTCCTTCCAAATATTGTATACTATAAAAGACATTTAAATTATAGATATGATAATGTTGAAAAGTGAATTTTTATGATGAATGTAATTGTTTTTAAAACAATTTGTACAATTAATTTGATAAACAACAACGAGAACAACTGTTTTAATAAAGTTGTTGATGAATCCATATATTTAATTGTCAAAAACATAGCCAAGTTATTTTTTTTGTTATGCTGTGTAAACTTTCATATAAAATTTTTTACACCAAGCTAAATACTTTTATATAAAGTTTTTAAACACCATTAAATAAATTATCATGGAATATTAAATAAAACCTTCATTTATTTCAAAAGTTATTTTATAATGGTGATGAATGTAATTCTTTTAAAACAGTTTGTATTCATACTTTTATAAACAACAACGAATGTGTTTCAATAAACTTTTCTTTAAATACTTTTTGATAATTTTAATAAAGTTAGGTTTTTATTAAATATAAATTTTTTTTATTTAAAATTGTCTAATATTATTAAAGCATTAGAAAAGATCAAAGTTTGTCATATTGGTTTGAAAAGATTATAAATAAAATAGTTTTTGATTTTTTTAAATATTTAATTAAAGTTATTTATTTTATTATTCTTTTATTTGTGTATGCATTCATTTTTTGATAGATATATAAAAATACATTATTAAAATATAATCATATAAATATTTTTATTTAGACATTAAAAAAAAAGGAAAAAAGATATATTTGCTATTCTCTCTCTTGTTTAAGTAAAAGTTTAAGATGTTGACTAGATAAAAATGACTGACTGGTAGTCAGGTTTCCTGAACTCTGTGGTAGCTCTCAGAGAGGCTGATTCCATCAACAGCTGTAAAATATCAGAGTACTAACAGTGCCATGTTGCGTATGAATGGTGTCCCTGTTCCTACTTTTGGTGTGCATTGTCGAGGCCACATTTGAAGCCCTTTGTTACGGCTTAGGGTTTATTAATAATAATGAGTGCTTTGTGCCATGCTTTGAGTCTAGCTCTTTAACTAATTCAAAAATGACTAAAGTACCTAAAACTATAAAACACAAAAAACCATTTTCATCACTAAGTTCACTAATATTTGTGGTCTTTTCATTCACTAATATTTGTGGTCTTCGAAGTAACTTTTCTTCTGTTGAGTTTAATCTCTTGCAAAGTTCACCAGACCTTGCTCATTGTGAGACTAATTTGAGTTCAGCTGTCTCATCTTGTGATTTTAGTGTTGGTTGTTAATGTGTTAAGACTTTAATAGTCACACGCTTGGCCTTGGCATTTACATTTGTAAGAATTCCCATTTGTTGGGAAACTAGGTTTGAATCCACAGACTATTCTTTTATGCACTTTCATTTAGCACAACTTAACTCTTTTGCCTTTTTCTTTGTTCTATATTGCTCTGCTTCATCTCAAGACTGCACTCTTTTCAATGTTATTTCTGATCAAATTGACCCTCTCTCTTTATCCATCAGCCAATATTGTTTTTGTTGGTGACTTTATTGCTCATCACACTGAATGGCTTTCCTCTAGTGTCAGTGACTCTCCAGGTGTTAAGGCCCACATCTTTTGTCTTTCTCAATCTTTAACTCAAATAGTCAACTTTCCAACTTGTTTTCCAGACAACCCAAATCATTTATCTTCTCTACTGGACTTAGGTTCTTGTGACTTCCGAAGAATCTTCAACAGTATCAATAATAAGGGCAAATCGTTTATTCCACCTCTGTTTTATGGTTCAAATTTTATTATCTCACCTAAAGACAAAGCTGAATTGTTTGCTAAAAACTTTTTATCAATATCATTTCTTTATTCCACTAGTTGCATTCTGCCTGATATAACCGTCAAACAGGTTGATTCATTGCTTGACATTCGTGTCACTCCAGCTTCTGTATCTAAAGTGATTTCCTGCTTAAACTCTTCTACAGCTTGTGGTCCAGACAACATACCTGTTATAGTCTTGTTATAGTACAATAAAACCTATTGGTTATATATAACCAATAGGTTTTATCGTACATTAGATAGAGGTGGAGAGGTTAAGGTCATCGCTCTTGACATTTCTAAAGCTTTTGATAAAGTATGGCACTCTGGTCTTTTCCATAAGCTTTCTTCTTATTGTGTATCAGGTAACATCTTTAAGGTTATTGAATCCTTCCTATCCAATTGTAGTATAAAAGTTTTCCTAGATTGACAGCACTCTTTTTCATGTTCTGTAATTTCAGGGATTCCTTAAGGTTCAATCCTTGGCCCTATACGCTTATTAATTTACATTAATGATCTTCCAGATGTTTTCACATCTATGGTGGCATTGTTCGCTGATGATACTACCATTTATTCTTGTCTTGATAAGATGCCAACACTCTCTGATTGCTTGGAGGGGGCATTTAAGCTTGAGAAGGATCTCACTTCTGCTACAGCATGGGGCTCACAGTGGCTGGTGAACTTTAAATCAGATAAAACCCAATTTTTTTTCAGCCAATCATTTCATCAATAATTTTGATCATTCTGTATTTATGAATCGTGATTTTCTTTTCCAGTAACTTCCAACTCCAATAGTGGTTGCTTGAAGCCTTGTTGGAAGCAAACCCTTGAAAAAAAAAGTTGGTTTTTTTTAGAGCTATAGGTTTTTATTTTTTTTTTCTTTGTTGGTTTTATTCAGCGTGTTTTTAATTATCTAAAGAGCTGTAGTCAAGCTTTCAAAAAAACAAACATGCGTAGTCAAGATTACAATGCCATTGCATGCCTTTCCTATCCATGATGTATACATATATACGTATATATATATATATATATATATATATATATATATATATATATATATATATATATATATATATATATATATATATATATATATATATATATATATATACATACACACATACACACACATACACATACACACACATACACATACACACACATACACATACACACACATACACATACACACACATACACATACACACACATACACATACACACACATACACATACACACACACATACACATACACACACATAAATATATATATATATATATATATATATATATATATATATATATACTACTGTGATCAAAAAGTAAGGTGAATTTTTAATTTAAACTTCCCGCCTTATTTGAATCGTCCAATCTTTTTTATTTTTAAGTTGGTAGGAATGTCATTAACATTTGCGCCAAATTACATCTCAAACTCATAACTATTTTTTTTTGTTTACGCTTGTTTCTGAAGTACCAAAAGTGCATTCGGCGATTTTCACTATGTCTAATTTTGTTGAGCAAAGAAGTGCTATTAAATTTTGTTTGCGGAATGATATTTCTGCTGCTGAAACGTATCGAATGTTGCAAAAGACCTTCGGTGAAGAGACTATGTCTCAAAAAAATGTTTACAAGTGGTACAAAGACTTTAAAGAAGGCCGAGAACGTGTTGATGACTTGGAACGCTCCGGACGACCATCGACTTTGATTGATGATCGCCACATCAACAAAATCAAAGAATTGGTGCTTGCAAATCGTCGGTTAACCATTCGAGACCTTGTTGACATGGTTGGAATATCATTTGGGTCGGTGCAAGCAATTTTGAAGGATCATTTGGGCCTCAGAAGACTCAAATCACGTTTGGTGCCGAAATTTCTCAATTTCTTTGAAAAAGAGCGTTGCGTTAAAACGTGTGAAGCAATGCTTTCTGACTATCAAGACGTCTACAAACAAATTATTACTGGCGATGAGAC